>NC_083279.1:13638813-13943253 GCF_963506605.1 Zootoca vivipara
TTTCATCGTGGGCCAAAAATCTGCATCCATTGCTAATCTCAACCAATTCTCAATGACAAGCTTTCTTGATTGTTGTTTTTAGCTTAGTATCGTGTCATTTATTTCGTGCATTTGACCAGGTGGGTCCCTGTATTTATTTCTGGTGCTACGGAATGGATTTCGTTTGTCACTTTCCTCTCCAGTGAAGGCACTCAAATAAGCAAGCCAAACCTCGCTCGTGACAAGGCGTAGCCTCAAAGCCTGGCCCTCACCTTATGGTAAGTAGGGAGGCCTTACTTACCCAGCCACTCCACAGTTTTGTGCAGGTGAGCCTCAAAAACGTCTCATTCCTTGACCAAAAGCCTCACAGCCCTAGAGCCGTGGCCTCTAGAAATTCATTTCACCTTCAAAGGTGCCTAAGTGTGTTCTGCTCACAAGGGCATAGGAAGATAGGGCTCCAAGGGATGCCATCGCGGGCGCCCACCCCGCCCCCAAAACACCCACCCCACCCCGGAACGCGTGACACACCCCTCCGGGAGGCATGCCACACCCCCAGAACGTGCGCCACGGCCCTCCAGGAGGCATGCCCCACCCCACCCCCCAGAACACACGTCATGCCACAGCCCTCTGGGAGGCGCGCCACAACCCTGGAACGCGTGCCCCGCACCTCCAGGAGGCGTGCCCCGCCCCCGGAACGCACGTCCCACCCCTCTGGGAGGTGTGCCCCGCCCCGGTGCCGGAGCATGAATCTCCGCCACTGTTTGCTCACCTGTTACCTTATATACCCTTAACCTTCCCCAAATCTCATTGACACAGGAGTAGGAGTAACCTCAAAGTTCCAATACCTCCACCTGCTAGAACGGTATTCCTGCAAGTTCCCTTGCAGATTGCTCAGAAAGAGGCAGTTGTCCAAATTGCTTTGATGGACACCACTCACCCCGTAGAGTTCAACCTAATCTGATGTCATGTCTGGGCCAGGCAGATCTCCCCGTTTTCCTTAGTCAAGCGGCCAGGCAAAACTCCGGCTAGCTAGCAAATGGATTAAGCGTGTGAGTGGTGAACAGGAAATGGAGGTAATAGTTTGCATTACAGATTCCAATTGCATGTGCTGAGTGAGAGTGCTGTGTGGCTGTCTAGGCAACATGGCTACTCCTGCTCTCTATAGCTCCCACATGGCTGTGCAAAAATGCAAATTCACAAAGCAACATTTTCAAGTGATTGAAATCTGTAATCCAACCATGAGAATCCGAACAGGGGAACTGTGTGTTTACTGATAAAAATCACTTCCAGGTAGCCAAGAAGAGAAGATTCATAATGTTTCCTTATTTTTCTATAAATGACAAAAGTAGGTCTCCATGAGCTAATAAGTGTGTGCATATGGTCTGGTAACTTCTGTGGCCTTGATTTCAAGACTGGGATTTACCTTTTTTCCAATTTGTCTCTGCTGTGTTGTGTCTTCATTAGAAGAACATCTTGCTGTTAAGTGGGAGAGGCAGAAGCCTCTTTTCTCTCCCATGAACATGCTTATTTAAAGCAACCCTGGAAAGGATGCAACTGAAAAAAACTGTGCGTCGGGAGAAAGGCAATGAAGCACACTGATTGCTTTCTTCAAATAAGTTGCCAAAGGTAGTTTAGCTTTCGTAAACTGGGAAATAGATTTCAAGAGAATTGATACAGCTGGATCCAGTGTCTAATAACGGGCTTAGTGGAGTGCGACTCTCCTTCAGGGTTGCAAGTGTCAACACCGTGAAAAAGTTTGGTGACTAGAAGAAGTGAACTGTATTTAGATACCTGTAGGGATACCAAGTGCTTACAAATCTAGGTTCTTAATGTTTAGGTGCCTTCTACTTGTGCTACAAAATGAACTGCTGGGGCAGTTTGAAGTCAAGACTATAAGGGACATACACACAAGGTACCTCTGCAGTTGCAGCTCCATTTTGTTTTAGACATCGACGTTTAAATCTGGCACCTCAGCATTTGATTTTTTCTTTCTTTCCCCAGTCTTGTGGCACAACTTCATTCATGAAAAGTGATATGATAGCCATGTTCAAATACATAAAAGGATGTCATATAGAGGAGGGAGAAAGATTGTTTTCTGCTGCTCCAGAGAAGCGGACACGGAGCAATGGATTCAAACTTTAAGAAAGAAGATTCCACCTAAACATTAGGAAGAACTTCCTGACAGTAAGAGCTGTTCGGCAGTGGAATTTGCTGCCAAGAAGTGTGGTAGAGTCTCCTTCTTTGGAGGTGTTTAAGCAGAGGCTTGACAGGCATATGTCAAGAATGCTTTGATGGTGTTTCCTGCTTGGCAGGGGGTTGGAATGGATGGCCCTCGTGGTCTCTTCCAACTCCATGATTATATGATTCTATGAAAAGGCTCGTAAGTCACTCATCTGGTTACCTGTGGTGAGTTAGTGCTACCTCAGGTGACATCTCAGATAGGAAAGCTTTATAAAAGTTTGTTTTCTCTTTCTCTCTTTGTTTGGGTGCGGAGGATAATAAAAGTGCATCACAAAACCTGCAGAACATCCTTGCATCCTTTTTACTGGAGTTAATGCCAGCAGTCCTGCCCCACTTGGAAGAATTCTGATGGATGGCAGGATGGGATGAGACACGTAACAGTTGAAGGGCTTCAGAAAACAAGATAACTTAAAAATAAAAGCCTGGTTAAACATATAGCTGTCAGGTGGGTGGGGAAAGGAGATGTTGCTTTTCCTCCTCTCTCTCCCCACTTCCCAAGTGAAATCAATTTAATTGATTATATTTCCATGCCGCTTTGCATTCAAATGACTCACTCGCTGGATCATCACCTTGTCCTGGTGAGTGGGCTTGCATGTTCCTCTGACCCTTGTGAGCGAAGCCGTACTCCCAGCAGGGTCACCCAAGGTGGTAATGTCAAAGGGAAGGTGCTAGACAAAGAATAATCCAAGAAGTCCTCAACGGCAGAACAGGCGGGTGATAACAAGCGGTATGTTACAACAGCTGTGAAGGTGGATAAAGGCTGCAGCAGACAGGAATCTACCGGTTTGTCGTGAATACTTCATGCCATCAGAACAGAGCCCTACTGCGAAGACTGTGCGTTGGTCAGCGTGCACTGATTTACACACATAAAACAAATTCATGCACAGGTGTCTTCCAAAAACCCAACCTAAACCCCAAAAGTCCCATGGCGATTGGCAAATGGTAACAGGGGCAGGATCGTGAAATCTGGAAGCCCCTAGTCATGAACCAGCACATGGGCGGTAGATACAGATTCAGTCGTTCTGACTCAAGGAACGAGGCAGTTGAGCAGCTCGGCAGCTGTATCCATGACTGAGCAGCCTTTTTTAGGATCCATTCTGCTTACCACAAAAAGAGGGAGGGGCTATAAAAGGTGTGGAAGGATGTGTGGATCCAGAATTGGCCTCCACAGTCGATTATGGACTCATTGTTAATACTGTGTTGATGGAAGACAATCTTACTCAGCTACGAGTGATAGAAGAAGAAGAAGAAGAAGAAGAAGAAGAAGAAGAAGAAGAAGAAGAAGAAGAAGAAATTCAAATGAATGTGGCTTACAAACAAAACGTAATTATAACATAATAAAATGTAACAATTACATCATAAATCATATAAAATAATTAAAAAATCACTACTAACATGAGTTTGACCAAACTGCGGGAGGCAGTGGAAGACAGGAGTGCCTGGCGTGCTCTGGTCTATGGGGGTCACAAAGAGTTGGACATGGCTAAATGACTAAACAACAACAACAATTAAGAAATCATGAGTTTGCAAATTATAAACACTAAGCAAAACAACGGAAACTTCAGCTAAACGCCACGATTTCCCTTGAGAGCAACGGGGTCGGTTTTGTGGTGTGCAGCTTCGCAAGTGGCTTCCCTGAGACACTTTGCAGGACTCATGTCTTCAAGAAACAGCATCGATCCTGTACGGTGCAGGGTTCCTGAGGCAGCCCAGGGTTGGTTGGCTTGATTAAGCCTCCACCCCAGATTGGGTGGGGGGAGCATGACAGGAGCTGTGCACTGCCCTAGTTTCTAGGCCTTGATGCACATCATCTTAATTCATTTTAATAGGCACATTCCAAATCAGACATTGGGGAGTTGTGTGTTTGTGTGTGTTTTAAAGTTTATGATATATTGATCTCTAAGTGTTATGTGAAGGAGCATCTCCACCCCCATGGTTCAGCCCGGACGCCGAGGGCCTTCTAGTGGTTCCCTCCCTGCGGGAAGTGAGGTTGCAGGGAACTAGGCAGAGGGCCTTCTCGGTAGTGGCGCCTGCCCTGTGGAATGCCCTCCCATCGGATGTCAAGGAAATAAACAACTATCTGACTTTAAGAAGACATCTGAAGGGAGCCCTATATAGGGAAGTTTTTAATGTTTGATGTTTTAGCGTGTTTTTAATATTCTGTTGGGAGACTCCCTGAGTGGCTAGGGAAACCCAGTCAGATGCGTGGGGTATAAATATCATCATCATCATCATCATCAATGTTGCAATAAAACAAAATAAAATTAAATTAATTAAATTAAATTAAAATTAAAACAACATATGACTGTGCATTGTCACCGTACCTATTGCTCCAAAACATCAAGAACACCCATTTCTCCATAAATGTATTAGATTGATACATTTCACCTATAGCAGGCATCCCCAAACTGCGGCCCTCCAGATGTTTTGGCCTACAACTCCCATGATCCCTAGCTAACATAACCAGTGGTCGGGGAAGATGGGAACTGTAGTCCAAAACATCTGGAGGGCTGAAGTTTGGGGATGCCTGACCTATAGTAAGTTAATTTGATGAAGATCAGGATGAACCAATTTTTTATTCCATCCATTCAAAAGGACTTGAAGCTGTGCTCTTTTCCCAGTTTCTTGCAATCCCTATTTTTGTAGCAGTTATCAGTTAACACCTTTTTTAAAAAAATATTTATTAAATAACCAAACAGAAACAGCTCAGGGTGCAGAGGTGTGATTTCATAGCATATCTGATGCAGCATGAAAAGAGGGGTATTTGAGGGCATTTCACATGAAATCAGCTTTAACTGCTCCACATCTCCAACAAATTGTGATGAAGGGGAAGGGCAAAAGGTGGCTAAGTTGGGGTTAATGTGAGCTGATTATTGAATCTACATAAATACTGGCGGCTGTGCATATGAAAATAAATATGAGAAGGAGAATGAACCCATATGGAGCGCATCCACAGAGAATTAGCACATTGCTCAGTAAATATGAATAATCACAAGCTGTTATATTAACTGATCAGGAACATTTTTCATGGAGTTTCATGGAATTGTAGAGCTGGAAGGGACCCTGAGGATCATCTAGTCCAACCCCCTGCAATGTAGGCATAAGCAGCTGCCCTATATGGGGATCAAACCTGCGACCTTGGCGTTATAAGCAGCAAGTTCTAACCAACTGAGCCATTGAGTTGCCCATTGCACAGTTCACATGCATAGTTCCCACCTATTTTTATTCCTCACATGCTCAGGCAAAGCTGCATTGTCCTCAACTGGAAAACATAGATTGCATCCAGAATGAATAATGGTTAAAGTAAAGGCATTGATTTCAGTGAGTCTGTTTCTAAACATGACTTAAGAGTGGAATTTTGTGGCAAGATCTGACAGGATGAGTAGCTTAGGATACATTGACTCTCTGGCTCAGCCAGCATTAAGCCCAAATCGCAGCTCAACCAATGATATATCAACATAATTTGCTCCTTTCAGCTCAAGATGGGGTAAATCCCCAAAAAGGGGAATGATAGGGCAGGGCAAGAGTGGGGCAGGCTTAAGCTGGATCCTAAACCCATTCAGTTTTGTCATGTGATCTGCTAACCCAGCCTAAAACACTGCCTTGGTTCTCAAACGCCTTGGTTCTCAAACACCGAAAACCCAGAAGTAGGTGTTCTGGGTTTTGAACGTTTTCCGGAAGCCGAACATCCATTGCGGCTGTTGGCTATTTTTTTCCGGGGCACCAGTACCAATCAGAAGCTGCGCCTTGGTTTTCGAACATTTCAGAAGTCAAATGGACTTCCGGAACGGATTAAGTTTGGCACCTTCGTTTTTGCTATTTATTTTGCGTTTTTGTTTTTGAAGCTTTTTCGGTTAATTTGTTTTTGTGACTGTGTGGAACCCAGTTCAGCTACTGATTGATTGATTGTATGAATGCGGAAATAGATAAAAGCCCCCCCCCTATCCAAACAATGACTATCATCAGTGCAGGTAAGAGGGAAAAAAATAATTTTAATTTTTCTCATCTACAATACTGTCTTATTTATTTTATAGTATAGTACATTGATTATTGCTTTCATTTTGTGGATCAATGGTCTCATTAGATAGTAAAATTCATGTTAAATTGCTGTTTTAGGGGTTGTTTTTAAATGTCTGGAATGGATTGATCCGTTTTGCATTACTTTCTATGGGAAAGTGCGCCTAGGTTTTGGAACGCTTTGGTTTTGGAATGGATTTCCGGAACGAATTAAGTTTGAGAACCAAGGTACCACTGTACTCTAAAGGCTTCTTTTCTTTTCTTTTTTGACATAGCAGCACCAGCAGTCCTGCTGAACGAACCGTGTTTGGATTTGGTTTAATTTACACCAGCTTGCTTTACACTACCTTATTGTGCATAGGATCGCTCCCTAGGTCTGGATCCAACCCAATGTACAGTCATACCTCGGTTTAAGTACGCCTCAGTTTGAGTATTTTCAGTTTAAGTACTCCGTGGACCTGTCTGGAACGGATTAATCCATTTTCCATTACTTTCAATGGGAAAGTTCGCTTCAGGTTAAGTACGGACTTCCGGAACCAATTACACTCATACTTCGGGTTAAGTACGCTTCAGGTTGACTACTGCACAGACCCACCTGGAACGGATCAATCCACTTTCCATTACTTTCAATGGGAAAGTTCACTTCAGGTTAAGTACGCTTCAGTTTAAGTACTCCGCGGACCCGTCTGGAACAGATTAATCCACTTTCCATTACTTTCAATGGGAAAGTTCGCTTCAGGTTAAGTATGGTTCAGGTTAAGTATGGACTTCCGGAACCAATTACACTAATATCTCGGGTTAAGTACGCTTCAGGTTGAGTACTCCGCGGACCCGTCTGGAACGGATTAATCCACTTTCCATTACTTTCAATGGGAAAGTTCACTTCAGGTTAAGTATGCTTCAGTTTAAGTACTCCGTGGACCCGTCTGGAACGGATTAATCCACTTTCCATTACTTTCAATGGGAAAGTTCGCTTCAGGTTAAGTACGCTTCAGGTTAAGTACAGACTTCCGGAACCAGTTGTGTTTGTAAACCGAGGTACCACTGTACATTGACCAAACAATGTGTGAGCTTCCTGACAGACATTGTACAGTTGGGCACCTCCTCTTAATATCACTTACAAGAATATGCATGGGGAAAATCCCCCGCTGTTTCTCAGTGCCTTCAGGTAACTGTGCACAATGGAAATGTGCAAAGCCATCAATATTTATGCACATTCTTTGTTCAATTCACATTAACCACAACAAATAGAAGACTTGAAATGCTCCTGTAAATTTTTAAGCAGAATGCTTCTGCATTTTGAATAAAAGCAAACACCAGCGTTGACTGACGGGGGGGGGGGGGGAATCAACTAGAGATGAACAGGGGGAAAAAAAACTTGTAATCAAATATGATGATCCTTGATTAACACTGATAAAATGCAATTTATATCAGGATAGCTTTCATTACAGCAGGGCACGACAGTCTGCAAACAGTAATGTTTTTGTAATTTAGTATTCATGAAAACAAGATTGCAGTATTTAGAACTCATTGTGTCATAAACTTTGCAAGGCTGCAATAAATTTCGGAACCTTTTCCCCCTCAGCCTGCTAGAGCAAAACAGTGCGCTTTAAAAAAAGAGAGGGAGAAAAGAGAGAACACCTCCTATTTTAATGGTACTATAGCTTATGGCCTGTCATCATTTCTAATACAAACTCTGTTTCAGGAATGCAAACCACCAGCACACATACATATCTGAAGTTTATTGCTTTTGAAATCCCTCAACGCTTCTGGGAATCCGACACCTTTCCTGTTAAATCAAATTTTTGTGAGGCATTAATGTGAGAAAGAAACAAAAGGGAAAGTCCCAAGGGTGCTTGTGAATATTTTTAATATAATTTTGCTTTCAACATCCAACATGTTTCTAGAGACTACAAGCTCTTCCTTGGGGAATTCTTAAGCTGCTGCCTTTCTTTCTCCAAAACTTCAGAAGGCCCTTCTAACAAACATGTATCAGTGAGAGCCGAAACTATTGTTAAAAACCATGTGATTCAGATCTCCCCCACCCCGCTTTCCCTTAATAGAAAAACAGTATGATATTGAGAAACATCTAGTAAGGACAATAAATCTGAAGCTGAATACTGATAAGATGAAAGTGCTGTTGGTGGGTGCTTTTTGTGCATTGGAAATGGAAATATGACCTGTTCTAGATGGTGTTGCAGTTCCCCTGTAGAAGCAGATTCAATGAAGGCCCAGGTGCATACCTGCCAAGTCTCCCGCAGAAAAATACGGGAGCAGCAGTTGTCCGGCGGCCTCCAAGATGGCCGCTGCCATGTGGCCACCCCTAATATGGCCGCCGGGCATGCTTAGAAGCTATTTCCGGTGCCAGCGGTGGCCATTTTCTGGTGCCCATAGATGGGCAAACCGGCACCAGAAAAATGGCTGCCGGCAGGAGTGGATTTAAGGGAGATTTGCGGGAGAGGAGCTCAAATGGGAGACCGCCGGGAAATGGTAAGGAAAAACGGGGGTTTCCCGGGGAATACGGGGCACTTGGCAGCTATGCCCAGGTGTCATCAGAGTTGACAGCTACAGGTAGTTAGTCAGCTACAACCATTCCTGGATTGAAACAGCTTAGTTTCAGTAACCTACATTCTGGCAAATTGGGGAAAAAAGAAAGAAAAGAATTTGCATAGAAAAACCAGACTACCACTCATCCTATGGTAAGAGAGAGAGAGGTTGTTGAAAGACAAATAGTGGAAGTTTGTAGTTCAGGGGTCAGCAAACTTTTTCAGCAGGGGGCCGGACTAATTTTTTTTTGGGGGGGGGGGATGAATGAATTCCTATGCCCCACAAATAACCCAGAGATGCATTTTAAATAAAAGGGCACATTCTACTCATGTAAAAGCACACTGATTCCCAGACTGCCCGCGGGCCGGATTGAGAAGGCGATTGGGCTTGATCCGGCCCTCAGGCCTTAGTTTGCCTACCCGTATTGTAGTTAGCTGCCTACAATGTGTGAAAGTTGCAACCAACCACAACACTGAGGTAATGTAAGAATGGTTGTGTTGGTTTCTCGTAACTTGTGAAATGAAGAAGGAAAGAGTTGGAGAAGGAAGGAAATTGACTATTGGAAGAGGGGTAGATTTCAAGCTCCCTCATTCAAGTACGTGTCTCACAGTGCATCCAAGTGTTGGAACTGCCCCGTATTTCTGAAGTTTTCTCATTAGTTAAAACTTTAACATAATTATCCCAAAATTGTCCTACAGCCTGATAGAAAGCTATCGCTTTTCCCCATCATTAACTGCTTTGGCACTAGGGTTTCCTTCTTAATCACATCACCCAAAAATATTCTTAATTGATCTTTTGCTAAATTAATTTCAGCAGTGGCTTAAACACACACACACAATGAATGACCCATATTTCCCAATGCAGCATAGTGTCTGACTACAAATGGGAAAAGCACCCAAACTACCGTACTTTTCCATATATAAGACTAGGTCTTTTTACTTTAAAATTATGTGAAAAACTGTGGGTCGTCTTACATAATGCAACAATCTCCCCCTTATTTTCTTAAATTGGAGTCCCTGTGAATACACAGAAAATTGGTATGTTAATTGCTTAGTTGTCATGATTTGACTGTTCTTAGTCTATTAGGAAAGTAAATGATTTGTCCTTTGCTTATCCCACAAAAACCACACAATCTTTTTCCAAGTTTTATTTTTCCCCTTTAAATGTCTTTTTAAAATGGCCTGTAAAACCAGTAGTGATGCTCAGAAGTGTATACAGATTTATTTATTTTTTAAAAAACACCACCACCTCATGCTTGACAATCCTCATATATCTAAGACCATCTCACACAAGGTAATGCCTTCTTCCAGCTCTATAATGCCCAGTGCAGCTTATGGCGCTGTGGTCTAAACCACTGAGCCTCTTGGGCTTGCCAATCAGAAGGTCAGCGGTTCGAATCCCCGTAACGGGGTGAGCTCCTGTTGCTCTGTCCCAGCTCCTGCCAACCTAGCAGTTTGAAAGCACGCCAGTGCAAGTAGATAAATAGGTACCACTGTGGTGGGAAGGTAAATGGCGTTTTTGTGTGCTTTGGTTTCTGCCACGGTGTTCCGTTGCACTAAAAGTGGTATAGTCCTGCTGGCCACATGACCTGGAAAGCTGTCTTTGGACAAACGACGGCTCCCTCGGCCTGAAAGCGAGATGAGTGCTGCACTCCATAGTCACCTTTAACTGGACTTAACCGTCCAGGGGTCCTTTACCTTTTACCCTTTTTTTTACCTTTACCTGTGGGTTCATTTCATATTGTTATGCCATTCCTACCTCCATCCCTTCTGCCACCAGCAGAGAAAAAGCAGCCTAAATAGTCCCTGGTGCTTCAATTCACAAGCAAACTGCTGCTCACTCCATTGCTCCTAAAGACCCAGCTTTGGAGCAGAAATGGGCTTGCATGGTATATACTGCCAGATTTGTAACATGAATAATGTGTAAATAGAATAATAGAATTATAGAACTGCAGAATGTTAGAGGTGGGAGGGACCAGTGGCGGAAGAAGGGGTGGGGGTGGCAAACCGCCCTTGGTGCCATCTCTGAGGGGGGTGCCTAGAAGGCACCCTGCCGGGACTTGTCCCTGGGTGCGGCAGCACGAGCTGCCGCCATCACGCTGCCACTGCCGTGTGTGGACGATTCTCCGCTCGTGGTTGCACCCGCCGCCGTCTGTACGGCGCTTGAGCAGCGCCATCGGCAAACCACCTGATGGCACACTGCTATGTATGCACATGTGTGGCACCGCTCGAGCGCCGTATGGATGGCAGCGGGTTCCCTCCGCCACTGCTGCAGCTGTGAGCAGAGGATCTCATCGCTGTACGTACAGTGTGCACGCTTGCACAGAACATAGCGGTGCATGCGCACATGCACTTTGCCCGGCCCCCAGACACCCCACACTGGGTACCGGTTCTCCTTCCTTTGCCCCTGGGAAGGATCTCAAGGGCCCAACCCCCTTCAATGCAGGAATCTCAACTAAAGCATCCATGACAGATGGGCATTCGTAGGGCTGTGTGCTTTCATAATTTGGTGGAAGGGAAGAGGAGATTTAAAAGACCTTCTCTTATTCAAAAACAATGCTAAAATTCTAAGGGTTACACCAGGGGTCAGTAAACTTTTTCAGCAGGGGGCCGGTCCACTGTCCCTCAGACCTTGTGGGGGGCCGGACTATATTTTGAAAAAAAAAATGACCGAATTCCTATGCCATAGCTGCCAAGTTTTCCCTTTTCTCGCGAGGAAGCCTATTCAGCGTAATGGAAAATCCATGAAAAAAAGGGATAACTTGGCAACTATGCTATGCCCCACAATTAAGCCAGAGATGCATTTTAAATAAAAGGACACATTTTACTCATGTAAAAACACCAGGCAGGCAGGCCCCACAAATAACCCAGAGATGCATTTTAAATAAAAGGACACATTCTACTCATGTAAAAACATGCTGATTCCTAGACCGTCCGCGGGCCGGATTTAGAAGGTGATTGGGCCGTATCCGGCCCCCGGGCCTTAGTTTGGGAACCCTGGGTTACACCTTGCTCACTTTCAATGGAATTCTTCATGTTAAACCTTCAGCAATACACAATCAAACATATACAGTTATTTTCAATGTCAGTGTCAATTAAACCATTATACTTAATGTGCCACAGCCATTTTCTGCTGCCACAGTACCACTGTATAACTTCATAAAGAATCTGAAGATGAGATGAGGTTCCCCCCCCCACACACACTTTCAACTTCTGGCTAAAATAAGACTTGCAGACATATAACAAAAAGAAAGTTGTCAAATATTGTTACTTTCCATCAGGCACATGAAATATGAAAACACTGACAGCTCGCCAACAAAGGGGAAAGGCAGCTATGTTGAGAATCAAATAGTAACATGGATCATCCATTTCCTTCACTTCTTCAATCTTTTTTCCCACTGTGATCATGCCCTCAACAGGGGCAGTCTCATGTTTGGGCACTCACCTGTTGATCCCAGTACGATTGAGCCTTTTTGACAATATTATCATACACTCCACTTTTTCTGATGTTCAGTAGTGTTCAGGAAAAAGGTTTCAGCTTTGTGAAAGTGGTTCTTATGCAGTTCACTAAACACGCTAAAAGCTGTGATGTTGAGTACCCACTTGAAATTCTCAGTTTTCCATTTCTTCAGCTATTTCATAATGCCTTTATTTTAGATCCAGTTGTTATTGCCAAACTACAAACCAGTAGAGAATACAGGTGGTGGTGGTGGCTTGGCATTCTTGCTCACAAAACAGAGTGTATAGTTTTGACTGCCGAAGTCGTTTAAAACCATATTTTTTTCACATTACTCAGATAACAATGCATACACATGTGTCCTCATGCATTTTAGTACACCCTGATGCACAGAAGAATTTCAGCAATTAATTTCTAGGTATGCCTGGGATCTCTGGGGTTCAGATACCTGGGATTTTGGTTGTAGCACTGTGCCGTCCCCTAATAGGTTTATGGAATGTGCCTGCATTTCTTCATTTCATAAAACTTTCCGTTTCTGTTCATCTTCTCTTAATTTTGCAGAGCTCTCTTTTTCATTACCTCACGTTGTGGGTGCAGATGTAAGGCTTTCGTGATGGCTGCTGAGAGAACAAAACAAAAAAATGCTCAGAATTTTTATCTCCGTGGTTATTTCCTGTTTGAAATGCTTCTGCTGTTGTGCATTAAACTTTGCTTAAGTTTTCAGCAGCTGCCGCAGTTGCATAATAAGACACCTGCATGCAACACAGATCCTAAAAGGCAGGTAGTTTATATGAGCACATTCTTATCAAATAATCTCCACTTCCATGATTGGCCAAATGCTTTATCTTTGTTTTAAACTTCACTGTGACAAATGGCACAGAATTATTCTAGATCTGATTATCCAGACACTTTAGCTGTACTTTGGCATTTTTCTTCCCTTCCTTTTCCTTGAAAATATAAGGAAGGGAAGCGTGGGACTCGATTCACCATTCCTCCCTGCAAATTTTATTATAACTTACATCAGATTTTCAAGACATGGTAGAACTTTCAATTTTAAATAAACCATATTAACACCCTGTTAATATTTTGCATTGGAATTATTTGGGTCATGCAAGTTTCACGTAAGCAGATACGATGGTACATAATTTTTGGTTTCAATGAGATTTGTCTGCATTATTTGCCCTCATGAATTGCCTAACTCTGGATCAGGGCTGCATTTCTGGGCTCCTAAGCGTATTTCCCAAAGTCCTGAGATCCACTTGCCATAAATGTTTTCAATCTGTTTTATCTGAATAATTAATCCCACAAAATTAAGGGTCATAGTCTTCATTTATCATTTGTACATCTCTAGAGCAGGCTAGAAGGGACCCAGGTGGCGCTGTGGGTTAAACCACAGAGCCTAGGGCTTGCCGATCAGAAGGTCGGTGGTTTGAATCCCTGCGATGGGGTGAGCTCCTGTTGCTCGGTACCAACTCCTGCCAACCTAGCAGTTCAAAAGCATGTCAAAGTACAAGTAGATAAATAGGTACCGCTACAGCGGGAAGGTAAACGGCGTTTCCATGTGCTGCTCTGGTTCCCCAGAAGCAGCTTTGTCATGCTGGCCACATGACCTGGAAGCTGTACGCCGCCTCCCTCGGCCAGTAAAGTGAGATGAACGCCGCAACCCCAGAGTCGGTCACGACTGGACCTAATGGTCAGGGGTCCCTTTACCTTTACATTTAGAGCAGGCTTGGCTCCTTAGCAAAAGACTGTTTGCCATCGTTCTCAGGCACAGATTCTACCTGTCAAGGAAACTGAAGAAGCAGTGGGCCTCCTTCTAATGTTTGAAGATCAACAGAAGCATGCATCAAATGAATCAAACCTTCCCTTAGCACCGCTGCTCTGTTTGTTCTCTGCCTCAGAGCGGTGATGCTTACAGGTGGCTTAAAATACGCACCAGAGAAGCTTGCCAAGTCAAAGGTGTAACTGCTTTGTCTAGGCAAGCCCTCCTCTACTGGATCACAGCCTCAATATGTGCCACAAAGATTCATGTTTTGCACAAAGAAAGCAATTTCATTGTCTGCAAAAATTATCCTATCCAAAGACACTCATGTCTGATTACATCCCACAGTACAATTTGAACCACTGGGTAACGTTGAAAAGAAAAGAAAAACTCTACCTTGCCTGATTATGTTTTCAAATACCCACACATTTCCTGCGATCTGCATGTTATTAACTAAATTGTGTGCTTTAAAATATGCTTTGCAAAGAACAGAGCCTACATTTTCAGTATTATAAAAGCTTTTGCCTAGAACTGAAGAATTGCATGTCAAGGCCCCCAAGCCACCCCTGGGAGAATAAAGACACAAGGACACAGAATTTTAGGTTAGATGTTAATGGGCAAAATTTAGGCCCCGACTTTATTGGTTACAGAATGTGAGCAGTATTGGCCTAGGCATTCGCATCAACAGACTATATCTGACTCCTGCCTGCCCTGCAGGGAGACTGGTAAGGGTAAACCTCCAGTAGGGGGAGCCCCGCTGATGCGGATCGACTCCAGCATTGCCTGGGTTCCCGATGGGGTCGTGGCATGGTCCTAGCCCCTCCCCGGGGTTCGGACAAGATCCACACACCCAGATTTCTTTAACGGAATACCCTTAAGCATGGAGGGGCAGGTGATGGCCGCACCTCCCCTCCCCCACACATTGCTATTCCAATGCCTAACCACCACACGAGCCCAAGAGGAAGCCTCAGAACCATGCCGTGACTTAAATCGCCCCCAGCCATGCTCCCAAGTGACCTGTTTGGCTGCCTGGTGACCTGACATGACCGGGGTATTCCCCAGCATGATGCGGGACACCGCCCCGCCCCGACGCTGAGGGGAGTGGCTAGGTGGCCGGACCGCAACCTGGCCCTACCAGGTAGTGGACCCGATTTGTGCAACTCTTCTTTTGTAGTTAAAGTCATTAGCCCCCACCAAGCATTCTACTTGTGTGTAAAAGCAATACATCATCAGGGAGGAGTGTGCTAAGCTGTGGATGGGTGACCCCAGGCTTGAGAGCAGTACATGTGAAAAGGATCTAGGAGTCTTGGTAGACCACATACTTGACATGAGTCAACAGTGTGATGCAGCAGCTAAAAAATCCAATGCAATTCTGGGCTGCATCAATTCCTATTGATATAGCATCTAGATCAAGGGAAGTAATAGTACCACTGTATTCTGCTCTGGTCAGACCTCACCTAGAGTACTGTGTCCAGTTCTGGGCACCACAGTTCAAGAAGGATACTGACAAGCTAGAACGTGTCCAGAGGAGGGCAACCAAAATGGTCAAAGGCCTGGAAATGATGCCTTATGAGGAATGGCTTAGGGAGCTGGGTATGTTTAGCCTGGAGAAGAGAAGGTTAAGGGGTGATATGATAGCCATGTTCAAATATATAAAAGGATGTCATATAGAGGAGGGAGAAAGGTTGTTTTCTGCTGCTCCAGAGAAGCGGACACGGAGCAATGGATTCAAACTACAAAAAAAGAAGATTCCACCTAAACATTAGGAAGAACTTCCTGACAGTAAGAGCTGTTCGACAGTGGAATTTGCTGCCAAGGAGTGCGGTGGAGTCTCCTTCTTTGGAGGTCTTTAAGCAGAGGCTTGACAGCCATATGTCAAGAATGCTTTGATGGTGTTTCCTGCTTGGCAGGGGGTTGGACTGGATGGCCCTTGTGGCCTCTTCCAACTCTATGATACTATGATTCCTCCCATTACTATCCAGAGTGCCCTCCACAAGTTGGACAGTGAGCTCCTGAGGGAGGAAGCCTCCTATAACCACAGTGGCACGCTGTGTGTATTAGAACCCTGGAAGATCAGGTTTAAAACGGTGCGGTCCTAATCTCACTTACCTGAGAATAAGCCTTTTATTTGTGTTTTAAGTAATGTGGTGAACCAGCATTACTGAGGCTTGCTGCTTTCAGAGGCTTGTCCTCCAACTTAGTGGTGATGGTGGAGGCTAGCATTCTTGTCCCTGCTCCATGTTGCTCTATACGATGGAGAACTTCCACCCACTGCATATTTTCGAAAGCAATTTAGAAAGTATTTCAACATCACACTGTTTTTGGTAGAGAAAGCAGGGCCTTTGGAATGCAGCTGCTGTTCATTGTTATATATACTGTATATATACCAATATAGCAAGATAGCATATTTTGTTGCTTATATGATTATTTCTCCTGAAAGAAATACCAATTGAAGAGTTGTTTACCTCTTTCAACAAATTGGAAGTAATTTAAAGGGTTGCTATCCCAAGATAACAGATAGCGTAAATTAGTCAATGATCTTACACAGGTTTTTCTGCCTTCTGGCATGCAATAATTAGCCTTTCATTATATACATCACAAATTTATCTCCAAATTAATTAAATGCAGAGGCACCTTGGATTTTACATGTGACATCTAGTGGTATTCTTATTTTACTTTTTGTGTTTACTACATTCTCATCAGAATATTGCTTCTGGGATGATCTTTGTTTGATCAGCCCTGGGTCAAATTGTTGATAAGTGAAACTGTTTCAGTTATGTGGTGTGCAACTTGCAACAATGTGTTGAGATTTTGAATGGGAAATTCCGGGTTCCGGTTTCCGCCTGCAGGAATGGCGGACCTGTTTTCCATCTCTCTGACCTTCGTAAGGAATTTGGCGGTTGCTAGGGGAGTAAATGGCAACCCCCTACCCTCTCCGGGGGTTACGGAGAGGGGCCGCTGGCCCGCGATGCCCCCAGACCCACTCCGACTGTTTTTGGAGTGGGGGGAGCTTGGGCTGAGCACTTACGAGGGCCAGGACTCCCGGACGCTAATCTGCATGGCGGGGATTTCCATGGTTAAAGAAGATAATTAGGCTTAAATCTATGGACATACTTCAGAAGGAGGGGAAGAAGCGCTGTTTACTGCTGAGAAATTTATGCTGCTGAGGGAGAGGAGTCAAAGACTGTACGGCATCTGGAAGAAGGATTGATGGGGACGGAGCGATAAGGGAAGTGAGTTTTTATTTTTTTTTCTTCATATTGTTGCCTCGTACCTTCCCGGACGCGATGTCCTGGCTTGTTTGGAGTGAAAGAGAAGCAAAAGACTGTGTGAGTTGAACTTTATAACTGTTGTTACTGAGCATATTTTTTAAAGATGTGGAGTTGCCGATGAGAAAAGCCCCCCCCCCCCTAGTCGGACGGAAGGAGTTCTGGATGCGTTCGGAGGATTTATGAGCTGTGACGCACTTTAAATTGGAGCAGCGACCTGAAGCTAAGTTCAGCTATAGGGCAAGGAGATCCATTAATTTACCAAGAGTCTATGGTTTGATGTTTGGGTCTCCTGCCTGGAAAAGCTGTAAATTCTATAATGATCGTAAATCTTCATGGCTATGAGAGAAAACGAAAGTGATTTGAGCTTTTTAAAATGGCGCTGCTTCGAGCTGCTTCGACGCAACAGGGAGCTCCATTAAGAAGATTTATGGGGAGGCTGGACTGATTAACTCACACAGGAGAAAGAACATCTGTGAAACTTTGTTTGATATTTATCTCAGCAGCTGGGAAACAATCGGATGAAAGTGGAAAACATCTATGTGACTGTAAGGGGAAGATCTGGATTATTATGAACTTGGAGGACGATTTGAACTTTAGAAAAAAGACGGCAGTGGACAGTTGCGAGGAATTCCCAATTTCTTGAAGCATGGGAACCCAAATAAAAAATTCTTTAGATGATTTGGCATAACATTCGGTTTGATTGATATATATATGTGTATAATTTGAAATATTGAATGTGATATAATTGGTTTTAATTGGAAAATTAATAAAAATATTTTTTTTAAAAAAAAAGAGATTTTGAATGGGAAATTCCACTTTCCGAATACAGTGGTACCTTGGTTAACGAACTTAATCCGTTCCAAAAGTCCGTTCTTAAACCAAAGCATTCTTAAGCCAATGTGTGCCTTCCCATAGCAGCGGGGGACTCAATTTACAAATGGAACACACTCATCAAGAAGCGGAACATGTTCTGCTTCCAAGGCAAAGTTCACAAACCAAAACACCTACTTCTGGCTTTACAGTGTTCTTAATCCAAGTTGTTCATAAACTAAGCTGTTCTTAAACCAAGGTACCACTGTACTGGCCTCAAGCAGATAGCTCTCAGTGTTGCCTACATTGTAGAGTTGCCAGGAGAATAATGCAATGCACCCAGACATTCACCACCCTGAACAACTTGGAAGAAGCACACAATATAGTTATGATGAATATACAAAACCAACTGAGCACAGGTGGCACTGCTATTTCAGAGGGTAAGAGGACAAATGAAAATAAGCTAGTAGTGTTCATTGGACCGGCTATGGCTGTTGAAAATGAAGCTCTGTTTGCCCTTCACAAATAATTTATTTGACCTGAATGGTGACATGCCAGGTATGCAGGCTGAGACCCTACCTGCCCGCAGACTGTCTCGCCAGAGTGGTGCATGCTCTAGTTATCTCCCGCTTGGACTACTGCAATGCACTCTATGTGGGGCTACCTTTGAAGGTGACCCAGAACCCGGAAGGTAATCCAGAATGCGGCAGCTAGACTGGTGACTGGGAGTGGCTGCCGAGACCATATAATACCGGTCCTGAGAGATCTGCATTAGCTCCCAGTACACTTCTGAGCACAATTCAAAGTGTTGGTGCTGACCTTTAAAGCCCTAAATGGCCTCGGTCCAGTATACCTGAAGGAGCGTCTCCACTCCCCATCGTTTAGCCCGGGCACTGAGGTCCAGCTCCAAGGACTTTCCAGTGGTTCCCTCATTGCAAGAAGTGAGGTTACAGAGAACCAGACAGAGGGCCTTCTTGGTAGTGGTGCCCGCCCTGTGGAATGCCCTCCCATCAGATGTCAAGGAAATAAGCAGCTATCCTATTTTTTTAATTAAAAAAAATCTGAAGGCAGCCCTGTTTAGCAAAGTTTTTAATATTTAATGCTGTATTGTTTTTAACACTCAATTGGGAGCCGCCAGATGGGGTGGGGCGCCGGAGCGATCTTTGCACCACGGCGCCAGGGCGCCTGATATGCTTAAGACGGCCCTGGACTGAAAGTTTCTATTTCAAACTTCTGGAATGAAATAGTTGTGTGGGTGGACAGATTCAGTTGTGTTTCTGTAACTCGCTTTATAGTGCAGCTAGTCTGATGAACCGTACTTGACCTCTCTCCTAGGAAATCTGATTCACTCTGTTGCTCCGGTTATCTTCAGAGATTGTTCAGTTCAGCCATGCTTAGAACATCTTCTAATGCCTTTTATTTTTGTATTTTTGTTTTTGCTTCGCTTTTCGTACTTCTATCCATCACTGTGTTGTCCAGGAGAAATGGCCCTGTGGGCCTCCTGCTCCTTCCACTTGAAGTGTAGCTTTCAAAATGGTAAACAACCGAGCCCTCTAAGAGTTGGCTTCCCCGCCCCTTGGTCCAGAGTGTGCTGTGAAGTTGTCCTTCACTGTGGTGTGCCACTCCACTGTCCTTCAGCAGGGAAGTCATATCAGTGTTTTGGGAATGAAGCTGATCTGATGCAAGAAATTTTAAGCAATTATAATTCAGTGCATTGCCAAGCCACTGTAACCCCATTGTCATTCAGGGATTTACAGTGTACATTGCTATACCTATGTGGATTCTATATATAAATGCCAAGCACAAGATAACAGTGAGGGATTTTATAATATATAGTTTCTTAACCACATGAAATCAGTATCATTATCATCACTAAAGTTCCTAGCGGCATGGCATGAAGTTTACACCATCAAACGAGGCCCAAAGATTGAGTTGGGGGTGGGCTGTTGTTGGCATCTGTCTGTCTCCCCCAAAGACACATGATGGATAGATGTCAAACTGTTGAAGAGTTAGAGCACCTGCTGTGGCTGTAGAGACTGACAGGGGAGAGACATGTTTTGTTGCAGCTGAGGCAAATGGTGTCCGGTTGTGGTACTGCAAATGCACTATGGCAGAGCTTTCCAAACTTTTCATGCTGATGACCTGCTTTTTAGACATGCCTCATTTTTAGACACAGTAATTCAGTTTTGCTACAAACCAGAGGTTTAACCAACCCCTTGCTGTCAAGGGTGCATCATTTGCAAACAGCATTTCTTGGATAAGGATGTGCCACACTTTGGTTGTGAAGTTGAATGCACCTTAATGTCCAATTTTGATCAGTTTGGGTTATTTATGCTCAAGGTTTTGGAAAAGATGCTTTGAGCTGTGCCACCTGCTACATGCTCCTTTGACTCATGCTCTTCTGGTTCATGCCAGGAACCATCATGGCTCATCCATGGGAAGTTGACAGGATGAATCTAGGGTGTGATTAAGGCTATGTATGTTTGCATATAAGCCTCACTTTTGAAAACTTTGCCAACTGTCAGGAGTCCACCTCCTGGCTTGATAACACACTGAGCATAGGTAATTAAAAAGGCTGATTTATTGCAAAAAACAGATAGCTCCTGATGGCTCTCACATAGCCGTCACCATCATTAATCATGATGACCCTTCTGACTGCTTCCTGCAAGACCAGAAGCAGCTGAACTTTTTCCTCTGACGTCTTTTGCCCTGCCTCCTATCCTGAAGCCCTCCCATTCTCCGAGACCTGGGACTAAGAGGTTCAGCTCCCACCTCTTCCTCATTCTCTGAGGGACTGTCTCTTTGCTCTTTCTCGCCTCATACACTTGAGAGCATTGCCAGGGCTCCGGCTGGCCCTCCTTCATTTTCTTATCAACTTGCATTCTTATGGGCAGGGGAGTTGGTACTAGGCTATGCTCATCTTCCCTGACAGTTAACCCTCTCTCTTTCTTCACTGGGAGCTGGCTGCAAACCTTCCCTGGGGGCTAGTTCATTCATTGACACCAACTTTTAAATCTATCAAAATGCCCTCTAATCAAATTAATTTAATCAAATAATCAGCTGAACCTTGCAGCCACAGTAATTTATTTACCCCCCCTATAATTTATTGTATTTTATTATTTTATTAGAACTGCTAAGAAAGTTCTAAGAACTTTCAAAACGGTATCTTCTTAAATAAGATTGTTTCATATGGGAAAATATACTGGAAGTTTCTGTAATGAATAATAAAGCATATAAATTGTCTCCCCAGTATCACTTAGAGCAAGGGGAATATGTAAGCAATGTGAATGCACTGTTCACATGCCTATTTTCCATTTTGTTCAATGAATCATAAGTCTCCAGTGTTTGCACACTGGGAACGATAAGCGATCATAACGGTTACTTCAGTCATCTCCATTTTCTGGGCTATCTGCAAAAGATTCGGATGGGGTTTTATTTTTCAACGAAGGCAATAAAACACACTCACAAAATTAAGATTGATTTCGTAGAGTGTCAAAGAAAAAAAATCTCCACTATCTCTAAGGAGCATGCAGTACTAAAGCTATTTGAAGCTCACAGCCTTAACCGAGGAGTTTCATTTCGTTCAGTGGGAAATCATTAAAACTGAGAAACGTTTGTGCAAAAAGGAGAGAAGAACAGAAAAAGAACAGTCGGTGACAACTATCCTTTATTTGGCAGACATCAGTTTTGGCTCCTGTGAATACCAAGGTGCACAAGTGTCTCTTAATTCCTTATTTACGCAGTAGCAGCCAAGGCTAGATAATAAAGGGAGACGGAGCACATTTGCCTCTTTGTTTATGGGGCCTTCTGCTGACTTCTTGCTTTAGGTCCAAACATGTTTTTTGTGAGATCCGTAACTCAGTTCCCAACTTTTGGGTGCCCCCCCCCAGGGCTTCAAACTTTTTTGGGACAGTGCAGCTTTTAAACTCTTGGTGAGGGGCAGCTGAAAGGAACAGAGTACAATCCAGTCTAGAACAAACATCCGCCCACAGGAAAAGGTGAAAAAAATATGATAAATTAAATTTTTCCTTTTCACTGAGGAGACCTGCAATGCAAGACTCACACAGATCAGTTTATAATACAGTAGCTTCAAAATTGCCCAATGTCCAAATAGTTGACACTACGTCAGACTGGGGGAGGGCGGAAGGATCATAATATTTTCATCAAAATTAAAGCTGAAGCAGTGGATCTGAATGGTGCACAATAGCTTTCACTTGGATCTTTACCATTGGGCAATTCCCAGCTACAAAAAGAAAAATAATGTTGCAGTTGAAGAGACAATCATATGGAAGTATTCTTTACAGAAGATGTTTATACAGTGCATAAACACCATGGCCAAAGAAGAACACAAACATAATTGCAATCCTTCCATTGACAATTGGGGGGGGGGAATTCCAGTTTGCAGCAGTTGGCACTATGTTGCATTCTGGTTTTTTGGATCACAGACCATGTGTTTTATTGCACTGGTACTCCCCCCCCCCTTTGAAAATTTAAAATTTATTGGTGATTTTGCAGTCAGTTTGCACACAGATGACCATAAAACGGACAACGGACAAATTGCAAGGTTACCATAAACAAAGCGGCAGAAACAATATATGGTAATTGATTTTCTGCAATTCAGTCCAAAAGTTTAAAAGACAATAAAATCTAGAATACAGCTTTTGAGGTTCATCCAAAATTCTGCTGCCTGATCCTTTCAATTCTTTTTCTTGATTTTCTTATTCATTACTTTATATCTTACACCATGGTTCTGATTCGTCAAATCAGAGGCAAACCCTTCTTATTTCATGAACAAAAATAAATAAATACTTTTGCCAGGATCACCTCCCCCATTAATTAGTTTTAAATGTTTTTTAAATTGTTGGTTTTTTAAAGGTTTTTTAGATGTTTTATTTTCCACCCCAAGCTGTGAAGAAGTGTGTGTGAATCTGAACTTACAATATGGTTTATCTCTGTAGATCATGGCATAAGTATATGATTGACATAACTCTTGTCCTGAGACCCTCCATGATGAGCTTTGGTGACCCTGGAAAAGCCCCCTGCTGAAAGGTATTTAGGAATACCTGAGTCCACACACACACACACACACACACACACACACACACACACACACACACACCTGACTTAAAGATCAAAACATGCAGATTTAGTTTTCAAGTAAGGTTCTGCACTTAGGCAGGATGAACCAGAGGCAAAAATATAAGATGGGAAACTAGAATAGAATAGAATAGAGTGGTACCTCTACTTAATGCGTTCCGAACGCACATTCGTAAGTCAAAAAAAAAAAAAGTCGAATCCCATAGTAATGCATTGGGAGAAAAAATTTGTAAGTCGAAGCAATCATAAGTCGAAAAAATCCTATCTAAACCGTATCCAAGATGGCAGATGGAGCTCCGTTCGTAAGTAGAAACATTTGTAAGTAGAGTTATTCATAAGTAGAGGTACCACTGTAATTTATTGGCCAAGTATCAACCATACTTGGAATTTTGCTTCGACTACATTGCAATGTAAAGAAAAGAAAAAACGTACCTTATACAACCACTGTTCCCCTCACAATACAACAGCACAGCGAAAAAGACCCCATACCATCAACTGGCCTCCCTTCCACCCGCAACTACAGATTCAACAATTGGATGGCACAAGGGGAAAAGCTATTCCTGTGCCTAGACGTTTTTGTATATGTCTCCTACAGTTTGATCTCAGGTTACTGTAGAGTCTACCTTACCATTATATCCCTGGTAGGTCACTGTATTCTACAGCAGTGAGGTCCCTAAAATATCAGAAGCCTTCACAGAAACATGGAGCAACACTTTCAGTGGGGCTACCTCTGTTTTGCAAAGCAGCACCCCTATGCAGATATGACAGGTACCCCCACAATTTCAGTGTCTGGAAGCAAGTGAAGCTAGAGGGAAAACATTTTTCAAGTTGTCTGTGAATACGTTGAACTACACCATGTTTCTTTAAGTGAAATGGGCATGGAATGAGGAATCGTCTATATTATATATGCTAATCCCACCCCTAAACCATTCCTCTTTTTTTATTAAAGTTTGTGCCTTTTTCAAAGACAAAGATTCAAATCTTTATAAAATGCAGTCTTATCTCATTTCCTGCATCCGTTTACTGAAATATATTCTGTGCTGCAAACACTCTTGTTTGATTTCTGTTTATATTTTTCCTTCTGGGTGACAGCTTTTGATTTGTAAATATTATGTATCTTTGGAAGTATGTTCTTAATCTGTTCAAAACCTAATAAATCTTCATTTGAGATTGCTACTGAAAATGCATATTCTCTTTGAAGTTGTATTTTTACAAATCCAATCCCCCCCCCCCTGTATTGGTGCAGATGAAAATAGAAAATAGGAGAACATAGGGATTTTTAGTCATTCATTTCCAGGCATGAACAGGGTAGTCCTTTACCTTTTTAAAAAAAATTTCCTCCTGTGACATTTTGTTAAGGGACTTGGGTGGCGCTGTGGTCTAAACCACTGAGCCTCTTGGGCTTGCCGATCAGAAGGTTGGCAGTTCGAATCCCCGTGACTGGGGGGGGGGGGCTCCCGTTGCTCAGTCCCAGCTCCTGCCAACCTAGCAGTTCGAAAGCACACCAAAAAATGCAAGTAGATAAATAGGTACCACTCCGGTGGGAAGGTAAACCATGTTTCTGTGCACTGCTCTGGTTTTGGTGTTCCATTGCGCCAGAAGCGGCTTAGTCATGTTGGTCCCATGACCGGGAAAAACTGTCTGCGGACAAATGCTGGCTCCTTCAGCCTTTAAAGCGAGATGAGTGCCGCAACCCCAGAGCTGTCTGCAACTGGACTTAACTGTTAGGGGTCCTTTACCTTTACCTTTTTAACATTTGTTACAGATCTCACATGCATTCTATATCTAAAAATCAATGACCATTTTGCATGGGGGTTCTATTCCTGGGGCCCCATGCGCCAAAGGAGAATGTGTGTGTCCTGCACCATTATGTGCCTTTATGTCCTGCCCTGCCCTTGTTACACCCTTTTAGTGATGTGTTTTGTTATAGTTACAGGTAGGTAGGCATGTGGGCCTGCTGTAGTTGAAACAAAATAAAAAAAATCCTTCCAGTAGCACTTTAGAGACCAACTAAGTTTGTCATTGGTATGAGCTTTCATGGAAGAAGTGTGCATGCACACGGAAGTTCATACCAATAACAAACTTAGTCTCTAAGGTGCTACTGGAAGGATTTTTTTATATATATTGTTCCATCTAATTTACAGAGGTAAAAACACACACCCCTCTCTGAACTGTAGCATTCAGGGTTAAAAAAAAGAAAAAGGTAAAGGACCCCTGACAGTTAAGTCCAGCCGCGAATGACTCTGAGTTTGTGGCACTCATCTCGCTTTACTGGCCGAGGGAGCCGACATTTGTCCACAGACAGCTTCTGGGTCATGTAGCCAGCATGACTAAGCTGCTTCCGGCCAGGGCTGGCCCTACGGCCAGGCTGGGTGGCGCAGGGCGCCAGGGCACCTGCCCGTCCGCCTGCTGCGCTGTGCGCTGCGCCTGCCCGCGCAGCTCCGGCCGCGCAGCTCTGCCCGCCCGCCGCGCTGGGAAACGGGGCAGGGCGGGAATACTGGAGGGATCAGGCGCACCACAGCACCAGGGCGCCAAATATACTTAAGATGGCCCTGCTTCTGGCGAAACCAGAGCAGCACACAGAAACACTGTTTATGTTCTCGCCAGAGCACTACCTATTTATCTACTTGCACTTTGACATGCTTTCGAACTGCTAGGTTGGCAGGAGCTGGGAACAAACAGGAACTCACCCCGCCACAGGGATTCGAACAGCCAGCCTTCCAATTGGCAAGCCCAAGGCTCAGTGGTTCACATCACAGCACCACCTGTGTCCCTAGCATTCGGAGTAGCAACAGACAAAACTAATTTACCACCTGAGGGTAAAGACAAGATGCCCCCCCCCATGCCATGCGAAAGCTAACTAGACAGGCAGTTAAATCCTGTGTCAAAACTGGTGACAAAACCGCATCTGAGAGCAGCAGGACAGTTTTGTGGGCACAAAGCAGCCTTTGTGAAACACACAACTCTACCCTCTGACATCAGGGAATGCCTAAAGTTTCTCAGGAGGAACAAGTGGAGAGCTGCTGCCACTAACCCTAGCACCTGTGACTTGAGATGGCTCCCAAACTTCTCCTAAAGGTAGGGTCAGCCCAAATCAGGTTTGAGAGCAGCTCTTGGTCATCTAGCAGTAAACCACAAAATACAGAATAACTAGCAGACTCCTGAGACACAGAGCTAGGTGAACAGGAAGTTACTCATTTAGCCCCAGAGTCCAGCAGTCTGTTCTGTTGTGTGACAAAATTCATGGTTGTTTATTCCCCACTTCCTTAGTGAGTCTTTAATTTTGTTATAATATGAATATCGATCTTCAATTTCCTTTGGCAAATGTACAAAGTATAGCTGTTCTTCTATAAAAAAATAAATGCCAAGGCTAAGAAAAATAAAATCTTATTAATTTGCAGTTGACAGTGGCATTGTAGCCAGCCTAAATGCAAAACTGTGAAACTTATTACAGTTCTTCACTTTTGAGGAGGTTGTCTTCATCACTTCAGTTAGTTAAGTGCTGCTAACTCAGTCTGAGTGTCCTGTAAGTGCTTCAGAGGGATTTCCTGGTTCCTGTCAGACTACCCCATGGGGTGTGAAGAATCCCTATATCTTATTTAGCTGAATTAGCTTTCTGAGTACTTGAGAGTGCTTGACTGCAATTTCCCCCTCCTTTGCATGAATTGCAGAGACCCCGGAGGAACATCAGCTTGTCTGGTTCTTTACAAGTGCATCGTTTTAGAGCCATATCACATCTGATACAGGTTCATTTAAGCAGGTTTGGCTATTCCATGTTTCTACCAGATTAGCCAGCTTCTGTCCATTAAAGGGCAGGGCATAATCATATACTGTCAGAAGCAGCCATCTTCCCATGTAGATATTTGTGTTTTGTTTGGTCGAGCCAATCCCCTCGCTACCAGTGAACTAATGTCTGGGCAAGAAACCCGTTCAATGAACTGGGCAATGCCCACCGAAATATGTCCCTACGCTAGAAAGTCAGAAACACTCACCTCTTTTACTTAGCAGGCCCTTTGATCTCATGGAAACTTCAGTGAACATCTCTGGTGATTGCAAGGAATAAAGGATATTGGCTCGTATACAACTAAAGCCTCCTCAGTAGACCCATTGAAATGAATGAAACTAAGTTTGGCTATGGACATAGCTTGAAATACAGCAATATTGTTTCCCCCTGTCTTGCTGCGTTTCAAATCACATTTTCACATTGTCGTTCCCTATGCCTAACCCCCCCCCCAATCTTTGATTCAATGAAGGGCTTCCGGGTTCAGCGCCAGCGCCGATCGGCGGGGTTTCGTCTCGTCTCCGAGACGGCCCGTCCCTGCTAGGAGTGGGGAGGGCAGCGAGAGTGACGCTGCGCCCCTTAGAACCTCGGGAAGGGCGTCCCGGGGGCAAATTTGCTCGGCACAGCCCCAATCCGGACTCCCCAACCCTTCGGCTAGCTCTAATAAGAGCTCCGGAGCGAGGAGGGTAGAAGTCGCGGGGGCCATTTTGAGCGGCAACGTTATTCTAGCAGGGAGAAGCTTCAAGCCGAAGGCGGAGAGCGCTGGATTCTTAAGAAAATAAAACGATTGGAAACAAGACTGTAAGTAACCTCACGATTTGGATTATAAAACAATTTGGATCTGGGAGAGAGGGGAGAAAAGAGGAAGCCACCCCCCCCCCACGGCAACAAAAGAGACAGTAAATAGAAACCCGAAGCCGTAAACAGAAGATTTGCAATTCAAAAGGATCCCTCAAAGGCATCAAAGAGAATCTCCCCTTTGATGCAGGGTGAAAGGGGAGAGAGACTGTGGTTGTGAGTGCCCTGCAGCAAGAGGTAAAGACTAAGAAAAACCTTTCTTTTCCTCGGGAGCCGGCAGCCCAGACAACCCAGTGAGTTGATCAGGATTTATAAGTCAATTTTTATTTCACTTTGTATTTCTGGACTTTGTGGAATTTCTTTTTTGGTTTAAATGTTTGTGAAATGTGAGTTCGAACTTTATTGTTAATAAGACTTGAAGAATGCAGCCAGTTGGTTAAAATGGAGTCGAGAAAATAAACTGTGATCATATTCCACCCCACGTGACAAGTTTTGACCTTGGCAGGATTGAACTATGTCAACAAAAAAGTGTTCCCCTGAGTTCCAGCGGTCTGTTTTGACCTTAATGTGGGAAACAAGAATAGAACTATGTCAAGAGGAGACACAACGGCAAGAGTTACAGCAACAATTTCAGATGGTGATGGCAGAATATGATTTTTTAGAAGATGAAGCTTTTGATACTGAAAAAGATGAATGTGAGAATGACAATGATGGTGACTGTGATTTGGAAGGAAAAGATGAAGATGAGGACTGTGATGATTCAACACAAAATGAAGCACACCACGAAAAAAATGATGACTTTACTCTACAAAAAGTTGGATGGAGTGCCCTGCCTTTGAGGGGGGCACGATTGGTATTACTGGAACTCCAGAACGCCCACAGGGAAGAAGGAAAAAATATGCAGAGAAGAGAAGAAATTCAGGGGTCCTGTATGGTGGCCTGGATGGCAAAAGACTGTAAACAGGGGGTGGGGTGAAGGGAAAGTGATGTTGTGATTATAAGGATGGATTAACAGGTTTATAACTGGTCTGCTGATTATGGAATTTGCTGGATTGGGGGGGGTGGAGCCGGTAATCGGGGATGTAAGGTTAAATTGAGAATAGTTATAGTTTTAAAAGTGAATGGATTTTGGAAAAATGTGAAAATATGGAGGCTTATAGAGGGAGTAAAAATTAGGCACGGGAAGATAAAATGGGAGTTTGATTTTTCAGTGATTTGAATATTAGATGAAAATGTTAACAATTGATTTATAAGTTGTATAAGATACAAAGGTGTATTTTTATAAAGTAAGAAACTGTTGCAGATGATAAAAAAGGGATGAAAACCGGGGAAGGGGGGGGAGGGGAAGCCCACAAAATATGGTTTTACAATTATGAATGTAAGAAAATTTTTTCTGTTTTGTATTGTTTTTTTCTCTTTTTTTTCTCTTTCTTTTTTCTCTTTTTTCCTATTTCTATTTTTCTCTTTTTTTGGTATGACAATAGATGGTTGGATGGATGGCCTCCTGCGTACTGCCCTGGTTTGCTGGAGCTCCCTGGTGGCAGGGGGGGGGGGCTTTGGGGTCAGGGGAGGGGGAGGAGGACAGAAATCCAAGCATAAAATGGACCATCTCTGACTGTTCACATACATGGGATACTTCTGTGGCAGGGGAGGACCCATGTGGGTGGGTAGGAAGGAGGTGGAAAAGGTGTTTATGTATGTACCGTTTTTTTTTTTGTAAAATTAATAAAAAGTATGTTTAAAAAAAAATCTTTGATTCAATGAAGCTGCCATTTGTTCATGTGCAAATGAGCATAGCTGCCAAGTTATCCCTTTTTTTTAAGGGAAATTCCATTATGCTGAATAGGCTTCCTCATGAGAAAAGGGAAAACTTGGCAGCTATGGCAAATGAGCATGTCTGAAGTGAACACACCCCCAGACCCTCCAAATGTCCCTATTTCAGAGATTTACAGAAGCAGTCTCAGTTTCTGATCTGATCTCGAAATGTCCCACTTTTGCTTAGGTCCAGGACATCACTATATTCAACAGAGAAATGTTGAAGGGTATGGAAGGCACCCCTATATTTATTGGAAAAATATTGGAAGGTATGGAGTTATGTGACCCCCCCCCCCAAGCCAAGGAGATAATGTTGGATAGTCAAGTTACTTTAGAGCCGGTCTAATGTAAACACTGTCTATTTAAGAGAAACAGGTGCTGGTGTTTCTGTTAATTGCTCACAGGTGTGGGCTCTGCTCCTTGTATATAAGACTCTGCCAGAAAGCCTTCTGCATCTCTTAGTTAGATCTTTCAGTTTGATTCATCTCTTAGTAGATCACTCTCTCGGTGAGATCAGTACCTTAGTTGGATAATACTTAGTTGATTCTCAGTTGTTCTCAGTTTAAGAGATTCCCAGTTGAATCTTAGTAAGAGAGACTCTCAGTTTAAGAGATTCCTTAGTTGAATCTTAGTATGAGAGTTGCTTAGTTATGATGCTAGTTTGCTGTTAATTCTTGGGTAGTTTAATGGGAGCTTTGTGGGAGTTTGTGGGAGGTTTGAAATGGGTTGAAGGTTGGAATGTGGGTAGATAACGTTGCTAAGAGAGAAAGCATTTATCTTTAGTTTAATGTCTCTTTAGAGTCAGTTTGATTTTCAGTTAAAGAAACCCAACCGTTTGTATTGTATTTTCATCTGCATACCTTTACAAGTGTGCAGCTAGTAAGGGGTTTATATAAGGGAGATAATACCCTACGCTCTTGGTGGTGTTTTCTTAGCCAGGTCGACTTCTGACTGCGTTTACTCTGCATGAAGCATACTTTAAAGGGCCGCTGAAAACTGGGATATATCATTTAGGTTAAGCAAGTTTCAATACTCAGTTTTCTCCAATATTATTCTTATCCTATATATATATATATATATATATATATATATATATATATATATTCCAAAAGATAAGATACAACCTCTAGAAGACGTCATCTCTGTTTTCATTGGAGAAATGTTGGAGGGTATGTTGTGCTTTATAAATCCTTTAAAATGTTTACTTTAAAATAATTTTGCTGCCCTTAGTGACTGAAGCTTTTTAAGTGTGTGAGTTTAGCTCTCATTCTCCTGATTTCTTCTGCTGCTGCAAAGTTTGTGGAAATCACCCTCTGCTTCGCCAAGACTACTTTAAAATGTGGAGAAAGTGCTTAGGAGAACTTTGACTAGGAAATGGTAAGCGTAAACATACAGGCAAGCCTACACTCTTCGCAAATGTGATAAAGTACATCGCTGGCAGGCACTCGTTTTGCCTCAGGCCACAAACTGAAAACAGTATTTCGAGCATCTACAGGATAAACACTAGGAAGACATCTGAAGGAAGACAGCAGGAAATGCAGGTGGCTTTGGAAATTCTTCTTTAGACCCCCAAAATAGGAATATGAGTGGCTTTTTCCAAAGCAACAGCAGCTCTCCCACTGATGCTCACAGATAATCCCCTTAACAGTAAAGGGGGATGTATGCGCACTCATACATTTCACATTTTACTCAGCTGTAAAATGCTGCATGAATTCTTCTTTTTAAGTCTCTGGCTTGGAAGCCACCATTATGCAAGGTGAAGGAAAGGGTGTGCCTGGCACACTAGCTGAAGCTGTGCAAAGTTAATCCTGTTGCTACCTGAGCATCTAGGGAAAAACTTGCAGAGTTAATCTCTCACATGTTTATTCATTAGGGTTATGACTTCTTCATTTTTTTTCTCAAAAATTACTTCCTGTAGCACAAATGGATGAACTTTTGCCTATTATTGACTAAAATGAGGTATATTCCATTGAAATATTTAAAAAGGTTACACACAAACTGTTTTTATTTTTTTTGTATGCCGTTTTACAATTTCATAAAATTGTATTAACAATTCTATATATATTTTGAATCAAATTTGGACACAACACCACATTCCACAATGGGGGAGTGTTCTTAGCAACATAGGGTATACAAATGTCACAGCTGCGCAAGGTAAAAGCCCCTTTGGGGGACCTCAAAACTCAGCCAGCAGACCCTGCCGGGAATGCTGGGAAAAGAACCTACAGGAGAGGTAGCAAAACATCGTCCTCTAGTGGCGTCTATACTGTTACTGCAGCTTTAAAAAGCTTCCTTGTGGGTTTGATTACCCTATATAATGTTGTATATATGTGACTCTTTCACCCTTAATTTTAATGAGGGTGAAAGAGGAGAGCGCAAAATATGGTCTGAAGCTCAACATCAAAAAAACCAAGATCATGGCCACTGGTCCCATCACCTCCTGGTGAAGGGGAAGAAATGGAGGCAGTGAGAGATTTTACTTTCTTGGGCTCCTTGATCACTGCAGATGGTGACAGCAGTCACAAAATTAAAATACGCCTGCTTCTTGGGAGAAAAGCAATGACAAACCTAGACAGCATCTTAAAAAGCAGAGACATCACATTGCCTACAAAGGTCCGTATAGTTAAAGCTATGGTTTTCCCAGTAGTGATGTATGGAAGTGAGAGCTGGACCATAAAGAAGGCTGATCGCCAAAGAATTGATGCTTTTGAATTATGGTGCTGGAGGAGACTCTTGAGAGTCCCATGGACTGCAAGAAGATCAAACCTATCCATTCTTCAGGAAATCAGCCCTGGAAGGACAGATCGTGAAGCTGAGGCTCCAATACTTTGGCCACCTCATGAGAAGAGAAGACTCCCTGGGAAAGACCCTGATGTTGGGAAAGATTGAGGGCACTAGGAGAAGGGGACGACAGAGGATGAGATGGTTGGACAGTGTTCTCGAAGCTACGAACATGAGTTTGACCAAACTGCGGGAGGCAGTGCAAGACAGGAGTGCCTGGCATGCTATGGTCCATGGGGTCACGAAGAGTCGGACACGACTAAACGACTAAACAACAACAATAACATATATGTGACTCTAAAGCTTGGGTTTAATTTTATATCTGCTTACAGTCACTTCAAAAATGGTCAAACAACTGATAAATATTTTTTAAAAATCATTTTGTGCGTGAGGCTTTTTATCAAATCTCTTTGATAGTAATTTTATCTAATCTTTAATGAAAACTCATCAAATTATGGTATAGGGAAATGAGGTTGTAAAAAAGTCATCACCCTATTATTCATAGTACTATAGTCACTTCTTCAGCACATACCCACACTGTTCACAGACTCTCTCAGAGTCCCTATTTTCCAGGGACAGTCTTGGATTTACAGAAGCCACCCTGGTTTCCGATTTGATCCTGGAATGTCCCGCTTTTCCTTAGGATGTCCCTATTTTCATTGGATAAATATTGGAGGGTATGAAGTTATGTGACCCACCCACCCCAAGCTATGGTGATAAGTAGCTATACAGTGAAACCTCTGTTTTCTTTGTCCATTGGATATGGTATGTGTTCTATTGTTAGTTTTTACATTCCTAAATATTGATTTGCTTGTAAAATACAGTTCATTTTTAAGCTTCTGTGACTAATGGCAGTAGGCAATACTGCTCATGGTTTATCCTAAAAGGAAACTAGAGAGTCCCTGCTATAAACAATAGCCATCATTTGCTGAAAACTGTTTGAGCTAAGTATTTGTGTATGGCACATCTTATTTTATGCTGGTAATGATCTCCTTATGAGATCAGGAAAAGAGGGGGGCACTTTTATAATCATCTCCATTGTAACAGCAGTGATTTCTCATTGATGGATGTGTCAAAACAAATTCTCAACAGACTAATGAATCAGATTCATTGTCAATCATTCCCTTTCTTCGATTGTACTTCTAATTGTGTAAGTAAACCACAGCAAGAGACATTAGCAACCCACTTATCCAGTTCTATATCCGAGCTGGGAGAAATGGGAAGAGGTTTAGTGAAATAATTTTCATGAGTTGAATGCAAAGGGAGAATTAATACACTTTTTGAAAAGAAAGCTGGGGTGGGACAGTCAATGGCCATTACTCAAGCTCTGGAAATAAGGAGTGAGAAACAGCCATGTTCAGAGGGTTTTTTGAATGATTTCAGTAATCATGCAGGGAGTGGCCTGCTTTGAGTTAGAAGCCTGCTGTTCCCATGGAGGCTCTCTGAATGCTTTAGTTCCCTGGGAGTGCAGGCTTCTCAAATGTGTGGGGATCGTCTGTAAGTACAGAAAGCTCCTTCCTTCAGGCACTCAATTTCCTTAGATGGCAACCTGAATGACATAATTAGTACACCCATGTGTTTTACTGGCCTCGTTCAAAGAATATCCAGAGGGTTTTTGATTTGGCTCATGCCATCTAGAACTGCTCATTATGAAGTCAAATATAACACCATGCCAAATATATATATAATGAAATTATGGAACACAAAACACTTACACAATGTGTAATGCACATCCAGTAGTGGTTTGTGATAAAGGGTGCCGATATGAACACAGCTTAGTTGTGCCCATTATTTGTATACAGCAAGACTCCATTTCAGTTCCTAACATCTCCCACTGGGAGAAAGATCCCTTGGGTAGCCATTGGGCTGGATGGACTACTGATCTGATCCAGCAGTACAAACACATATCTGCTCCTTGTTATGAAAATCCTATTGTACCTTCTCTTCTGTCTTGCCCCAGGTGAATTCTCTTAATGTCATCTTAATTCTTACCTAACCAATCCACTATTCAGAAGCCACTGGCTATTTTCACGAGTCCCTCATGAATGTTTTGTGATACTTCCAGACATTCCAGATGAAGGCAACAACCAACGCTGCCTCGTTATAACTTATTATTCATTACATTTGTAGCCTCCCTTTCTTCCTCTGAAGCATGCAAGGCACCACACATGGTTCTCTCCTTTCCCAATTTTATCCTGTTAGGAAGGTTAAGCTGAGAGCTGATGACTAGTCCAAGGATTCTCCTACCTGAGCAGTCATCTTTTCACAAGGGTTGACATTGATGCCGAAATAATAATAATAATAATAATAATAATAATAATAATAATAATAATCCAGCATCACCTGAGCTCTGTGAGTGCGGCTTTTTCCCGATTGAAGTGCAGAGTGTTTGAGGACTGGGACATTCACAGGGAAACCAAAATGCTTGTTTACAAAGCTATTGTACTACCAACCTTACTGTATTCTTGTGAAACATGGACCATTTATAAACGCCATCTCCAGCTCCTCGAAAGATTCCATCAACGGTGTCTCCGAAAAATTTTACACATCACTTGGGAAGACAGGCGAACTAATACCAGTGTACTGGAAGAAGCAAAGATCACCAGTGCTGAAGCAATGATTCTTCAACATCAACTTCGTTAGACTGGTCATGTTGTGCGGATGCCTGATGATCATCTTCCAAAGCAACTACTCTATTCCGAAATTAAAAATGGAAAGCGTAATGCTGGTGGTCAACAAAAGAGGTTTAAAGACTGCCTCAAGGAAAATCTTTAAAAATGTAGTATAAACACCAACAATTGGGAAACACTGGCCTGCAAGCGCTCCAGTTGGAGAACAGCCTTTACCAAAGGTGTCATGGGCTTTGAAGACACTCGAACTCAGGAGACAAGGGAGAAATGTGCTAAGAGGAAGGCAAACTTGGCAAACCCTCACCATGATCAACTCCCACCCAGAAGCCTATGTCCCCACTGTGGAAGGATGTGTGGATCCAGAATTGGCCTTCACAGTCACTTACGGACTCATTGTTAAACTGTGCTTATGGAAGACAATCTTACTCGGCTACAAATGATCGCCAGAGAAGAAAGTCCAAGGATACTGGGTGACCTTCATAGCTGAGTGAAGATTGGTTCTAGTCCAACACCCTAATTGCTGCATTATAGTTGTCCACTATTTACTAAGTTTTTCAACTGAAATGTCTCTCTCTCTCTCAGATCTGAGCTCTGTATACAAGTGTGTAGCCTTATAAATGCACCGATGAATGAGTGGAATCAAACTCACCCCTTCCATCAGCAACCTATGTGGGTTTAGCAGAAGAAATGGGCAGATATGTATGTGTTTCTATTTATGAGTAGGGTGCTTGACTTTCATGTATAACTTGACATTAATGGCTATGCTTAGTTCTTCTGCTGAATACAAAAAAGCCCTGTGTAGGCAGGACTATGTTGCAGATGGATGAATCTATCAATCTTTGTTTCTCTCCATTTCTAATTTTCCCATTTTAAAGTTTGGTTTGTCACATTTATGCCAGCGATTTTCCCATTATAGAATGCATGTTTTATGTTACTTCCACTAATATATACACATTTTGGACTTTTCAGCAACATTCTTTCTTTTTTGAGAACTGCATTGTAAAGTTAGTAAAAGTGTAAATTTCAAAGGACTGCTCTGCTTCAGTTCATGTATTGGTTCAGGAAGCCCAAAGTGTTTAGGTTTGAATGAATCTTTCCCCCATGACTATATAGAGATTGAAACTGATGTTCTTAATTTTTCCTGGTGGGAAAGAGGGCAGTGGCCATATATGATGTATTTTAAATAATTTTCCTAAACTGATTTTGGCCAATGATCATATCTGGTCACAACCCACTGGGGTAAATTAAGGACCTAATTTTCAGGGATCAGCAAAATCCAGACATTATAATATATCAATCCTCCATTTGCATCTCATTTAGCTTGTTTTGTGGTAGAATATCTCCAGAAAATAAACCTCTGTTGTCACTGAAAATCTCACATATTTAATAACTTTATTACATAATTATGTAATACATAACTATTACATAACTATGTAATAACTATGTAATAATTACATAACATATCTAATTCATTCAAGACTTATTCATTTTATTACATAACTCTGTAATAAAATGAATAAGTCTTGAAGGAATTAGATATGTTGTAATTAGTTGGATACTTTTCATTTTAATCTATTCACAACTGACACTAGTTCATATTTTCATTCTTTTGTAATATTTCTATTTCTTTTTCAATTGCCTCTCAGTCAGGCTTCTCCTAAGAATTTTTTCCCCGAGTACAAGAATGATCTCACTCTGTTTTTCAATCTCACTGGTCTAATAACATCCAAATTCCATCTTGATTTCATCATGATATTTATAATTCATAATAGCCACCAAGGAGTCCATCCACTTCTAATTGTACTTGATATTTACATAAATAAATAATTGTTTTATCTTTTGGGAAAGTTCTCTGATATATCTTTTTATTATTTTTTTTTAAAAAGATCTTTAAATATTTAAAATTCAACATGTGCCAAAAGGCGCTGTTAGCTTGAATAAAAATCATTAAAAATACATTTTATGCTATTAAATATTGCATAATTTCTTTGACAGATTTTCAAATGCATCGCATGAGACCATTGTATCCCTATCCTGAAGGCAATCCTAAACTTGGGCCAAAAATAATTTTTAAAAATCCTCTTTGTTGTGGAGAAGTAGAATAATCCATAATAGATGGGCTATGGCTTAACGAATAATCTTTAAAGAGCTTGGAAGAAAGGGTAGCTTAAAAGTATTATGCTGTGTGTGGTGTGTAGCAGTTGCTTTCAGATTACTTAAATGGCTTAAAACTTTAATTGAAAGTGCTCTTTTCCTCTCCAGCTTAGTCTAAGTTTACATAAGAATGTGACAGGGGAGACATATAAAAAGTGAAAGGCAGTGTACTTTCATCCAAGACCCTTCAGGCTAAACTTGCTTATGACTGTGGCAATCAGCATCAGACAAATCTGATGCATTTTTATTTAATAATACAAAGAGGATCTTAAAATTGTCTAGATGGCTGGTGTTCTCAAATAGAACAAACCAAATGTGTTGGTTGGGTGGGGCTTCGGTGAAGGTTTAGCACAAGCATCCCCAAACTGTGGCCCTCCAGATGTTTTGGCCTACAACTCCCATGATCCCTAGCTAAGAGGACCAGTGGTCAGGGATGATGGGAATTGTAGTCCAAAACATCTGGAGGGCTGAAGTTTTGGGGTGTCTGGTTTAGCAGAACTTTTTAGGTGGGTATTGATTTTGAGTTAAAACATTAATGATGATCTTTGGTGCTTTTTCACTAAAGCCTTAATGTGAGGTGAGGAATACACAGCCTTCCGAGGGCCTTGTTCTCTACGTGATCTTAATTGTGTGGAAGAAGACAGTGGGCCTTCATCTCCAGGTCCCATCTCCATCATTGGGTCCCGATCTTCCCTTCCACTGTCTATGTGTCAGAGGGAACGTCTGAAAGGGAGAGCCTGTGCCATGTGCTTAGTGTCACCCATGGTTTAACATAGTAAGGTGAGAAAGACTTTGTGCCGGCCATCAGGCAGTGGCTTCTTCCACCTGCCTTGCTCCACTCTCCAGCCTTAGGAGTCTTCATAAGGGAGCTGTTTCCTGAGGAAGAACTGTGAGGGGAGAGAGACTTTGTGCCGGCCATCAAGCAATGGCTCCTTCCACCTGCCTTCCTTACCCCCTCCAGCCCTAGGAGCTTTTCCCAGACCACGACTTTGAGAAACAGCAGAAGCAGCTGGAAAGAGAGAGGTAGGGTTGCCAGACTCAATAGAGGACAGGACTTCTGTGCCTTTAATTGCCCTGCTCTCTTTTGAGTCTGTAAACATTAAAGGGAAACCAGCAGACCCTTTGCTTGGAAATTAAACAAAGGGTCTGCTGGTTTCTCTTGAAGGTTTCCAGACTCAAAAGGGAGCAGGGCACAGAAGTCCTGTCCTCTATTGAGTCTGGCAACCCTAGAGCGAAAAGGAGCTCAGGGATACAAATAATTTTATAAGTTGTGTGCCCTTGTTTCTCAGTTTGATCCTATTGCATGGTTTTGTATGTTTTGTGGTATTTTATGCATTGTGGCTTCATAGCTTCGTAATTCTTTATTATAATTGTTAAGTGTAAACTGTTTATTATTTGCTGATATTTAATTTTACTGTTTACTATTATATTCTAATGGATTATTGAATATTGCTTTATTTGATATAAGTTTTTATTTTATTTTAAAGCTATGTTATTATTACTTTTTGATCAGATTGCTATTAGGTGTGCGATGTTTGCTCTCTATTTGATTGTTTCTTTACCTTGTATACTGGTTTGTGTATAGTAATATAGAAAGGCGGTAAACAAATTAAAAGTGAATTGAAATAATGAAATGAAATGAAAACCCCTCCTTTTCCCCTTGACCCCTGAGGTCCAGCTCCGAGGCCATTCTGGCGATTCCCTCAATCCGATAAATGAGGTTACGGGGAACCAGACAGAGCGCCTTCTCAGTAGTGGTGCCCGCCCTGTGGAATTGCTACGGGAAAGGCGAAACCTGCCAATGCAGGGAAAGTCCTTTCCGGCCCTTTAAAAGTGACCTTGTCGTAGCAGTGCCTGCGTGTGTGTTTGCCTGCAGAAGAAAAGAGGTTAACCTGTAATATAAGCGTTAATTTTGGGAGTGGAGGGTGGGAAAGGCTGGATTGGACGGCTGGCTGTGTGGGCGGAGACCACAGGTATCCAGCCCGGGAAGGTGGTGCCAGCCTCCAAACTGCCGAGGGCTGCCCCAGGGTTCCCAGGGGCTGTGTGCAACCGTGCAAAATGTGCACCCCTTTTTATATGAGGAACGGCCATTCCAATGGGGGGGGGTGACAAGAAATTTCCCACACCTGGTACCACCTGTCCTTGCTACACCACTGCCCCCCAGCTCATCAGTCAGGTTCTGAGCCCAAAGCCAGCCCCTCTCCTTGCCTCTTTTCCCAGCACCCAAGACTTTAGGACTTGGGTTCCCTCCAGTCTCTGGTTCACTCCCCCCTATTACCAGGGCAAGTCCAGAAGCCTTCCCTGGGGAGTCTCTCCTTGCCTTGGCAAAAGGCGGGTAGCAGTGCCAGGCAAACTGGGTGGCAAGCTGGACTCTGGCCTGATTCACTGCAGTTTGGGGGAGAAGGGGAGACAAGTTGCCTCATCATACAACCATATGTCTGGCATCGAAAATCCTCCTCTTTATTTTATATCTATTAAAATTTTATATTTAATTCTCAGTTTCCTCCCTTGCCAGACAAACCTAGAAATATATTTTTGCCATTCTTTGAAGCATCTTATTCTGCCTACCAATGGAGTGGTTTGAAATAAAAATAACATTTTAGGTAAAATATATTCCTTTTTCTAACCAAAATTCTTCCCATTAGAGTTTCATTCTTCCCCATAACGCAAGATTTTTTTTTATTATATCTTTCCATGTCTTTATATAATTATCTTGAAATATATTGGGGTTTTTCACTGTTAACCATATTTCCAGATACTTCACCTTTTCCTCAGTTGTCAGCCCACTGGCCATCTGCCAATCTTCTTCTGCCTGTGCATCCATATTTTTCACTCAAACTCTAGTTTTAGTTGTTTTAAGACCTGCAATTTCTCCATGTTTCCTTATTTCCTCCAATAACTTAGGTACACTTGTCAAAGGTTCTTCTACAGAAAACACCACATCACCTGCAAAGGCTTTTATTTTATAATTCCGTTGGCCCACCAATATCCCCTTTATGTCAGAATTATTTCTTATCCTCTGCACCAACACCTCTAGGTCTGATATAAATTGAAGCAGTGATAGGGGGCTGTAACGAATTGACATAGTTTTTTTGTTTTTGTTTTTTTTAAAAAAATCAGCCTGGCTTTGCAAGGGTTAAACCCACATCCAGCCTGATTGGCTGGACATTCTAATGGAGGCGGGTCTGCTTGGAGCTTCAAAGGAGGGAGGAGCCGTTTTGTCCGTTGGAGAGCACAAGGGAGTGGGAGCGTGGGTGGTTTCAGGGTCAGGGTAGTCTAGGGTTTAGATGAGGAATAAGCAAGTTCCATATTACATGTTTGACAGCAATAACTTATGACAGTAACGAAGCTTGCACACGCATGAATCTTTAAAGCAACCCTTATGAATTTAAGTTAATAAACTTTAATCGTTTATGTGCCAAGGAGAAATCGTCTTTCTTATTTCCAGCACGGTATGGAAAACAGTAGAAGGGGAGGCTCTTTAAAGGACAAAACTTCCCTCAAGAGTGGCGTTGTTAGTTTGTGTCCTTGAGTAACACGGTATAGGCTGAAGGTGGACAACCCAGGGTGTCACTAAGTTGCCTAAGTGGATAGGCAAGCTTTTAGAGTGAGGGATTTCAAGCTGAGGGGATCTCTTCGCTGGGGACAAAGGGGTTAGTCACACAAACAGCCTCGAGTCAATTAAGATACCTGGCCACGTGTGTTGGAAGCAAACTCCACTTACTAGTAAACCCAAGATTGAAGAGGGGTTTATAAATGATCTGTAGGGAAATAGGGAGGTGGATTTTGCCTCAGGATTCCCTAGGAGTTCCTTTAGTAAGTGAGAGAGAAGACGGGTTCCCTAGGTGCTCTTTTAATAATAGAGTAAGAGGGGCAACCATTACACCGTTTTAGCATTAGGTAGGCGGGATCCGTCGCAGGGGCATCCTTGCCTTGTCCCCTTCTATATCTTGCATTTTTTCTGTAATGGCATTATATACAATCAGGTTTGCAGTTTGATCTGTATAAATTGCATTAATTCCTTTTATGAATATGACTCCTAATTCCATTCATAAAAGACCAAAAAGGAACAGAGATGGCATCGAAAATCCTCCTCTTTATTTTATATCTATTATATTCATTAAAATTTTATATTTAATTCTCAGTTTCCTCCCTTGCCAGACAAACCTAGAAATATATTTTTGCCATTCTTTGAAGCATCTTATTCTGCCTACCAATGGAGTGGTTTGAAATAAAAATAGCATTTTAGGTAAAATATATTCATTTTTATAACCAAAATTCTTCCCATTAGAGTTTCATTCTTCCCCATAACTCAAGATTTTTTTCTTATATCTTTCCATGTCTTTACATAATTATCTTGAAATATATTGGGGGTTTTCACTGTTAACCATAGTTCCAGATACTTCACCTTTTCCTCAGTTGTCAGCCCACTGGCCATCTGCCAATCTTCTTCTGCCTGTGCATCCATATTTTTCACTCAAACCTTAGTTTTTGTTGTTTTAAGACTTGCAATTTCTCCATGTTTCCTTATATCCTCCAATAACTTAGGTACACTTGTCAATGGTTCTTCTACAGAAAATACCACATCACCTGCAAAGGCTTTTATCTTATAATTCTGTTGGCCCACCCATATCCCCTTCATGTCAGAATTATTTCTTATCTTCTGCACCAACACCTCTAGGTCTGATATAGATTGAAGCAGTGATAGAGGGCTGTAATGAATTGACATAGCGTTGTTGTTGTTGTTTTAAAAAATCAGCCTGGCTTTGCATGGGTTAAACCCACATCCAGCCTGATTGACTGGACATTCTAATGGAGGCGGGTCTGCTTGGAGCTTCAAAGGAGGGAGGAGCCGTTTTGTCCGTTGGAGAGCACAAGGGAGTGGGAGCGTGGGTGGTTGAAGGGTCAGGGTAGTCTAGGGTTTAGATGAGGAATAAGCAAGTTCCATATTACATGTTTGACAGCAATAACCTATGACAGTAACGAACCTTGCACACGCATGAATCTTTAAAGCAACCATTATTAATTTAAGTTAATAAACTTTCATCGTTTATGTGCCAAGGAGAAATCGTCTTTCTTATTTCCAGCATGGTATCGAAAACAGTAGAGGTGGAGGCTCTTTAAAGGACAAAGCTTCCCTCAAGAGTGGCGTTGTTAGTTTGTGTCCTTGAGTAACACGGTATAGGCTGAAGGTGGGCGACCCGGTGTGTCACTAAGTTGCCTAAGTGGATAGGCAAGCTTTTAGAGTGAGGGATTTCAAGCTGAGGGAATCTCTTCGCTGGGGACAAAGGGGTTAGTCGCACAAACAGCCTCGAGTTTCATAAGATACCTGGCCACGTGTGTTGGAAGCAAACTCCACTTACTAGTAAACCCAAGATTGAATAGGGGTTTATAAATGATCTGTAGTGAAATAGGGAGGTGGATTTTGCCTCAGGATTCCCTAGGAGTTCCTTTAGTAAGTGAGAGAGAAGACGGGTTCCCTAGGTGCTCTTTTAATAATAGAGTAAGAGGGGCAACCATCACACCGTTATAGCATTAGGTAGACAGGATCCATCGCAGGGGCATCCTTGCCTTGTCCGCTTCTATATCTTGCATTTTTCCTGTAATGACATTATTTACAATCAGGTTTGCAGTTTGATCTGTATAAATTGCCTTAATTCCTTTTATGAATATGACTCCTAATTCCATTCATAAATGACCAAAATCAAAAAGAAATTAAATATGGACTAATCTAAGGTTCTGCACTTTGGCAGGAAAAAACAGCTGCACCAATATAAGATGAGGGATACTTGGTTTGCTAGTAGTACATGGGAAAAAGATCTAGGGGTCTTAGTGGACCACAAGCTTAACATGAGTCAACCCGAGAGTGATGCAGCAGCAAAAATGCTAATACTATTTTAGGCTGCAACAACAGAAAAGTGTCCAGATCAATGGAAGACAAGAACGCAGTGAAATTCAAAACAGTAACAATTTATTCCACGCTTATTCAAAATCCATTACATACTATCTAGTTTAAGTAATGCAAGAAAATCGATCAGCTTGATCCAGTGACACCAGAGAGAGCCATTTTCAAATAACTCAAGGGCAGCCTGTCACATGGAAGATGCAGCAAGCTTTTTTTCTCCTGCTCTGGACAGTAGGACTCGAACCAATGGCTTCAGAATACAACAAAGGAGATTCCGACTAAACATTGTTCAACAGAGGAATGGACTCCCCTGGAAGGTGAAGGACTCTCCTTCCTTGCAGGTTTTAAAGCAGAGATTAGATGACCATATGTCATGGATTCTTTCTTTCTTCTCTTCGAGTTTGGCCCAATCTCAGTCCATATTTCATGGCTTGTCAAATCATCTGTCCCCCCCCCCCCCTCCTGATTCTCAGCACCTCTTCTTCTGCCAGTCTTTGGCCAATTGGGACGTCCAAATAGAGCAGCAATTCCTTCAGGGAGGAAAATCACAATTCTTCGATGATGAGGTCATCTGGATGGAAGAGAATGAAAAAGAGAGAGAAACTATGTTCAGTCCTCTCCGCTTTTTGTAGTTGGAATCAGTCTGGGAAGGCCAGGTGGGATAGGCCTGCCAGGCAGGGAGTAGGTCCTGCAGTAATCCCAGGAAGAAGACCTGGGAGGTGTGCCATGGGCAAACAAGGGACAAGGAAGTTTGATGTCCCCAAGGTGTGGGGCTTACCTTCTTTCAGATTTCCCTGGAAACAGGCCAGCTCCGGCCGAATCACTGTGTTCTGCAGAGGAAATAAAAATCTGAGTCAGATGTCACTATGAACCCCACCCTGGATGGGTGGAAAATAAGCAGCCCCACACCAGGAAGGACAGGTCTCCCTATTGCGGGTTCCCCAAATGAATACAGGAAGGCAGGATACTTACTCTGAGGCGGGGGAATCTTCGTGAAACGGCCAGCAGCAGTGAGATGCTGCTGGCCGCTAGTTTTCATTCGTCCTCACTTCCGCAAAGGGCGTAATATCTGAGGTCCTGTGGGAGGAAAGAAATGGGACAGTCAGTTGGGTAAGGGACGGGGGGCAACCCTAAAACCACTCCTGATGCAATCAGGATACTTACAGTAAGAAGCTGGAGGAGGGTGCCAGCATTGGGGGCTTCCAGGAGGAGACCCCCCAGCAGACTCTCAAATGGCCTCTTCAGTTCCTGCGGGAAAGGAGAGAAGAGAGGTTGAGTGCTGGGTTAAATCTTGTAAAGGTGTGAGAAAAAGAAAGAGCTGTGCAAAGCAGAGGACATACCTCTTTTTCCTCCTCCTGTACTGCGCCCCCTAGAACTGCCTCCATTGCCTTATGCAGGATAGCACTGACCATCGCGAGGCTAAAATGGGGTTTCATAAAGCTGGAGAGAGAAAGTGAAGGGGTTAGACGCTGTCTCCTCCAAGTCTCCCCTGCCCCCTTCTCCCTCCTGCCTACTCTTGCCCACACGAAGTTCCCCCTGGAGTTCTGCCCCCCAAACCCCTGCAACCCCAACCCCAAAGACCCCACTCACCTAAGCTGGAGGAGGGCCTCGAAGGCCAGGGCAAGGCTCAGGGGGCGATCCCTGAAGTACTCCAAGTGGCCAAGGATATCCTGGAAGAGAGCAGAGGAGGAAAGTCAGCTCCTTTCGGGAGTCTCTAGAGGACGACTCCGACACCAAACACCAGTCCCTCTCTGCCCCTCCCTCCCCATGGGGGTCCCTCGCATCACCCATCACTCACCAGAATGGCTTTGGCCGCCTCCTGCTTGGAGTACTTCAGGGTTCAGAGCCCCCTGATCCGAGCTGCCTGGCAGCTCTGGATGACGTCCAGGAGGTAGAGCTGATCTTTGTCCAGCAGCTGAAATGCAAAAGTCAGGCGGTCAGTTCCTCGCAGGAGGAGGGCTCCTCTGCATCTGAGAGTGCAGGGGGGGGGTAAAGAATCCAGGGAGTGGATGCCTCAGACCTGCCCTGAGGTCCAGCTCCGAGGGCATTCTGGCGGTTCCCTCAATCCGAGAAGTGAGGTTACAGGGAACCAGGCGGAGCGCCTTCTCAGTAGTGGTGCCCACCCTGTGGAATTGCTACGGGAAAGGCGAAACCTGCCAATGAAGGGAAAGTCCTTTCCGGCCCTTCAACAGTGACCTTGTCGTAGCAGCGCCTGTGTGTGTGTTTGCCTGCGGAAGAAAAGGGTTTAACCTGTAATATAAGCGTTAATTTTGGGAGTGGAGGGTGGGAAAGGCTGGATTGGATGGCTGGCTTGTGGGCGGAGACTACAGGTATCCAGCCCGGGAAGGTGGTGCCAGCCTGCAAACTGCTGAGGGCTGTCCTAGGGTTCCCAGGGGCTGTGTGCGACCGTGCAAAATGTGCACCCCTTTTTATATGGGGAACGGCCATTCCAATGGGGGGGGGTGACAAGAAATTTCCCACACCTGGTGCCACCTGTCCTTGCTACACCGCTGCCCCCGCAGCTCATCAGTCAGGTTCTGAGCCCAAAACCAGCCCCTCTCCTTGCCTCTTTTCCCAGCACCCAAGACTTTAGGACTTGGGTTCCCTCCAGTCTCTGGTTCACTCCCCCCTATTACCAGGGCACAACCAGAAGCCTTCCTGGGGGAGTCTCTCCTTGCCTTGGCAAAAGGCGGGTAGCAGTGCCAGGCAAACTGGGTGGCAAGCTGGACTCTGGCCTGATTCACTGCAGTTTGGGGGAGAAGGGGAGACAAGCTACCTCATCATACAGCCATATGTCTGGCATCGAAAATCCTCCTCTTTATTTTATATCTATTAAAATTTTATATTTAATTCTCAGTTTCCTCCCTTGCCAGACAAACCTAGAAATATATTTTTGCCATTCTTTGAAGCATCTTATTCTGCCTACCAATGGAGTGGTTTGAAATAAAAATAGCATTTTAGGTAAAATATATTCCTTTTTCTAACCAAAATTCTTCCCATTAGAGTTTCATTCTTCCCCATAACGCAAGATTTTTTTTTATTATATCTTTCCATGTCTTCATATAATTATCTTGAAATATATTGGGGTTTTTCACTGTTAACCATATTTCCAGATACTTCACCTTTTTCTCAGTTGTCAGCCCACTGGCCTCTGCCAATCTTCTTCTGCCTGTGCACCCATATTTTTCACTCAAACCTTAGCCTTAGTTGTTTTAAGACCTGCAACTTCTCCATGTTTCCTTATTTCCTCCAATAACTTAGGTACATTTGTCAATGGTTCTTCTTCAGAAAATACCACATCACCTGCAAAGGCTTTTATCTTATAATTCCATTCGCCCACCCATATCCCCTTTATGTCAGAATTATTTCTTATCCTCTGCACCAACACCTCTAGGTCTGATATAGATTGAAGCAGTGATAGGGGGCTGTAACGAATTGACATAGTGTTGTTGTTTTTTTTAAAATCAGCCTGGCTTTGCAAGGGTTAAACCCACATCCAGCCTGATTGACTGGACATTTTAATGGAGGCGGGTCTGCTTGGAGCTTCAAAGGAGGGAGGAGCCGTTTTGTCCGTTGGAGAGCGTTTGCAGTCTGATCAGGTTTGCAATTTGATCTGTATAAATTGCCTTAATTCCTTTTATGAATATGACTCCTAATTCCATTCATAAATGACCAAAATCAAAAAGAAATTAAATATGGACTTCCCTAAGGTTCTGCACTTTGGCAGGAAAAACCAGCTGCACCAATATAAGATGAGGGTACCTGGTTTGCTAGTAGTACATGGGAAAAAGATCTAGGGGTCTTAGTGGACCACAAGCTTAACATGAGTCAACCCGAGAGTGATGCAGCAGCAAATAATGCTAATACTATTTTAGGCTGCAGCAACAGAAAAGTGTCCAGATCAATGGAAGACAAGAACGCAGTGAAATTCAAAACAGTAACAATTTATTGCACGTTGATTCAAAATCCATTACAAACTATCTAGTTTAAGTAATGCAAGAAAATCGATCAGCTTGATCCAGTGACACCAGAGAGAGCCATTTTCAAATAACCCAAGGGCAGCCTGTCACATGGAAGATGCAGCAAGCTTTTTTTTTCTCTCCTGCTCTGGACAGTAGGACTCGAACCAATGGCTTCAGGATACGACAAAGGAGATTCTGACTAAACATTGTTCAACAGAGGAATGGACTCCTCTGGAAGGTGAAGGACTCTCCTTCCTTGCAGGTTTTAAAGCTGAGATTAGATGACCATATGTCATGGATTCTTTTCTTTCTTTCTTTCTTCTCTTCGAGTTTGCCCCAATCTCAGTCCATATTTCATGGCTGGTCAAATCATCTGTCCCCCTCCTGATTCTCAGCGTCTCTTCTTCTGCCAGTCTTTGGCCAATTCAGACATCCAAATAGAACCAGTAATTCCTTCAGGGAGGAAAATCACAATTCTTCTATGATGAGGTCACCTGGATGGAAGAGAATGAAAAAAAGAGAGAAAATCTGTTCAGTCCTCTCCATTTTTTTGTAGCTGGAGTCAGTCTGGGAGCTGCCCTTCCAGGCCAGGTGGGAAAGGCCTGCCAAGCAGGGAGCAGATCCTGCAGTAATCCCAGCAAGAAGACCTGGGAGGTGTGTCATGGGCAAACAAGGGACAAGGAAGTTTGATGTCCCCAAGGTGTGGGGCTTACCGTCTTTCAGATTTTTCCGGAAACAGGCCAGCTCCGGCCGAATCACTGTGTTCTGCAGGGGAAAGAAAAATCTGAGTCAGATGACACTATGAACCCCACCCTGGATGGGTGGAAGAGAAGCAGCCCCATGCCAGGAAGGACAAGTCTCCCTATTGCGGGTACCCCAAATGAATACAGGAAGGCAGGATACTTACTCTGAGGCGGGGGAATCTTCGTGAAACGGCCAGTAGCAGTGAGATGCTGCTGGCCGCTAGTTTTCTTTCGTCCTCACTTCCGCCAAGGGCGTAATATCTGAGGTCCTGCGGGAGGAAAGAAATGGGACAGTCAGTTGAGTAAGGGACGGGGGGCAACCCTAAAACCACTCCTGATGCAATCAGGATACTTACAGTAAGAAGCTGGAGGAGGGTGCCAGCATTGGGGGCTTCCAGGAGGAGACCCCCCAGCAGGCTCTCGAATGGCCCCTTCAGTTCCTGCGGGAAAAGAGAGAAGAGAGGTTGAGTGCTGGGTTAAATCTTGTAAAGGTGTGAGAAAAAGAAAGTGCTGTGCAAAGCAGAGGACATACCTCTTTTTCCTCCTCCTGTACTGCGCCCCCTAGAACTGCCTCCATTGCCTTATGCAGGATAGCACTGACCATAGCAAGGCTGAAATGGGGTCTCATAAAGCTGGAGAGAGAAAGGGAAGGGGTTAGACGCTGCCTCCTCCAAGTCTCCCTTGCCCCCTTCTCCCTCCTGCCTACTCTTGCCCACACGAAGTTCCCCCTGGAGTTCTGCCCCCCAAACCCCTGCAACCCCACCCCCACCCCAAAGATTCCACTCACCTAACCTGGAGGAGGGCCTCGAAGGCCAGGGCCAGGCTCAGGGGGCGATCCCTGAAGCACTCCAATTGGCCAAGGATGTCCTGGAAGAGAGCAGAGGAGGAAAGTCAGCTCCTTCCGGGAGTCTCTAGAGGATGACTCCGACACCAAACACCAGTCCCTCTCTGCCCCTCCCTCCCCATGGGGGTCCCTCGCACCACCCATCACTCACCAGAATGGCTTTGGCCGCCTCCTGCTTGGAGTACTTCAGGGTTCAGAGCCCCCTGATTCGAGCTGCCTGGCAGCTCTGGATGACGTCCAGGAGGTAGAGCTGATCTTTGTCCAGCAGCTGAAATGCAAAAGTCAGGCGGTCAGTTCCTCGCAGGAGGAGGGCTCCTCTGCATCTGAGAGTGCAGGGGGGGGGTAAAGAATCCAGGGAGTGGATGCCTCAGACCTGCCCCCCAATACTCACCGCTCGGGAAGGGATGTGGAACCCCAGCACATCTGCAAAGAGAAGGACATGGGTGTTCCAAGAGGCTGTTCCAAGAGTTTTCTCCTGGATTCCAAGTCCTACTACAGGGGAGGGACACCCCAGTCCTTGGGGGCCAATCCTGACCTCCTGCCCCCAGAACATGGCTCCCCAGGGAAGGTGCCTCTCCCGCTTACAACTGCCCCCCACCTTGCCCCAAAGCCCATCCCCCTGCTTCCTTCTTCGGACCCCACAAAATAGGGGGGTTGCTGGGGGGGTTGGGTTTCCAGATGCTGGCCCAGATAGGCCTTGGGTCAGATCCAGCTGTCTGGCTCTGTGCATCTTTAGACTAGCTGCACTCCAGCCATTTCTGCCCTCCTCTGTCCCCAAAAGGAGGGCCACTTGCTCACCTGAAGACACAGGCTGCTCTGGGTCTTGCAGGGGGGCCACCTTGTTGCTGCGACCAATCAGGCGTCTTAAACACCTGAACCTAGAAGAGACAAGCAAAGAGAGTGACTCAGAAGCCGGCAGCCCCAATTCGGGGTGGGGGGTTGTGTGTGAGAAGGGGCGTCTGGCCCAATTCCTGCCATCTTTCTGCGGTTTAGTGACCTGAAGAGGCAGCCCAGAGCACGAAGGGCTGGCAGAGAAAGAAAGGAGGCCCCAAGTGATATAGGTTCAAGAGCTCTAGCTCTTAAAGGGCTGCTTTGCCTCATCCTCTTAGGACAGCCCTGCCCTTCCTGGAGAGGGAGAAGACCCCTAGGAGGGTCCTCCAAGCATCAAGGGAAGAGAAGCAGAACATGAGGAAGGTGGTGGAGTCTTCCTTGGAGCCAGAGTGACCCCCAGGAAGGGGGAGAAGGCTGGTGTTGTAAGGCAGCTGGAGAGATGCACAATGGAGCCAGGCAGAGGTGCAGTGGTTGGAGGGCTGGACTAGGAGGACATGGGAGAGCAGAGTTCGAATCCCCACTTAGCCATGAAGCTCCCTGGTGGACCAGAGAGCTAAAGCTGCGCAGGGGAACCCAGGACTCACGCCCCACCCCCAGGAGACCAAGAGAAAGCAAAGGAATGCTACTTACAGTCTGCACATCTTCTTTACGAAAAATTCCCTCCCTCCTCTCTAAATTAACTAAGTATCTAAAATGCCCACCCAAGACTAACTCTGACACCACCCCCACCCCCACCCCCAAACCCAGCCCTAAACCTAAGCCTAACCCCGCCCTAACCCTACACTTACCCCTAACTACTCTATAAATAAGATAAATATATACAAAATATATGCAAAATGTGCACAAATGTGCACAGAATAAAAAATAAAAATAAAAATAGGAAAATAAAGAACAAAAATAAAAGAAAAAAGTAAAATAAAGTGTTAAAATAAAAAGTAAAATAAATAAAAAGTACAATAAATAAAATAAAAATAAATAAAATAAAATGAATCAAATAAAAGTAATAAATAAAATAAAAATAAATAAAATAAAATGAATAAAATAAAAGTAATAAATAAAATAAAAATAAATAAAATAAAATGAATCAAATAAAGGTAATAATAAAATCAAAATCAAAATAGCAAGCAAATGAACACCTCTCCTCTTCTACAACCACCACCACCTCCTCTCTCCTCTCTCCTCTGACCTCTCCTCACTAACCCACAATGGCCACCTGCAAGTTGGTGGCTTTTAAGGGAAAAGCAAGAGATGTCACAAAGGAGGACAGGTTCTTCAGAAGAGGAGACTGAGTGGAGAGAAGAGAGCCATCTTCCAATATCTGAGGGCTGCAAAAGGGAACAAGCTTCTTTTCTACTGCTCCAGAGGGGAGGGGAGGGGAGGAGAGGCGATTCGGATACTGGACACTGGACTCAGGCCACAGAACACAGTGCCCAGGTTGAATTTATGCCAAGACTCTTGCACATGTAATAATTGCATAGAAGGGGAAATTTTGACATGGGCCTCCATGACCAGCTACACTATGCCAAAACAAGCTGGAGCTACTGAAACCCCTCATCCACACAACCATTAAAGGTAGAAAATCTCAGTCCTCCAGAGTACGTGGTCACACTCTTATCGGGATAAAAGACAATACAGTGGAACCTCGGTTTATGAACACCTCGGTTTATGAATTTTCGGTTTACGAACGCCGCAGACTCATCTGGAACAGATTAATTCACTTTACATTACTTTCAATGGGAAAGTTCGCTGCAGTTTATGAACAGACTTCCGGAACCAATTACACCCATGCTTCGGGTTAAGTACACTTCAGGTTGAGTACTCTGTGGACCCGTCTGGAATGGATTAATCCACTTTCCATTACTTTCAATGGGAAAGTTCGCTTCAGTTTATGAATGCTTCAGTTTATGAACAGACTTCCGGAACCAATTGTGTTAATAAACCGAGGTACCACTATATATTATATTCCATTCCTTGAAAGCTGTATAAAACTATCAGGGCAATAAAACAAACAAACAGCACTTGTTTTTAACCCTGATGGCTTAAGCAATCTAAGCCAGTAACGATCCCTTTAGAAAATATTATTCTCCAAACCTCCTGACAACTTGGCCTAGTTTAGCCTCTCAAAGATATGCTGAAAAGACACTCCATTATGAATAAAATATGTTTATATTTGCTATATGACCAGCCCCACTTATTTCCAGACATGCTGAATGAAGGCCTGGGCAGTGCATGAGGCAAAATGTTGGATTTGGACCTGAGTGTCAAGTCCTTGCTCAGCCTGGTTAGTCAAAGACATATTGTTCTGCCTGTTTCCCCGAACTTTCGTACTTGATTCTGAGGATAGTATAAACTGACTCTGACAGTTGTGTCTTGTGGATTGGTATCAGATGCTGTGGCCATCACAGCTATAGGTATAAATGAAGCAGAGATGCCGTATAGAGAACTGTGGAGAACTGGACTATCAAAAGAAGCATTTATATCTCTGAATGACCGGCTTCACACCAGCTGATAACATGTGAAGATGAATGGCATAACGATTCTATGGCCAGGATTTAAAGACCCAGAAAACTAGTTCCCCGTGCCCAAAGGGACCTTTAGGCTCTCATTTCTCAAACAGAAGTTGACTACACACAAGATATATAGTTCTTAGTACAGTCATCATTTAAGAGTCAGTGAAAATCACTTTAAAAGGCTCCAAACTCCCTGTAAATGTTGGTGCTCGTTTTGCTTTTCTAGCTAAGTGTTTTATTGTGGAATCAGAGTTGCTGGGTGCTCAATAGATTTGAAATCATACTTGTAGTTCAATCAAAGCACTGAGAGTTCAAGGTTTCAGGATGCTGCCTTTGAACGCACTGCCAGAAGAATTCAGGGACAACCTCCCTGACACTCCCCTGCACATTCCTTCCCTTCATGCACAGTGAGCTAGTGACAGAGCCTCATTACTCGATTCCTTAATGCATTGAGCCAAATATGGTAGATGCACCAGAGTCTCAGGAAATAAGCTTCAGCAAAATCTGCATCCTGTGCTTTAAATGTCTCCATTTAGAACTCCAGATATACCTGGCAAATATTAACAATGATTCTTTTTTTCTAAGATGACTGTAGGGATTGCAACATATTTATGAATTACTTAGGATACCATGCTTCAGCTTTCAACCCTTTCTCATAGGCCTCAAAAGTTAAATCTGTGAATGGGGAGCCAGTGCACATATGCCCTACATACCGTATTGACCCGAATATAAGCCGCACCCACAAAATTCTAGGGGGGGGGCAATACCCGAATATAAGCTTCTCCCTTAAAATTCCGCAGGCACTCACACCCGTAAATGGCAAATGTTGAAGAAAATCCCACGGGTACTAGAGAGGACCCGCAAATGAAAGTGATGGATGACATTAGAATTAATTGCACAACAGTCTCAAGCTCGCAAGTCGGCAATAAACTTTTTTTGGTGTGTTCCGTTTTACCGTATGTCTGTTTCAGCAGCGATATCATAAAAGCAAATTTTTTGGCACATGTTGGTGATCTCCTTTCTGGATGCCAGCAGCCACAACTGACTCTGTTGTCATTGGGCAGGTGGAAAGAGGTGGGACCAGCTATGCTGCGACATACCAAGGTCCCTTGTGCTAAGTTGGTTCCAGAGAAGGGAGTTCCAAAAACCAGGAAGGGTAGAATAATTTCTCAGAAGGGGAACTTGGTGCCTAGCCCTGCCAGGCTTCGAGAAGCAACAGAGCTCCTTCTCATCCTGTTTTGCCTCTTGATACTTGCACGAACCATCATTCTCTTGATTAACATTGTGATCCGCAGCTGGCTATCAGACTTTTGTTCTTATGGGCTAAGATTTAATTTCTCAATAATTCACACGGGACACGAAAGCCCTTTTTAATTAACTTTGTTCCATAAACAAATGAGTAACCCACCCACCCCCTTCATGATCAGCTCTGCTTCCTTTCTAAAAATGCCATGGTAGCTTTAATATGTCAATAATAATAGCGCTGACACAAATCCATTACCTCTATCTATTGTGCCTCAATTGAAAATGAAATTTTGTTACATCATTTAATGTTAATACACACAGTAAGTGTGGATGGGTGTTAAAGGTCGCCTGCCTCCTAAAATGGCAAATGCAAAAATCTTTGCAAATAGTTTTAGGCATATCTCCTAATCTGCAGTCCAGACACTCATGTAGAATTCACTGTATTATTCACTTTCAGTACAAAGGTATACATGTCTACTTAGAAGGAAGCCTCAGTATTTAATGACCTGCATAACAAGATCAACCAAGTCAACAGTAGCCTGTGAAGTCATGTATGGTGCAGAGTTACAATAACTGTGCCTGGTTTTAGTCCCTGACTAAGGGACCCAGGTGGCGCTGTGGGTTAAACCACAGAGTCTAGGGCTTGCTGATCAGAAGGTCGGTGGTTTGAATCCCTGCAACGGGGTGAGATCCGGTTGCTCGGTCCCAGCTCCTGCCCACCTAGCAGTTCGAAAGCACATCAAAGTGCAAGTAGATAGATAGGGACCGCTCCGGCGGTAAGGTAAACGGCGTTTCCGTGCGCTGTTCTGGTTCGCCAGAAGCAGCTTTGTCATGCTGGCCACATGACCCGGAAGCTGTCTGCGGACAAACATCGGCTCCCTCGGCCTATAGAGTGAAATGAGCGCCGCAACCCCAGAGTCGGACACGACTGGACCTGATGGTCAGGGGCCCCTTTACCTTTAAGACTGCAAAAAGCAGAGGGGAGAAACAGGATGGCCGCCATTGTGTACAGCTGGTGGGCTTTCTTCAGTTTTGTGACTCAGAGGTTGTGGAGGCTTGTTCTAGAGCAGGGTAGGCAACCTAAGGCCCGTGGGCCAGATGCGGCCCAACCACCTTCTCAATCCGGCCCACGGACGGTCCAGGAATCAGCATGTTTTTACATGAGTAGAATGTGTCCTTTTATTTAAAATGCATCTCTGGGTTGTTTGTGGGGCATAGGAATTCATTCATTTTCCCCCCAAAATATAGTCCGGCCCACAACATGGTCTGAGGGGCTGTGGACTGGTCCATGGCTGAAAAAGGTTGCTGACCCCTGATCTAGAGGCTGGATGAGGGATGAAAGATAAATAAATGATTTCTTCATGTAAAATTGTATTCAGCTGATCTATCGGTTACTAGTTCTCTCTCTCTCTCTCTCTCTCTCTCTCTCTCTCTCTCTCTCTCTCTCTCTCTCTCTCTCTCTTTCTCTTTCTCTTTGGAGTCTCTGTCCTTCACTACCTCCTAAAAAAGTTTTCACAGTAGTTTGGGCTGAAGTCTACAGAGACAATGTCCTGATGCAGAAGAATGTCAGAAGAAATCTATGTTGACAGCACTTAATTAGTCAAGATGATAGCCTATAGAGATGACATTAAAATGTCACATTATGTCTGTAGAGATAGTGTGATGATGTCAAGATGATGGCCAAAGACCATAGGATACATTCAGAATGCCAGAATGCCAGAATGCCAGAGCTAGAATTATGTAAATTAATTATTTCAATAGCACCTATATATATTATATCCCTAGCTTGGGGCACTTAAAAATAATAAGTGTGTTGTTTCTCAAAACAGTGTCATCATATTTTGACACTGACCATAATTCTTCTCAAGTAGCTACAGTTGCCAACTGAGCTGTCCAGAATTTAGGGATGATCTGGAGTGCTAGTTTCCAGAAAGAAGAAGGGGGAGCCCATTCTGCACCCTACATATTTCTTCCATCCACATTTATGTAATTTTAAAAGAGGGTGTTTTGGGTGCATGGGTGCTGTGTACCAAGAGTTTATTTTATTTAAGCATTTCTAATCTGCTTAATGAGGGATGTGGGTGGTGCTGTGGGTTAAACCACAGAGCCTAGGGCTTGGGCTCAGAAGGTCAGTGGTTTGAATCCCCATGACGGGATGAGCTCCTGTTGCTCGGTCCCAGCTCCTGCCAACCTAGCAGTTCAAAAGCACCTCAAAGTGCAAGTAGATAAATAGGTACTGCTACAGTGGGAAGGTAAATGGTGTTTCCGTGTGCTGCTCTGGTTCGCCAGAAGCGGCTTTGTCGTGCTGGCCACATGACCTGGAAGCTGTATGCTGGCTCCCACGGCTAATAACGTGAGATGAGTCGGTCACAACCCCAGAGTCGGTCACGACTGGACCTAATGGTCAGGAGTCCCTTTACCTTTAATCGGCTTAATATCTAAAATATCTACAATTCTGTAAGAACTCAAACACAGTGTAAAACAGTATGAAAAGGGGGGATTGAAAACAAAACAAAAATTCCCAATTTTGATCTTACAGGTCAGGGAAAGCTGGGACAAAATGTCATGTCTTTTCAAGACATCTGAAGCAATTGATGGGTGGTGCATCATACATAGCCAAGGGGAAAGCATCCCAAAGTCCAGGGACAAGGGTGAAAAGTACCTGCTTTCAGATCACTATCCTGTGATAAGAATAAGGTGTGGTGCCACAAGTAAAATTCCCCCAGGTGATGATCTCACAAGTGTATACAGGGGCAAGCAACCCATTCCTGAGTTATACATTAGTATAACACCAAGAGTGGAATATCTTGATGTGCACATGTTGCACATGTATAGAGGGAACTCTGCTGGCCGCTGGTTAGCCACTGAGTCATGTTCAGTGTTTTGTTACTAATGTATCTGCCCCACCCCGCCTTGCCATTTCCCTCGTTCTGCCTCCACTTAGTCCCCTCTTTTGTTTGCTCATTCACCTCTTTGCTTATTCCAGTTTCAATGGCCACAATCCCTCCTCCTCCCTCTTCCTACCTTCCTCTGCTCTAACCCCTCTGGACTTTGCTTGTACGCCATCACTTCACTCCCCTTATTGCTCCTGCATCTTCCACTTAGTTGCTGCTGCTCTCCCTTCCTATCCTTTATTGTCTGTTCATTTGCCTCTGTTCTACCCCTCTTCTTCTCCTTCCACCATCCCTTCTGCAATCATCTCCAGTCATTTCAATTCAGTGGCATGAAGAGACTTCGTTAAATGCCTCATTGGGTTGCACATGCATTCAACATTCTCTGCTCATTTCCCTTTTCTTGATGCAGCTACAAGCAGCTACAGCACTCTTTAGGGTTATTTTCATTCCTTATGTCTGAAAACCTTGAAACTATGTGTTTCCAAGCACCTCCCTTCATTGCTGCTTGGTGGTCCAGTTTGGCTACAAAGCTCTCAGCATACAGGAAAATAATTCTGCATTAGAAGGAATTATATTTGTGTTGGAATAAAGCAGTGTGGCATGGCCTTTAGAGCAGATATTTCCCTGCATGACAGTATGCTGGCTGGCGCAAACCTTCATCTAAAGAAAGAACTATCATTTCTTTTGAATTCACCTTTCTGAAAACAAAAGAAACAGTTGGAGCCACAACAATCCCCTCTGCTGGAATACTTCCAAACCTTTATATGCCAAAAACACCGGAGCACTTGCTCTGCTTTGCAACTTTGGGCTCCTTTAGAGAAATTACTTCATCCATTACAAATTCATGGTGACTATAATAGTACTTAGCAATTTAGACCATATGAAACAGGGCTCAATTTCAATAGGGCTCAATAGAATAACCCTTGAGACAAATGATGGGCCCTTTTGTAGTGTAATTATCTGCATCTGTTCTGACCCTGTCTTCATTTAACCTACATTATCTTTATGGCTAAAGAATGTGGTAACTAGCAGGAGCCATCTTTGCACCAACAGGGCAAGTGGATAGTGGATACAAATTGGGGAGAAAGGCCTTGAAGAGTTGTTTAGAAAAAGATTTTTTTTTGTGGTAGATGTAGCTTGTCACATAATGGTGAAAAATCTTTTGAAATTATCTTCTCCATACATTTAGTCAAGATACAGGAATCCTGTCCTCCTTTACATTTGGTCATCCTACCTGCAGTCAAAAAATAATAATCCTTCAATTTGCTTTTTAAGTACAGGTGTATTAAACCTTTCATATTTTCAACATCCTGAATGCTAGCATTGTATTGGGGCTGGAGGGTTGTACTGATCCACAAAAAGGGATGTGCAGTCTTCACTACACTGACAAGAGTCTTGCAGTTCCTGAATTGTGATTGCATTCTATTGTGTATATTATACACAACTGCCCATTCAATGCCCAGAGCAGGCTATTGTGCATCATGCCAGACTATCTCTCATTGTTCCCCATTCAAAAGAAAAGACTAGGCAATTGGATATGTTAAAAGCCCACACCTAATGGTGCTCTGAATTACTGCGGCACAATTGACGAAATGGTATAGAACTCTTCTTCTCCACATTTTTTATTTTTTGACCAGGGGAGGGTGAAATCCATGCAATTTGTTTGTAAACCTATTGCTTGCTGAGACCAATTATCAGCGTCAAATATGCAGTTGTCACTTTGGAAACAGGAAATTGCAGCTCTTCGGCAATCCTAATTTTAGGCCACTTCAGTATTGGCATATGTGGATGTGGGCACTTTTATAATAGGTCTGTAGGAAACATGTGATCTCAGTCTCTCTCATACTCATACACACTTTGCAAACTAATGTGACATATTCTGTGCAGCCCACTGAAGGATTGGTTGAATCATTTTACATCGGGAAAACGAATTAAAATAATTAATGCTATCACAGGCTAGCTGTCAAGCAGGATAAAAGTTAAATGCTGACCCTAGAAACGAAAGGTGATATGGAGCCTAGTCTTAAGCATGTTAGTTAAGTAATCACCACTGTGTTCAATGGGTGTTATTCTCAAGTTAGTGTGTGCAGAATTGCTCCCTAAGGCTGCAGTCCTATACACACTTCCTGTTGCTGTTGCTGTTTAATCCTGCCAAATGCCTAGTTATAGAGAAACATTTTTGCCTGGTGCCTAAAGATATATAAAGGTGATGCCAGGTGAACCTCGCTGGGAAGAGCATTCCACCAATTGGGAGACACCGCAGAAAAGGTCTGTTCTCATGTTACCACCCTCCAGACCTCTTGTGGAGAGGGCAAACAAAGAAGGGCCTCGGGTGATGATCACAGGGTCCAGAATGATTAAAAGGGTGAGAGATGGTCCTGGAAGTATAGCAGTCCTGAGCCATTTAAGGCTTTATAGGTCAAAACCAGCACTATGAATTGGGCCCAGAAACTGATTGGCAGCCTGTGCAGTCAAGCCAGGATCAGTGTTATATATTCAAAAAGTCTTTCCTGAGTGAGCAACTGCTTCTTCAGAAGCAGTTCCACATATAGCATGTTGCAGTAATCTAACCTAGAAGTTGCCAGAGCATAGACAATGGAAGTTAGGCTTTCCCCGTCCGGATGGCAGCACAGCTTGGCCAAAGCTTAGAGAAGGCACTCCACACCACCGAGGCCATCTGAGCCTCAACTGACAGCAGATGATCCAAGAGTGCCCCTAACCCCATCAAGAGCAGGCAACCTCCCATCCATCTGGTCTAGAGAACAACCCGTTAAGAGTGCCTCAATGTTATCTGGACTGAGCTTCAGTTTGTTGGCTCTCTTCCAGTCCATTACTGAGGCAAAACACTGGTCCAACACTTCCACTGCCACACTTGTAAAGGAGAAGAGCTGTGTGTCATCAACATATCGCTAACAACATACCCCAAAACTCCAGATGACCCCACTCAGCAGTTTCATGTAGATGTTAAGCAATATAGGGGATATCATTGAACTCTAAGAAGCCCCACATTGAAGGCTTGACGGGGCCAAAGAGCACTCCCAAAACATCACCTTCTAGAAATGACCATCCAAGTAGGACCAGAACCAATGGAAAACAGTTCCACCCTAACTCAGACAGTTGCTCTAGAAGGATACTGTAGTGAATGGTATTGAAAGCCACTAAGAGAATGAGGGGGGTTAAAATGGACATATTTATCCTGCCTCTCTCTTTACAGAGGTAATCATACAAGGCGAACAAAGCAGTTTCTGTGCAAAAACCAGGCCTAAGCCCCAACTGAAATGGGTCTGGAAAATCAGTTTCCTCCAATAACTTACTTCTGACCAAACATTAATAAGATGGTGTCACTCTTAATCACTTAACAGTACATCTCTCTTCCCTTCCCCAACCACAATTTTCTTCTGTCTGTCTCTCTCAGAAGACTATGTGTTAACAATATTTGGAAGTATATCAATGCCGCAATGCACAGCAAATATCCCACTTCCCTGCCATTTCCTATTATAGAAGAAAACACACTTGTGTCTAGTAAAAGCCACCAGTGGATAACCGAAGCTCAAATTGAAAACTCGGCAATGGTGCCATTTTTATTAAAGTATTTTTCTTGCATCTCTGCTCCTTGGCTATGTCGCATGGACCAAAGAGATCTCGGACATTTTTCGTCTTAATAGAGCTGCCATGAATGGGGGCGGCACTAGGAATGATAGTCATGCCCGGTGCACAGACCATTCTAATAAATGGCCAGTCTCATTTTCTCTCAAACATAGCACTGCCTTTCCTTGCACACTGCAAGTCTGATCCCCCTTTTCTGAGTTACCTTTTAGATAGGCATAATTTGAAATGGAAAATAATTCTCAGGTAGTGAGCCTAATGTTATATGTTACGTGGCACGGACTTTAGTTTTATGTTCTGCTTATTTATTTGATTAAAAAAACAAACAAACCACACTTCACCAATAAGATCCAATGGCAATTTACAGTATTTAGTGATCACAATGGAAAACCCAATAATAAAAGCATTCAAGTAGAAAAATATACATAGAGGAATGGGAAACATCAGAGAAAGTATAATAAACTTAAGTGACAAAAGGCTGTGCTAGTGCAGGAATATGCTTGTTCTGAAGTGTAATGTTTTTATTGGGTATTTCGTTGCAGAAACAAGATCAGAAAAATCTGTGGAACTGTTGCTGGACAGTCTCATTTCAGATTTCAGGCTGGTTCAGTAAATTATTGGCTGTGTGCAGAGAGATCCCTCCTTGCTCCTCTGCTCAACAGTAAAATATGGTGCCCTAGAACTTGTTATACTGATACCCAATAACCTGGCTATGCATTACACTCCCCATGTGAGAGCCCCACCAGTGGAGAATCTGAAGGTTCTCCTACCAAATAGCTGCAGGCTGGGTACATCTGTACACACTTTACCTACCTCTTGATGGTCCTGCAGATCTCACAGATCTACTGCAGATCTCACTGGTCATGGTTCGAAACAGCATGGAAGCTATTTGGTAGGAGAATGCCTGCTAGAGGTACCACTACAGATATTACAATGGTATTGGTGTTTCAGTGCTCTCTCATCCACAGGAAATTAAACTACAGCTTTACCTCTTGGGACAGTGGGAAGCATGCTGTGATATTTATAATGATTTAATCACCAGTTCAAAGTGCTTCCCAGTGTTCACATAAATCCAAACAAATGGCACACCACAGACCTGATTTTTTTTTTTGGGGGGGAGCATTTGTTTGTTTGTTTCAGACAGAGGTTTTAACTTAGTTTGCTAGTTGGCTTAGTTACCAATTTATTTTGCAGGAAGCAATTCTAAAACAGATGGCGTTTCTGTTTTGGCCACCTAGGGTGTAAATTCAAATAGATTACAATGGAAGCTGCTGAAGAATGTATGTTACACTTGCTATGCACAGATGTTTGTGTGTTTGTTTGTCCTGGTGAAACAGTGCACAATAGCAGAGAGCAAGGTCGGATTTAGCAGATTCAACATTTTAAAAATAGAATATGTTCTCCTGACAGCTGGAAAACAAAACAACAGCAGAGCAAGAGGGAGACTAATAAATGCTGTAAGCCAACCAGAGTGGCTGGGGAAACCCAGCCAGATGGGTGGGGTATCATCATCATCATCATCATCATCATCTTACAGCTTCCCATAATATTGTTGCGTGCCACCCTAGTCTCCAAGCAGTGCAAAATTCCGGGGGTTCAAAGCATATACCCAGAGTATAGTTTCCTTGGAATGAGGGACAGTGGAGACTGTGGTATCTTTATGATATATGGTTTATTTACACATATATACAACCTGAGCTTATGATGGAGGGCCACACAGCATTAGCACCCTGAGAGGTCTTGCTTCTCCCATAGTCACAGCCTTAGATTCAAATTGAAATCAAGCATTGGTCTTTCCCGATCTTGTCCCTCAACCTCTGCATTCTAGGCAACAGCTCCCAGACAAACAAGGGAGTGCAGCCGGGCAGCTGTATCTCACTCAGCCAATGATGGAGGCAGGTCTTTTCTTGTTTGCAGGCCATCAGGCAACAGCTCTCACTGGTGCTCCCTGATACCTTGAACTTCAGAAGATCTGAACTGAAATCACACTCCTGTCCTGATCAGGAGCAGGAGCTCACGGGGCAGGCTGCAGGACCACAGATAGTTCTAAACATGCAGTATAATTTGTCATGATAATCCCACCCCTCGATACTTTCAGGCTTACTATGTCTCGTTCATGTGGGGAGAACAAACCATATTGCATCACTCTTGTCTTTATCTGGGTTTATCTCTTAAAAGATTAGAATGAACATGACCTCTGTAGCGGGTATCTGGGAGAATTACCAAACTTCTAGAGGTTAACTTTTTTAAAAAAACAAACAAACTGAAACCCCTGCTTGTATGTAAAATACATACACAATTTTTTCATAACACATGCTGCTATTGATTGACCGTTAGCTCCCTGACTAGCAAATCTATTTTGCTCAAGTGCCTATAGTCTGTTGAGCATTCTCAGAGCTCCAATGGTGACCAATTCAATCTATCTTGGTGCAGCTGTTATTTTTTTACCTGAAAGGTTATTTACTGTATGGTGGAGTACAGCATAATGGTCACTAACTCCATAAGTTCTAGTTACAGGTAGGTAGCCGTGTTGGTCTGAGTCGAAGCAAAATAAAAAAAATTCCTTCAGTAGCACCTTAAAGACCAACTAAGTTTATATTTTGGTATGAGCTTTCGTGTGCATGCACACTTCTTCAGATACACTTCAGATATAACTCCATAAGGATAGTGAGTGCATTGAGGGCTATGCACACACTTCACAATGTACAGGGAAATGTCATCAATATTTTTGACAGCCCTCAAGGGCATCATTTACATCAAAACGCTGTGTAGGAGTTATTCTGAAATTACCTTAGATAGAGATAGTGGTTACAGCATGTATTTGTTCTGGTCTTGACATTTACACTTGTAAATGTTATTTAAAGATTTCTCCCCCCAAGCTTCTTGCTGAAGGTGTCTAATAAATCTCGGCTTATTCAGCTATATCTGGAGAAAAAAGTTGATTATAACAATATGGTCGAGTAAGCATAATAGCTTAAGGGGTGTTGAGTTCCTTGGCCTTCGACATGAATTTGGGTTAGCTGGAATTGCCAGTATAATCTAGTAGGGTTATTTTATCTGCAGTAACAATTGCTGCCATAGTGTTTTGTCCCTATGAAAATAAATGACTACTTGTTTTTCATATGGGAATTTCTGAGGCCATTTTTGTTTGTTTGGGCCACCTGTGTTGAGGCTTTTCATATCTACACAGAGCACCTCTCAATCAAAACTGCTTAAATATTATAGAATGATATGTTTTAGCAATAAATAATAAGGCCTTGCATTGACACAATGTTTGGAGTGTTCAAATATTTTCACAATTCTTTCTGACTCTGCCCTAGGAATTCAGGATGCATTGCAGTCTCATCTCCTTTTACCCTTACAACTTGATTAGATAAGTTAGCTGTTCAACATCATGGGGCAGGACAAAGAGACTCATCATTGAAAGCCTATACAGCCCTTGGTGAACTCCAAGGCACTCATGCATTTTATCTTCTTTGACGATCACTCATAGCTGAGTAATATTGTCTTCCATAAACATAGTTTTAACAGTGAGTCTGTAAGTGACTGTGGAGGCCAACTCTGGATCCACACGTCCTTTCACAGTGGGGTCATAGGTTTCCGGGTTGGAGTTGATCACAGCAAAGGGTTTGCCAAGCATGCCTTAGCGCGTTTCTCCCTTTCATCCTGAATTCGAGCATCTTCAAAACCCCTGACACCTTTGCTAAAGGCTGTTCTCCAACTGGAGCACTCACAGGCCAGTGTTTCCCAGTTGTCGGTGTTTATACTACATTATAACCCCAATATGCCAGCAAGTTTGGAAAACTCAGCAATGGCCAGAGGATTGGAGAAGATCAGTCTACATCCCAATTCCAAAGAAGGGCAGTGCCAAAGAATGCTCCAACTACCGCACAATTGCGCTCATTTCACACGCTAGCAAGGTTATGCTCAAAATTCTACAAGGCAGGCTTAGGCAGTATGTGGACCGAGAACTCCCAGAAGTGCAAGCTGGATTTCGAAAGGGCAGAGGAACCAGAGACCAAATAGCAAACATGCGCTGGATTATGGAGAAAGCTAGAGAGTTCCAGAAAAGCATCTACTTCTGCTTCATTGACTATGCAAAAGCCTTTGACTGTGTCGACCACAGCAAACTTTGGCAAGTTCTTAAAGAAATGGGAGTGCCTGATCACCTCATCTGTCTCCTGAGAAATCTCTATGTGGGACAAGAAGCTACAGTTAGAACTGGATATGGAACAACTGATTGGTTCAAAATTGGGAAAGGAGTACGACAAGGTTGTATATTGTCTCCCTGCTTATTTAACTTATATGCAGAATTCATCATGCGAAAGGCTGGACTAGATGAATCCCAAGCCGGAATTAAGATTGCCGGAAGAAATATCAACAACCTCAGATATGCAGATGACACAACCATGATGGCAGAAAGCGAGGAGGAATTAAAGAACCTTTTAATGAGGGTGAAAGAGGAGAGCGCAAAATATGGTCTGAAGCTCAACATCCAAAAAACCAAGATCATGGCCACTGGTCCCATCACCTCCTGGCAAATAGAAGGGGAAGAAATGGAGGCAGTGAGAGATTTTACCTTCTTGGGCTCCTTGATCACTGCAGATGGTGACAGCATCACGAAATTAAAAGACGCCGGCTTCTTGGGAGAAAAGCAATGACAAACCTAGACAGCATCTTAAAAAGCAGAGACATCACCTTGCCGACAAAGGTCCGTATAGTTAAAGCTATGGTTTCCCCAGTAGTGATGTATGGAAGTGAGAGCTGGACCATAAAGAAGGCTGATCGCTGAAGAATTGATGTTTTTGAATTATGGTGCTGGAGGAGACTCTTGAGAGTCCCATGGACTGCAAGAAGATCAAACCTATCCATTCTTAAGGAAATCAGCCCTGAGTGCTCCCTGGAAGGACAGATCCTGAAGCTGAGGCTCCAATACTTTGGCCACCTCATGAGAAGAGAAGAATCCTTGGAAAAGACCCTGATATTGGGAAAGATTGAGGGCACTAGGAGAAGGGGACGACAGAGGACAAGATGGTTGGACAGTGTTCTCGAAGCTACGAACATGAGTTTGACCAAACTACGGGAGGCAGTGCAAGACAGGAGTGCCTGGCGTGCTATGGTCCATGGGGTCACGAAGAGTCGGACACGACTAAACGACTAAACAAAAACAACATACTACATTTTTAAAGATTTGCCTTGAGAGAGTCATGAGATTATCACGTCCCAAGTAGCAAACTCCCTTGATATGAACTCCTTCAGACAAGAAGATCTTGCAACACCCACAAAATGTAGAAATGAAGGCATCTTCATTGCTATGTCCAGATCAATCCGTAGGATCCGTAGGATCACAACATCAAAGTCTGCCAAAAGGTGATCAAAGGTGCAAGTCAGGACTGCTCTACACAGATGTGGTATAAGTCAGCCCATGCACTCCAGGGACCAGCGGCTCACAGTTAGTGGACATGTGGAACTAGTCTAGAGCCCTAAAGGGTCCGAAAGCCATCCCGCCACCATTCCAAAGCCTGCCTGGCTTTGGGAAGGAGGCATCATGGCTCCAGCATCCTGTCAGAGACCTGGCACCTCCTTCCCAAAGCCTGGGAAGTTTCTGTCAGGCTTAAGGAGGGAGGTGTGATGCTCATACATGACATCAGGACATCACACATGCAATGTTGCCCCCCCCCCTGTCGCCCTCGCAAGCTGGTGCCTCTGGCACTAACTGTTCCCCTATGAAAAAATTGATCACACGCCACTGCCAGGGACAGTGATATATAACAAGGAGGTTGCATTGCTTTATTCCACATTTTTGAGGAGTTCAGTCTATGCCCTGGCTTTTACATCCAGCACATATACAACCATTAACCCAAACATCTTTTCATGTGTACAGATTCATTTTATCTGCGTATAGCAGGGGTAGGCAACCTAAGGCCCGTGGGCCAGATGTGGCCCAATCACCTTCTCAACCAGCCCGCGGACGGTCCGGGAATCAGCGTGTTTTTACATAAGTAGAATGTGTCCTTTTATTTAAAATGTATCTCTGGGTTATTTGTGGTGCATAGGAATTCATTCATATTCAGAATATAGTCTAACCCACCACATGGTCTGAGGGATAGTGGACCGGCCCACGGCTGAAAAAGGTTGCTGACCCCTGGCATACAGCGTAACATGTCCATAGCCCTGTAGTGAGCATTTTTCAAACATACACCCCACAATTTCAAGCATTTTATAGTGCTGGTAAGTGCTTTTCACTCATCAAGGTTCTTCATACCACAGCCTAATAGTCTGTACTTCCTATTCCAAAACTGCCTGGAAGGAAGAGAGTGAAATTCACATAGACTCCCTTCATTTTCAACAAAAACTGGTACCTTCTCTAGAGGGGAATTTTCTATGACAAAGAAATCAATCAAAACTTAGTAAAAGTCAGTTCATCCCTAATAGTGGCTCTTTAATGGTCTTCATTTCAACACATTCGAACAGCATCTACCTATGCAAGAAAAGTACATTCATTTAAAAAAAAATAGACAATTGCATTAATGGGTTGTTAACAGGTATCTGAATCTTTACACCATTTTCATTTCAATCTCACTCCCTCTTTTAAAAAAATCCATATATACCTATTAAGGAGTATTGGTTCTCCATGTTCTTCTAACCAATACCGTAACCAACATGTAAAGTCACAGAAGTCACAATTAAACTCGTTCCCCCCACTCTGAAGATCCCAGAGCTCTCTGAAGGCTTCTCAAAGCAAATGTTCACAATGGGTTTTCCACAAATAGGTGCAAGCTCTCATGCTGCTGGGAAGGTGTCTTTTATGCTAGGGTGTTATGACAGGAGACATTTATTGCCACATATTCCAGTTAATGAACCCTGTTACAAGGGCTTTCTACACATCTCCCAAATTGGTTAATAAGGAAGGCTCTGAACAGTGTGTTATGGCTAATGCCATTTGGTTTCCCAAGTTTTAACAGCCAGAAGGAGATAAAAATGGACTGAAATAGAGTCTCTGTCTGCTTTTTCATAATAACATCATTTTGTAGTAGGTGAACATCTTGACAAAGAAAAGTGCTCTTTGAGGCTGAAGCTGTTAGGTTAATGCCTAGGAAAATCAGATGATAAGCCTCTGGTTTGTCAATTTGCCAAGACAAATTACCAGTTGTCTTTTAATGTTAATCTTACCATAGCTTTGAAAAATTGAGACTTTTGTCAGTATTTCATAAAAACATTTGCTCTTTTGATCAATTTTCCCCAAACCTGCAAGTTATACATTATATTCTTCATCACTCAGGTTTTTAAAAACTCATTAGGTGGATGTAGCTCTCCATGAAGTCCATTGAGGTATGCAGTTGCAAGTCTATTGAGACCTTATGCACTATCACTAGAAATTTAATGATATGTGGGCCATATCATTATGGGCAGGACATATAAAGTTTCCTAACTTCGAAGACTTTGTCTTGCTTGGTGTATTATGAATGAGAGGGAAGGGTTGAAATCCAGCTTCTATAGTGGGCTCACTGGACTGCTGTGCAAAAACCAGTCTCTCAACCTCAAGCAACGAAGCTTCATTATACTGAGTCAGATGATTTATATATCACAGTATCTACACCGACTGGCATAAACTCTTTGAGGTTTCAGGCTGGGCTCTTTCCCTGTCCTACCTGGAGATAGTGGGGATTGAACCTAGGACCTTTCGTCCTAGAACATGTGCTCTGCCAAGGAGTGATATCCCTTCGTGACATCCCCTTCCTTCATCGTGGGTGAGTAAGAATTTGAAAGCGGGTCTCCCAAATGCCATATGAATCGAGAGACAATGTATCTGAGCTTTGTCTTCACCTCTTTTTTTGTGCAAAATCAAGTGGTAGATGGGGGTCCCTCAATTAGTGTTAGATATTGGGAAGGGCAATTTTTGATGACTTCTCTGTTGCAAAGGTTTGTGCTCTGAAGGTTTTCAAAAGGTCTGAAGCAGAACGTTGGACTTCATGGATCTTATTGTGTTCCATCAACACAATGCTGTGTTTTCCACTCCTTATCACATTCCAGTTTTCCATGTTGGAATGTACTGCCACCTGTTAAAAGTAATAAATAAATAAATAAACAAGGCCCATGATCAGATTTTTGTGTATGTATATATATATACCTTAAATGGATATCAGTTTTCTAACTAAAACATGAAAATACTTTAACTATTTTGATACAGACTCATTCTTCTCATTTCAAGAGAGAAATGTGCAAATGTTCCAGCCCAGTGTGGAATGATGTGTATCACACTGAGGTTGTAAATATCCCAAGTGTGTCAGTTGCATGCATTTTTATTGATATAGTACCACTGAATAAAGTGATTGGCTTATCTAAATGCTTGGAACCAACTGCTATTGTTTCACATTCCCCTCAAAACCAAATTATACTTGTTCTCAGGATGAACTGAAATGCAAATTGAGTTGTGTGTGCGTGACTTTTCTGTCCCCTAAGATAAGGTTCTATTGGCCCTGCGTTTTATGTTTAGGAATTAAATTGGTGTGTCCCACCCACCCCAGTAGCTCCATTCCCGAATTGAGCCTGTTTTGGTAGGAGAATCAATTGCTCTTCCTTTGACTTATCCAAGCAGGTGTTTCATGCTCTCTTCTCCCAAACTGTGAACAATTGGTTGGGCTATTTTTATGCAAGCTATTGTGTATATCCTTTGGAATGCAAACTTTGCCTTGCTATTGTTATCTGAGCCTCTGGCATCATTGCTAGATGTATTGGGAACTGAAGGATCACACAGGAAGCGAGTTTATTTAAAATGCAGCTGCCTGTTTAGTCAGAGCAACCTCCCAGAGAGTATGGCATGCCTGCTTCCCATAAGCAGTGTTCGCTGCTAATGGCTGCCATGTGGAATATTCTGTGTGCTATACAATATAATTGCCTGGTTGGTTCCATGGAAAAAGAGGCACAAAGTAGGTAGGTCAACACTTGCACAGGCATAATTTCTCTCGGCAAATATGTACACAGCATTCTTCTTCTGGTAAAAAGACAAGAGATAAAACCAATCGCATGGTGGGAGAGTCCACAGACGTGTGAAGAATTCTCTTCAGAACTTCCTCTGCAATCCAAGAAGGTCAGGAATATAATTGCTGGGGTCAGAGTTGGCATACTCGGCTCCATCCACAATTTTTTATGTCCACATGCACTGTTTGAATGCATGAACAGTGCTAAAAACCTAGAAATACCTGTTTGAACGCATTCAGATGCATAAGGACAAAAATGAACACTTTCTGCACTCAAATTTGTTTTCCGCAACATGGCGCCCTGCAGATGCTGTTGGACTCCAATTCCCATCAGAAGCAGTCAGTGTGGTCGATCATCAGGGATGCTGGGAGTTGTAGCCCAACAACGTCTAGAGAGCACCAGGAAGTCTGCTAAAAACCCTGCGGAGGATTTTCCAAGTTCCACCTCTTTTTCCATAGCAATGGATTCATTCACTTGTAGATGATTTGGGCTTGCAGAGAGATACGAACCGTTGCTGAGCTATCCTAAGATGCAGAGAGCTGGAGATAGCTATGATAAGAATGGATTAGTATGAGAGAGGGAGTCCAGAAGCAAGGCAACTAAAGAAAGGTGAACATTAAACATGAAATCATGGCTTGGTGAAGGAGAAAAGAGCTTGAGGAAAGGAACAGATGGCATATAGGAGATACAAGCATGAAGGGCTAATGAGAGGTAGAGAAGTGAAATTTGCAATGATTTGAATCAGTGTTGAAAAATGTGTATATGTGTGTATGATCCCATCCCCACTCCAAAATATCTATTCCTGCATTGCAGGTGGTTGGAGTAGATGACCCTTGATGTCCCTTCCAACTCTACAGTTCTGTGATTCTATTATTCTATTTTCCTACTGCAGAGCTGAAACTGCATATTTGGTGTGGTCTTAGAACATGTTTACAGGCCATCCTTATGGGTTAATTGTTTAGCATTCCGAACCAGTAGCAATTCTTGATAACAGGCATTATGAAGATTGCCATTCATTATCATGAGTGTCTAATCTCTATGGCTTAGTGAATGCTAATATGAGAAATTAGGGGTTTTGTAAGGTTAAACGTTCTCACCCGCTTAGATATCTTCCTGTAACGGAAGATAAATAATTCTCAGATTTAACATGAATACAGCATTAATTTCGCCTCCCTGAACCTCCAGTTCACATTGTGTATACATCATACAATTAGATTAATTGAAATAATTAAATCTCTGTATATAGAGTAACTAGCATAAAGTTTATGATGCAGTTCCTACAATAAACAGTTAAGTGAATATTGGAATTTGGTGACCATAACACTCTGTTTTTGGTGGTTACTATTTATTTTGCCATTCTTGGAGGATGTGTTGTATGATTCAACTGTATGTAAAATCTACATTCCCCCCCCCCCCATGTCCATCCAGACCTCCTCAGTGTGGGTAAACCAATGATATAAAAATATTATGAAATAGAAAATAAGTTACTCTGCTTAAGAATTAAAGACCATATCGGGACACCTGGGTCTTTTTGCTCTTCTCATTTCTGGAATTCTACATGTATCAGCCAAGCTGTACTTCTTGGATCAATTGGTTGATCCACAGTCTCATTCAGTCCAGATTGATCTACAGCTACTTTGTGGACAGGAAGGTAATAGAGACGAGGATAAAAAGATAAAAAGTAAAAACCAAACAGGGCATTCTTTCAACGTAGTCTTCAGCAACAGCAATTTTTCCTCTCTTTCTGTTTGTCTAAAATATGGAGGGGGGGGGCCTAAAGGAATTAAAAATGGTTTTAAGAGATTAAAAGTTTTGAAGGTTAAAAGTCCTTACAATAAGTTTAAAAATGTGGAGATATAGCCAACAGGTAACCAGGGCGGTGGCTGCAAGGCTGTTGTTTGTTGTTGTTTAGTCGTTTAGTTGTGTCCGACTCTTCGGGACCCCATGGACCAAAGCACACCAGGCACTCCTGTCTTCCACTGCCTCCCACAGTTTGGTCAGACTCATGTTGGTTTGAGAACACTGTCCAACCACCTTGTCCTCTGTCGTCCCCTTCTCCTTGTGCCCTCAATCTTTCCCAACATCAGGGTCTTTTCCAGGGAGTCTTCTCTTCTCATGAGGTGGCCACAGTATTGTAGCCTCAGCTTCAGGATCTTTCCTTCCAGTGAGCACTCAGGGCTGATTTCCTTAAGAATAGATAGGTTTGATCTTCTTGCAGTCCATGGGACTCTCAAGCGTCTCCTCCGGCACCATAATTCAAAAGCATCAATCCTTCGGCGATCAGCCTTCTTTATGGTCCAGCTCTCACTTCCATACATCACTACTGGGAAAACCATAGCTTTAACTATGTCTCTGCTTTTTAAGATGTTGTCTAGGTTTGTCATTGCTTTTCTCCCAAGAAGCAGTTGTCTTTTAATTTCGTGACTGCTGTCACCATCTGCAGTGAGCATGGAACCAAAGAAAGTAAAATCTCTCACTGCCTCCATTTCTTCCCCTTCTATTTGCCAGGAGGTGACGGGATCAGTAGCCATGATCTTGGTTTTTTGATGTTGAGCTTCTTGTTGTCTTTGTCCATGGAGTTTTCTTAGCAAAATACTGGAGTGGTTTGCCAGTTCCTTCTCCAGGTGGATCACATTTAGTCTAAACTCTCAGCTATGACCTGTCCGTTTTGGGTGGCCCTGCACGCTATAGCGCATAGCTTCTCTGAGTTATTCAAGCCCCTTCTCCACGACAAGGCAGTGATCTATGAAGGAGGGCTGTTAGGCTTCGTTAAAACTAATTTGCGGGCTCCAAGGCTGCTAGGCTTCGTTAAAACTAGTTTGTGATGCTGGCTTCACAAAGTTCTATGGTGCAAATTCTTGGGGTTGCCGGAACCCATAAAACAACCCTACCTTGGAAAAGAGGAATTTTAAAAAATCCCAGGAAAGGAAACTCCCATCATGTAATTGAAAGGGAATATGCAGAGCTCTGATAAGCTCATCTTACCTTGGCACCATCCTGCCCCAGTCAAGATAACTTAGAGAATCCCTTCTAGACGGAATGCAAATAGCATGTACCACCTTGTTTTGTTAACCTGTCATAGGGCATTAAAAAAAAAATATTGCACGCCCTTCAGTGGGCTTTTTGATGATTGCTCTCATAGTGTTTGTTGCTTCAGGAAACATTTCCATCACTGTCAGCTGAGTTTGCTTGTCCTTACGGATGTCATCCTGTGACTGGATCTGCTATGGATATGCAATGTTGCGATGTCATTCTGCTTACTATTTAATCCCCAGTTGACTAGGAACACCCGTATAACTGACCTGGTAAGCATCAGGGCTTTTTTTCCCCAGCCGGAACTCACTGGGACTCTCGAGTGGGCATGATTGTCATTATAAGAGAACAAGGGAGGCGTTCCTGGTGAGTTCTGGCACCTCTTTTCCTAGAAAAAATAGCAGTGCTCACTCCTATTTAGTCTCTCTTGTTCTCAGGGGTGTCTTAAGGTGGGTACGTTTTTGTTGGCTACACAGCATTGCAATAGCATCTCATTCACTACCTATATGGAGGGACCAGTGTGGAGGACCACCACTGTAATACATCACTTCATGGCCATGACGTCCTTGCTGCCTGCCATGAGGGGGAGAGGCAAGATGATGGTGCGACGATCGCCCAAATATAGGGAAAGCATAGAAGGAGTTAATGGGATTAGCCAGTTAGAACCCTAGGGGGCAGGTTTGGAGGACTATATAAACCCACCCCTGGGAGGAGAAGGGGGTTGTTGTTGTTGTTGTGGCTGGTTGCGGGAGGTTTGAGGAGGTGTGGCTGAGAGTTCTGAGAGGGTGCAGTTGAGAGAGTCTGAGGGTGAGGCAGAGGTAGCAAGGTAACCAGAAGGGAGAGAGAGTTTGGAACTGTTATTGATTAGAAGCTATAGGTATAGGAGCTGTTATGAAAGAAAATAAGAACTGATCTTTTGGAAACCACATGCTTATATACTAAATCTAAATAAACACAGTTTGTTCCAACGTTATCCCTGAGTGAGTGGAGAGATTACCAGACATATACTGGCTGGTGGCAGTGGAATTAAAACGTGGTTGGTGCAGGTACCAATGGACCGTGAAACGTCTGGGGGTTCTGTGCAGGTTGAGGTAACCGCCACAGATGGGAAGACCAGTGTTGTGTGGGAGCATTAGTTTGGTTCCACCAGTGTGCCAGCAGAATGCTGGTGTCCTGCTACCTCTCCCCTGCTTCTCCCAGTAAGCGGTAGCGATGTCCCTACTGGGAAGCCAGGTGCACAGCATCAGACCTCTCTACTGCCCATTCTGGCCTATAATAAATCCAGGTAGGAATCACTGGAGGAATTTCTCTTCTTTAAAAATCCATTGATACTGAAGCAAATTGGGTGAGGTGGCAGAGTGGCACTATACAGAATTATTTAAAAAGCTATTTTATCACAACTAAAAGTGTTTTTGGTTTTGTTTTGTTTTTATTTATTGGATTTATATATAAGCCCATTGTCATCGTAAGGTGTCAGGGTGGTTCACAGAATAAAATACAGGATAACACCAAGTAAATAAGCAAAACAAATCAGCAAAACAATACCCACCCCTCCATCCTTTCCCACCCCAGACGCTCATCCCAGATACAGCAATCGAATAACATTTTGTGCAGCTCTGAGCTTAAGAACAGGGGACTACCACAGGCAGAAAGGAAAAATGGCACAGCGGTGAGAAGAATGTTGATGCACAGAATGAAAGAAACGGGACTAAATTACTTTCAAACTATTGTACTCTGTCTTGAATGGTTTTGCCTAAAACCTGTAATCAGGTTCCCGAAGGCTACAGTTGCATCAGGAGACATTTGTGAATTTTAACATGAACAGATCTCATGCACACCACCTCCAGATTCATGTCTCAGTCAGATCATAGTTATCCACTAGAACTGAATCATCTGATGAAGTTCATGGCTCAGATAAATAAATATCAAAATCACTTAGTGTGTTTTGGCAGTTTTATTTTCAGTTCTTTTTCTAATGATCTCTGGCATGGATTTTCCTCCCCCTTTTTCACCGCTGCCACACATTGGGTCAATGTCTTCATTTATCTACTACAACCCTAAGGTATCATTCTTGGTCATTCATGAACAGTTCAGACTTCATGAGCATATAGGTGAAATTAAGTGGGGGTGGTTTTTTTGCCCCAACATGCATGCATCACTTTACACTTGTTGAAATTTAATTTCATTTGCCATTTTACTGCCCATTCACTCAGTTGGGAGAGGTCCTTTTGGAGCTCTTCACAATCTTTAATGACCCTGAACAATTTAGTATCGTCAGAAACCTTGGCCACCTAATGATAAAAGCAGCAGCAGTATATCTTTGCAGTGGAGGGAGGTGGGTCAAATAATAATAATAATAAAACACCTCAATTTTGGTTGCATGCTGAGGCCGAATTACATGGGAGTAAGTCCCATTGAACTAATAGGACTTCTGAGTAGACATGGTTAGAATTGTGCTGTGTCAATCTACTTTTCAGTGTTCTGTTTCCTTGCCAAAGAGAACAAGTGCTTATGAGCATTGATAGATGCTAAAGTGAGCACGGAAAGAAATCTGGATGTCTTCATGCTCTCATCTGTTTGTGTTCTCATTTGATTTTATGCTTGCCTGCCCATGCACAGTGCGCTCCATCAGTGCTCGCTTGTGCACATCAGTAAGTTGCTTAGCACAGTGTTGAGGAGAGACTGGAACAAATGGATGGAAATGAAAGAAGTGGCCAACTGCACATGTGCCAATCCAGAATTAGTTTTAGAAAGTCTCTGTGGAGGAACAGAAGGGTGGTGAAACTGAACATTGGGCTGAGGTACACAGAAAACAATTACAGAATGTAACTAGAGAAATCCAGTCATCTATCTGGAACCCAGTTTTTACAAGAGTCTGGAAATCATATAGAAATCTGGAACAAACTGTTTCTGGTGTCTTCTAATCTCCCTTTATGCCATGTTCCAGATCCCAGTATCCTCGTTTCTCCTACTAAACTTCCCCTTCCCTGATACAGTGACAAAATAGAAGGATATTGCAACACGCTGTGCCTATCAATGCCCATCACCCTTCAGAAGCGGTCGCAGGTTCTACACAGTGACAGCTGCAGGAGCAACAAGGTAGGAGATGTCTAATTGCAGCAAAATACCTTGCAACTCCATCTTTGCCATTTGTATTCACTGTTTCCTTTGAGCATGAGATCAAGGCACTTGATCTTGCCCTTCCTATGGGGAAAGCGCCGCTACTGCTTTATTTCCCTGCTCCGTCTGATTAAAGTGACTGTGAAGACGCAAGATTTTTGACGGTGGTCTAGCTATCATTTCCCCATATGTTGGTGCATGCTTAATGAACCAGCCAGGTGCTGATCCTGCTGGTAGCCATCTGTCTTGTGGCAAGGAATTAACTACATTGCCAGCTCTTGCACTATTAACTGGGAGTCTGTTGCTATTTGGAAGTATTGTTCAAGTCTCAGGTGCCCAAAGTCAGGAGCCAATTTTTCTCCTCTTTCATTTCTTTGCAGGTGTGAAAGTAGTTTAAACAGTACAACATGAATAATACAAAGATTCAAAAGCCACACTTTTATTTTAAAAATGTTGCCTAGCAATGCGGAATATCTGTGCTATATATTTCAAATCACTTTTAAATCTGGGGGTTGTTTATTCTAAGATCTAAGCATGCTCGCAGATCAAAGTTCTACAGTATAGTCCAAGGATTGTGTGTAACTATTTGAGCTGTGGATTCCCAGGGCTTTTGGTCTCTGTACAAAATAATGCAGAGAATTTAGCACCTAGGCATGCACATTTGGATTCCAGCTCCCCAGTGCTTTGGGCTTTGATCATGCCTATGTGCCCTTTTCTTACCTGTCATTGACATACAAACAGCTGCTATCATGTCTAGATCTTGGCATTAAATTGGGGTGAAATGGCAGAAGTGTGTTCTCATTAGATTTCAAAAACTTCTCAGTGTACTTTACAACCCCAATAACCCATAATCAGGGATAAAAAGGTGCAGTCATGGATGAACTAGACACAATGGAGTTTTCACCTTTTATACTTGATGTTGAATTTGAGGTCTATGTAATACATTCAGAAGAGTTAAAAATATGTATGCATCTTAATTCAATGTCAATTAACACTGTTTTTTTAATTAAATATTGCCTTTTGTGCCTGTATTAAAACCTTGAAAGATAATTGTGTACTCACAAACTATGTCTTCAGAGAAACTGGGGAAAGTTTTGGATTTTCCTTCCTTCACTCTTCTAGTGTTTTGGGGTATATATTATGTCCACTGTGAACTGAACTTGACCTGGCACAAATTTCATGGGGATGGCAGCTCAAAAGAAAGCATTCTCTCTGGTAGCTCCAAAAATGTGGCACTCTAGATGCTAGCAGAGGTCAATGATACAATTCTCTATTCCCAGCAGCAAAATGACAAAACAATATATTTTGCCTGCATTACATAGACTGGTTCCTTCTTGTACATGTGATTCCAGTGCTGCATTGTATATGAATAGTCCTCTTGGACTGGCTTTGTGGGGTGAGTGTTGGGATCACTGTTTTGTCTTGGTCCCTGTCCTTCCCTGTCCTATCTTCAGGCTCAGCTGCAGAGAGCAGCATTGGGGAAATGATATTTTCTCCCTTGACATTTGTGTTATGGGATGCTGCATGCCACTATTTTGTCCCCAGTGCTCTTCAGCATCTGTGCAAACCAGCTGGGAACTGTCATTAGAAGATCTGGAGCTCAATATGTCCTTGATATGCTGATGAAACACAGTTGTATGTCTTCTTAATATCTGAATCTGGAGTGGCTGGACAGGCTCTGGGTTAGGCGTCTAGTGCAGGGGTGGACTGGATGAGGGCCAATAAACTAAGCTTAAACCCTGGCAAGACAAGGACAAGCAGTTCCTGTGCCCATAAATCAGTTACCCTCCAGCCCTCCAGGTGTAAGACACAAATAAGATAATATCATATTTAGAGCAGTCAAAAACTATTAAGAACATCGGAAAATGCTTAAAAACAGCCACACACCATCACATCTCATAATTTAAAGGTTGCCAGGAGCAGTATCTTTCAACCATCCCTATCTCTGCCTGGCCAAACAGGACTCTCTCTCTCTCTCTCTCTCTCTCTCTCTCTCTCTCTCTCTCTCTCTCTCTCTATATATATATATATATATTCCCTCTTAACATGAATAATTATGGGAGTTCACCAATATCTGGAGGGCCACCTTATGGAAAGGCTGAGAACATTGCCAGCATCTCCTCCTCTTCCTTTCCCTGCAGCATGAGATGTTAAACATGTAAACATCTCGAGCCACAGGAGCTCTAATTAAAAAATGCCGAGGTTTGAGCAGATCTGAAGAGCAAAACAAACCACAATACAGTAAAAAATAATAACAACAACAACAACAGAAAATGGAGGAAACCAGCGTACATGACATCTTGACATTGCGCTGGGAAGTACAACTACCCTTGGGGCGTAAGCAAACTTTTATAAATCTAACTAGCATTTGCTTCAGTGCTGATAGTTGTTTTCACCCTAATTTGTCTCCTTCCTGAACAAGCTTTTGCCTCTTGGCTACAACTTATGGCTCCAATAACTTTCCAGTCTCCTTTTGTATGAATTGCGGGAAGGAGTTGGGGGTGGGGGGGAGAGAGAGGAGAGACACGGTTCTTTTTATGATCCTTCCCAGGCTCTGCCTCTGGAATTTAAAGGTAAAAGAGAACACGAGGAAGGAGTGTGAGATTTATTAGGTTGTGAAAAAGTCTCCCGAGGGAAGCAATAGAGCTCCATCACCTGCCATATTAGAAGAAGGTGGTAAGTGCCTTGTTGGAGGCTGACTTGCACTGTCAGAGGGTGGACAGAGACTCCTGAAGTGACTGAGCCATCTTTAGTAACTGTAATTGAGCCAGGGGGAGTTTTCAGGTATACAGCTAAGCTGGCATTAGACATCTTTTGCATGGCCAGGACATCAGAGAGCAGACTGCAAAGTTCAAGCAGATTACTGACACTGTGTTCATTTCTTTCGTCCCTCTTCTTCTTCTTTAATAGAGATGAACATATTCCATGAAGTATAATAGGAATGAATGAACTGTGTGATTCATCAGTGCTTCTGGGAAACATTACATCAAAATAGGGATGGTGCCCTCATGGTCCTGCTCCCCTATATTCATGTCAACACTCTTCACATGATCAATGTGAGAAGGGGGCTTTGCTAATCTCAGGAAATGGGTGTGTGTGTGTAAAGAACTATGTGTAAAGAACTATGTTTATTGTGGTCAGCTTGCTTCTTTGCACATGTTTGTGAAAGTATCTTCATAGAAAGGAAATATATGTCTCTAAAATGTGCAAAATTGCTTTCAGTACTAGATAGTAGCAAGTCATATTTCTGTTGTTTTATGTTATTTGTGTATCTATTCTCATTTTATATCATTGTGCTGATGGTTATTATTTTAAACTTGTTTTATAGCACCCCGTCCCGGGATTACTTTGCAACGAAGAAGGGTGGGCTGAAAATATTTTAAATAAATAATGGTCACTGCTGATGGGAGCTTACCGACCAATATGTTTAATTCAGTTAAATCCATTGCAGAGGAAACAATTTTGAGTCACACTATATTAAGAGTGGTCATCATAGAATCATAGAGTTGGAAGAGACCACGAGGGCCATCCAGTCCAACCCCCTGCCAAGCAGAAACACCATCAAAGTATTCTTGAAATATGCCTGTCAAGCCTCTGCTTAAAGACCTCTAAAGAAGGAGACTCCACCACACTCCTTGGCAGCAAATTCCACTGCCGAACAGCTCTTACTGTCAGGAAATTCTTCCTAATGTTTAGGTGGAATCTTCTTTCTTGTAGTTTGAAACCATTGCTCTGTGTCCGCTTCTCTGGAGCAGCAGAAAACAACCTTTCTCCCTCCTCTATATGACATCCTTTTATATATTTGAACATGACTATCATATCACCCCTTAACATTCTCTTCTCCAGGCTAAACATACCCAGCTCCCTAAGCCGTTCCTCATAAGGGATCATTTCCAGGCCTTTGACCATTTTGGTTGCCCTCTTCTGGACACGTTCCAGCTTATCAGTATCCTTCTTGAACTGTGGTACCCAGAACTGGACACAGTACTCCAGGTGAGGTCTGACCAGAGCAGAATACAGTGGTACTATTACTTCCCTTGATCTAGATGCTATACTCTTATTGATGCAGCCCAGAATTGCATTGGCTTTTTTAGCTGCTGCATCACACTGTTGACTCATGTCAAGTTTGTGGTCTACCAAGACTCCTAGATCCTTTTCACATGTACTGCTCTCAAGCCAGGTGTCCCCCATCCTGTATTTGTGCCTTTCATTTGTTTTGCCCAAGTGTAGTACTTTACATTTCTCGTTGTTAAGATTCATCTTATTTGCTTTGGCCCAGTTGTCTAATCTGTTAAGGTCATTTTGAAGTGTGATCCTGTCCTCTGGGGTATTTGCCACCCCTCCCAATTTGGTGTTATCTGCAAACATATCTGATTTATGACATGTTCAGGACAAACCCAAGCAATCCAGATAATCCATAAAATGGCTGCAATCCATCTACTATAGGAGTTTATCACAGGAAATAGCTGTGCAGAAGCTATTACGCTACAAAAGTATTGAGTACATTGGGCCTTGGAGTTTAGCATTGTAAAGACAAGGGTATATCATGCTAAAATGTGCAGTGATATTTCAATTTTTACTGCATATATACTTCTAACAAAATAGATGACCTCATGTTGTAAATAAATAAATGCACATTGATAACTGATCAGGCAATTTAAAATCCTATAGCAGGTGCTTGGGGATGTGTGTGTATGCATGAAGAAGCTAGAGATGAAGCAGGAAGAATTAGATGTGTTGCTATTTAATTATAAAATATGAAATATTTAGGAATGTTAATTGGTTCTTTTCCAATAGTGATAAGAAGAAAGAAGGAGAGGATTTATTTGAATAGCTTACTGCAATTCTATACTGCCAGGTTGATTAATTGTCCAATCCTTCTTCAGAAATAATTTTATGTGGTTTGAGATGAGAACCTGCAGAAATAATAGACTGCACTAGCCCTTTAGAAACTCTGGAAATAAACAGTGATGTATTTTGGTTCCGAATTTTAGCTGCATCTTGTTTACCAATATTTATGTAGACGCAAGCAAAACTTTGGAAAGGTAATGTAGTCATATGTGAATGATAAGTGGCCAGTATATTTACTCGAAAATTTGGAATGGCTAACATGGACACTGAAGGGAGACTATTTTTTATAAGCCCCAAGTTATCGCTTCGGTCAGCCATGGCAAATTCCAGGATGCCACCAGGAGCAATGATAGCAAAGCACCTTCTGATATGTAGGCTTAAAGAATTACAGCTGAGGAGCGCAAGGTTAATGAAACATAAAGAGGAGATATTAAAGTGAAGAACTGGAGATGCCCAGAACCAGAAGCTTGTAGGTCATGTTTACAACAAGGGGTACCAAGTTCAGAGTTAGAATCAAGAATTGTGCTAGTATTAGCACAGGTATTGAGCCAAGTGAGAATCTGTGATCCAGGAAAACAAGATGAAGAATTGACCTCAAGCGTCCAGGAGAAAACAAGTGAAATTCAGGGGCATATCATGAACAGAGACATAAAACGACCCATGGCTTTCAGAAGCCATCAACCAGGTTAATTTCAAGTTTAATCAACATTAAGATAATATGTGCAATTGGAAGGTAAGAAGAAGGAAGGGCAATACTTTAGGGGAGAAACGGGCAAGTGAAGAAGAAAAAGGCTAAGTGAAAGCTGTGTGTGTGTGTGTGTGTGTGTGTGTGTGTGTGTGTGTGTGTGTTGCTATGTGGCTCCTGAGACAATGTTATTCCATGACGTGGGGAAAGGCTGGGCAAGGGTGCCCATAAACCCATGAAATGAAATTTGGGAGATACATTTACTGGGTAGTATCCAGCTAAATAGTTCAAGATGTTTTAGCTGTACTGTGGAACCTCCCCACCTCTCTACTCTCTATGCCTCCCCCACAAAAAAAAATCTGTTCAAGAGGGTTGGGGGAACCACTATAACTGATTTAGGTTGTTGCATGGGATGCAGGGAGAGGGAAAGTTCTGCTGTGGTCAGCCCTCCGTGCAAAATTTCCTTGTACCATTTTGGGTAGGCCTGGCCTCTGGCTTGTGCCCATTCTGCCCATCACTCCATAAAGCCATTGGTACTAGTATTCATCCTCTTTGTTTCCTATGAACTGGGAAGGCCACACTATTACCAACCCTTCCCTTGGCATTCCAAGGTCCCACTGTTTACAACTGTTATATAAAGTTCACCACGGGGCTATGTGTATTAACAAGTACAGAAAAAAAGGCAGAAAATGGCATTTGGCTACAGACTTCAGCTTATGAAGAATATAGGGTTCCATTTTAAATAAAGCAGGTTTGCAGCCTTTTCAGTTGTAAATGTATGCTCACAAGTGTGTTGGCAGCACTTGTTAAAATCTCAGAATAATTGGCTGAGCAGGTATTTGATGCCCCCCAGAAGCTCGGTGTGCCACCTCTTGATTAGCAGAACCAGGGGAAAATAATAATGTGTAACATCTAAGGTATTGAATACTAAATCACACACAATGAGTGAAATCACGCCAATTTTGTTCCAGTTGCATAATTTATACAGGGACATGGATGCTAATGGTTCAATATTCAGCCACTATTGTGAGGTAATAATATGAACTAATTGAATACAATAGCACCAAATGCTTCAGTTCGTGTTCTTTTATGAAAATGTCTTGTATCAATGATGAGTAACACCCAAGTGAGTTTCCCCGTGAATTTATGAACTTCCAATAAACTGGAATCCAATAGGCAGCTTGTGCATTTGCCTATGTGCTGGTCATGATCTTTATTGGTATAAGGTGTATGAAAATATGAGGGTGACTTATGAAGGTCATTCTAGGCTTGTAAAAAGCAGCATGCAACACAGACCCAGATCAGCTTTCATGCAAGAAGATCAGTGAATGTGAATTGATGTGAGTCTAATTGCTTCTTTCTGTTCAACTCTAGCAGAACCATGGACAGTTCCCTGGAGGTGAAATAATGGTATCAGGCCTGCCCTCAGCCTGCAGGCAACTGGGTTGTAGCCTGTCAAGATTTCACATAATCAAACAAATTTAAAGCTGGCAACTATAAAAGCTATCACTCAAAGTAAATAAGATGTCATGACTTTCAGGCCTTTGAGCAGATTTCCTTTTGAGATGATTCTGCTTCTTAGATGTGGTGATTTTTTTTTTATTTTTTATTTTTACCAAAGAACATCAGCCACCCCAGAAGCATATTCCTTTCATGCCAATGTAAGTTTGGATTGAATTCCTCATCTTACCTGACAACAGCTAGTGATGGAGACAAAGCTCAAATTGGACAGATTTGGAAGACAAACTTCTCTAAATTGAAGTTTCTCACACCCACACTATACATTTAACACACATCTAGAGCTTATGGCTTTCTTCAAGGATTTCTGGGTACTCTAGTTTGTTAAGAGTGTTGGGAATTGTAGCTCTGTGAGAGACAAATTACAGCTCTCATTATGGTTTGGGGGAAGCCATGTGCTTTAAATGTATGCTAAATGTGGTTTAAATATATGATGTGCTTGGGAAATTCCATTTCTTCTCATGTTATTGTAGGAAAGTGTATGAAACCTATACTGTATCATTTGCTATTATCAGTTGGATTTTTTTATTTTTATTTTTTTGCCCCAGAGCACAAATAATGTTCATATTCCTCCTTACTTTATTTCCTACAACTGGCTTGATCTTCTGTCCATGTTTCTGCCAGTAGCACTCTCTGTCTTCCCGGGCTACCCTTTTGGATTCTCTGTCATATTTTTAGTACAACATGAAAACTTCTACATCTTAAGCAAGTTAGAAAACAGAAACACCACAATTGTCTCAATTATTGATAGTGTCTCGAAGGGACCTTGACGTTTTGTTCATTCTCAAGATGTGCACTGGCATGATTTTCCAGTTTCTCAACGTTTCTGTGAATAAAAATATTCAAGAAGAAGGAAAAGGGAGAGGGATACTGGTGATAAGTGAATTTTGTAAAACTGTCCTTAAATCTTTTAATTTGTTACCGATGTTATGAGCAATAGTTGTCTTTTATAACAGAAAGGAGGCTATTAAAAGGCAGCTGGTGTCATTATACACAAAACACTCATACCAATCTGTTCTGGAATTCTAGATGGATATCATGAATTTTGTACCAACATAAAAAAAATCCTTCAGTAGCACCTTAAAGACCAACTAAGTTTTATTTTGGTATGAGCTTTCGTGTGCATGCACACTTCTTCAGATACACCTGAAACAATCCTGCTTCAAGTGTATCTGAAGAAGTGTGCATGCACATGAAAGCTCATACCAAAATAAAACTTAGTTGGTCTTTAAGGTGCTACTGAAGGATTTTTTTTTTTTTTTTGCTTCGACTCAGACCAACACGGCTACCTACCTGTAACTTTGTATCAACAGCTTTCTTAAATTGTCATCTTATTTCATTTTTAAAAAGAAGTCATTTAAAAATTAAGATGGTTTGAACATCTTAATGTATTATGTTGCCCTTCTAAATATTACATATTATAAAATGTGTTATGTCCTCAGTGAGCTATTTTTCAGGAGCCCTTTAGCTTCTATGCCTGCTAAATATTTTTTATAACTGATGAAAAGCTTAGGGTTCCCTCAAACATCTCTCTCTCTCTCTCTCTCTCTCTCTCTCTCTCTCTCTCTCTCTCTCTCTCCTGTTCACTCACAGCCTGAACGTCAGAAATATAGGGAACAGTTGGGGTCTTGCAACAACAACAAAAGTTGCGTTTGGAATGGGGGAGGAGGTGCGTTGGAAACTCTCAGATGCACTACACTCTAGAATTTCTCCATGATGAGACGCTAGGTCTTCTTCCCCTAGGGAGAATGTGGATGGTAGTGAATTGGGGCTTCTTTTACTGATACAAGGAAGTTCAGACTCCCAGGGACTCTGTTGATATCAGGCCCCCATAAGAGAAATGTGCAGAAACTAGAGGAGCTATTCAGTGATCAAGTACGCCGTTTCTACATTTCCCCCTCCTTTCTGAATGTGCATTTAAGAGCCAGAAGCTAAGAATACAATTATTGGATTAATCTGCTGTATATAATTATGAGGGCTATATCCAATACTACTCATGATCAGAAAAGACCCAGTGAAATTCTGTTGAATTCACTGGGTCTACTCTGCACATGTTAGATATCATCCTGAGAGTTCTCACTCTCATTTGGCTATTCAGAAACCTACACAAGACACTTGAAATGACCCTTAGCCCTTTTATACCTCTATCTCAAAAGCCTGAGTTACTTGGAGTCCCATTTAATCCAATCGAGAATTCTTCCAAGTGAGCATACTTTTGTAGCTTTAATCTTCTAACCAATAAGGAAGATTGAAAGCCCATGTATGTGACCCTTTTTCGAATTTAATTAGAGAGATCCTTCCTGCGTCCGTGTCATTTGCTGCGGTTACACATCAATTTATTCTTAGAGGAAAAACAAACACAGACAATAGGAGGACAGAAAAGAAGGACAATTAAATGAACTCCATCTCTCTGGATTGCCATCCACTTCATTCATTCTTCATCTCAGTCTCTCTCTCCTCCTGGGCATGGACTTGGCAGCTGCTCTTACCACTTCTGACAGGGCTGGCAGGTTCCATTACCTACTCAGCTCTCTGCTGATATCCATCCTTGATTCTGCAGCATTGGCAGGCATGTATAAATGGCACTGGAGTCTTTTAGTACATAGCAAAAGAGCCTTAGCCTAAGTGCACACAGCTCTTGGAAGATAAGTCCACGATGAAAGAGTCAGCTGCGCATTTGAATGGCGTTAACAAACACAAGCATAGGATGGTGTCTGGGCCTGTACAACTTCAAAATGCCCTACGGTTGATATAGTTTGATCATGGTATCAAAAGGTTTGCGGCATTTATCATTGCAGTGTCTTGCAGGGATTATCCACCTCCGTCATTGGTATTGTGCAATAAAACCACCACCATACATGACTTCTTTGTCTCGCAGGGGGTTGACCTGGCTTGCATGATGGAGACCTGGGTACGGGAAGGCGAAGTAGTCTCCCTACAGGAGATAACACCCTCAGGTTTCTCCGTCCTCCACCAAACGCGGACTGTAGCATTGTTACTCCAGGAGGATTGCTCTTTCAGAGCTCTGCCAGCACTGGTGATCTCCGGCATTGAATGTGTTGGTCTCGTGTGGGGCACCAAGGAGAGCTTGGCTGGCTGGCTGGTGTACTGACCACCCAGCGCACTGGCAGCCACCCTGTCAGACCTTCTGGAGGTGGCAGCAGGCTGGACCTTGGAGTTCCCAAACCTAGACTTCAATGTCCATGCCGATGCCACCCCCTCCTCACAGGCTCTGGACCTAGTGACTTCCATAGTGACACTAGGGCTCTCCCAGTTTGTTTTGGGCCCCACTCATCAAGCAGGCCACACGCTGGATTTGATCTTTGGTGCTGGCATAGATGTGATCATGCTCCCCCCTGTGGAAGTGCCATGGTCTGATCACTACGCTCTGAAAGCCAAGATTGACTTCCTGCTCCTCCCCTGCTTGGGTGGTGAGCCTATTGGGCTCGCCCACGAAGGCTGATGGATCCTGATAGATTCTGTCAGGCCTTGCGGGACCCTGCTCTCCCTGACGACTCATTAGATGACCTTGTTGAGCACTGGAACAAACGGTTCTTTGAGGCCATCGATGAAATTGCACCTCAGCGCCCACTGCGACCCCGCCAAAACCGGGCCCCTTGGTTTACCAAGGAGCTCCAGAAAATGAAGCAGGACCTCAGATGACTAGAGCGAGTATGGTGACGGACTCGTGACAGAGCTTCAGGTACATCTTCGTCTTCTTGTTGTTGTTTAGTCGTTTAGTTGTGTCTGACTCTTCATGACCCCATGGACCAGAGCACGCCAGGCACTCCTGTCTTCCACTGCCTCCCACAATTTGGCCAGACTCACTTATGCCATGTTTTTGCCATGCTCTGCTTTACAATTTTATATCTTTGGTCAGAGTGCTCTTTTTAAAAGTATTACTCCAGCTTGGCAGCTCAGCTTGCTTTTCTGCACTTTAATTTTCTCCTTCCCCTTGGCTTTGGGTTTGCACAGAGGGGCGGGAGTTCCCTTTGTGTGGCAGACACGTTCGGAAAGCAAATATAACATCTCATTTCCCTGAATGAAAGAGCCAAGTAATGAACTAAGTAATAACTAGTGTGATGTTAATCACAACAAAGACAAACAAACAGATAACAGCATTACAATAAATGTCATACTAATGAATACATGAATCCAAAATTAAGTTTGAAATATGTGTGCGTATTAAGCATATGCATATCTGTCATAAAAGGCAGCTTGAACTATTAAATTAGAAAACTTGGAGAGAAAATGCTTCGCTTTTGATCTACATCCATTAGTATTCCTTGAAGCTACAGAAGGCATATCTCCCCTACCTCTTTATCAAACTTTCCCACCCCACCCCGAATCACCAGCAGCTCTTTTTCAAAATAGAAAGATTGTGGATGACAACTTGAGGAAAGCATCAAAGGAAGTAATTTAGATGCTGCTTTATATTCTTCCCTTTGATTCCAGCTGCAGCTAAAGTCTCCCACTCCATAGACCATAGTCTCTTGCAACAATTGATGCGCCAAGAAGCCAAATTGCTGCAACGTGCTACAACCACAGCCTCTTGTGTTGCATGCTTAGAGAATTGGGGGGAGGGAGGGAGTAATCAGGGCACCAAGGCTTAACAAATAGCCTCAAATAAATCTTTCAAGCGCCAGCCACTATAATTAATTATAAACCTCAGAGGAAAGGACATCGCTAGGCTGGAAATCCTCCAAAAATGATGTTAGCAGTTATTATCCTTCCAGACTTTTCACATGCATGACATATCCCCTGCTAGTGGAAAAAAACAAAACAAAACCTCCATGATGTGAGTTTATTTATTTTCTATTTAAATGACCTTTGGGCTACTCTTCAGGCTAATAGATCGCAGACAAAACAGTGTCCAATGAAACCACAGTGCAACGAAACGTGATACTTAAGCACAGGGCTGTCTTAAGTATATCCAGTGTCGTGGTGTAAAGATCCCTCCGGCACCCCCGCCCCCATTTCCCAGAGTTGCTGACCTTCTTACAGTGCTGCCAGCAGCTTTGCGGGGCTGGAGGAGGCAGGCAGCAGCTGGAGTGCGGGCGGCTCCTCCAGCGGGGAAGAGGCAGAGGCTCTGGGCGAGGCACTGCTTCAGCGAGGCAGCCAAGGGCAGCGAGCTGATGCCGGGAGGTGCGGCGTCCAGCCTCCACCTCTTCCCTGGCGCCCTCGAGAACTTGGCGCCCTGGAGCCCCGCGCAACTAGCCTCTATGGGCAGCTAGCCCATGCTTAAGCATTCCAACAGTTCTGATGGAAACAGGCTAGGTGTCATCTGTGAGAGAAATAAAAGTCATGTCTTACAGCAGGGTTGTTGAATTGACTGTGGCTGGAAAGCTAGATCCCACCTCCACCCCAAGCAGGCCAAGATTGATAGGGGCTGCTCATCTGTCAACCACCTCACATGACAGTGCCCTCAGATGCAGGCGTGGGGCGCCAGGGCGCCGGGCCAGCAGGGGGGGCACTGTGTGGCGAAGCCGCGCGGAAACCGTGTTGCGCGCTGCGAGGGCGGGGGCGCCGGAGCGATCTCTGTGCCTCAGCGCCAGGGCGCCCGACCTGTTGGAGACGGCCCTGCTCAGGTGGCCTGTTTTGTCCATTCCCTTTGAAATCAAAGTCCCGCAGTTTGCAAGTCCCATCCATCAGCTTCCAATCCCTGTGGCACTTGCAAAGCTTTTCAAGTCCTGGTGACCAGCTTCAATCCCCTTTTCGGGTGCTCAGGTGGTGGCTGTGCCTGGGGGGTCCTCTTTGCCAGTGTTCACCATTGATGAGCCTATCTAGAGAGAATAGACTTTGGCTCAGCTATCTGTGCACTAGTGACCTCCAACCTTTAGTATTTTGCCAGGTCAAAAATTATGAAACCAATATCATGATATGGACTTGGAAGCGGTTTTGGGATGATATATCGCCCAGCCCTAAGACATGTAATGTTTCACAATATATTGACAAGTCAAAAATTATGAAACCGATATCAATATATGGGCTTGCAACCGGTTTTGGACGATATATCGGCCAGCCCTAATACATGTCATGATTTGTGATATATTGCCAGGTCTAAAATTATGAATCTGATATCACAATATGGACTTCAAACCAGTTTGGACAATATATTGATGTATCGCCCAGCCCTACAGCCCGCCTGTGTGCTACAATTTGCTTCAGAAGCCCTGCTTAATTGCCCACATGCTATGATAGCCAGGCTCACAAGCACATAAAGCACTGCCTTCTAGATGGTGGACCCACAATAGTGCAATTCAATTCTGCGTGCAGTTAGCCTAAATCCACTCCCCATACTTAAAATAAAAATAAAAATAAAAAAGTGCTGTTGTTAGTAGCGTTCTGAAATGAAATGGTTGTTTGGCTCTTTCAATATTATATTTTTATTTTTATTTTGGTGTCTATTTCTTTTCATTTCAAAAGGTGGTCTGCAGTTGGTTAAAAATAAATAAATAAATGTATTCTGCTGAACACACAATCCTCTCTAAAATTAGGAAACCTGTATTATCAGGGTTCTTGGTTGTGAGGAGGCTTCTAAGCTTTTTCAATTCTGTAACTTTGTAGGAAGAAAGAAAAAATCATTAGGGAACAGATTCTCTGTATGAGAGATAAAGAGAGACAAAAAGCAGTTTGCCAAAGTTTCTTAGGATTTTTCTCCCAGCGTCTCACCAAAATGACATATGTTGATGAGAAACTTACCATTTTAATATCAAATTTCCTAGCGAGTTTCTCCAAGTTGACTTGAATTTAGACCCTCAGGGATACATGTTCAGCACTGTATCAAAGACGTTATGTAACTTCCATTACTGGTAAGGAGAGGCATGCAGCTAAATCACCCTGTATTGTGTGAAAAGCATATCTCTTTATGTTAGCTTAATGCAGTTTAATGTATAGTTGTGAGCTTTGAATTGCAGGTGATATTGAGATGGTGAAGCAGAAGAGAATTAAAAGAGACAATGAACTTGCAAATCTGGCAGGGAGCCTTTATCGATTTTATATTTGAAATCTTAAAAGTTCCATTGAACCAGCAGTATTGCTCTCTGGATATAAGGATAATTTTAAGAAAATATAATATGCATCATAAAACCAAAAAAATGAATAGAAACGTAGCTAAACCCAGGACAGCAAGTTTCTTTGCTTCTGCTTGAGTGCGAAATTATGACAACAGAATGAAAAAAAGATGCAAGATGCAATTAGGTGAGATGCAAGGATAAGTTTGACTAGGAATCAAAAGTCATTCAAATGTTGCTCAATGGCAGTATACAAATGATTTTTTAAAAGAAACCTACACAATTGCTTGATCAAATATGAAGAGAATAAAAGCAATGAAGGGAATATATTGAGATATATTTTCTATAATATGTTATTACAGAAAAGAAATGAAGATTTGTTATGCAGCATTTGAGAAGAGTCCCTTCCCTTCCTAGGTTTCACAGTCACTTTTCTGATTCTCACCATCAGAGGGGACACCTTGAATAAAATATTGGGGGGGGGCAGGTAAGCCCCATCCCACATAATCAATCACAAGATGCTGCACTCACTCACCTTTTGGAAGACAATGTCCATCAACTTTTGGGGGCCCTGGTCCCATCAAATATTTTAGGGGTAGCTGAAGGGACTTCAGCCTCTAGGAGTTGGCTCCTATGCTCACCATAACCATACCTGGGAATACAGGTGAACTAATGTCAGTGTCGATGCAATGCGATTCAACATCAACTTCAACATCAACTTCGTTGGACTGGTCATATTGTGCGGATGACAGATTATTGTCTTCCAAAGCAACTACTCTACTCCGAACTTAAAAATGGAAAGCGTAATGCTGGTGGTTAACAAAAGAGGTTCAAAGACTCTCTCAAGGCAAATCTTTAAAAATGTAGTATAAACACCGACAACTGGGAAACACTGGCCTGTGAGTGCTCCAATTGGAGAACAGCCTTTACCAAAGGTGTCATGCACTTTGAAGAAACTCAAACTCAGGACAAAAGGGAGAAACGTGCTAAGAGGAAGGCATGCTTGGCAAACCCTCACCATGATCAACTCTCACCCAGAAACCTATGTCCCCCACTGTGGAAGGACATGTGGATCCAGAATTGGCCTCCACAGTCACTTACAGACTCACTGTTAAGACTGTGTTTATGGAAGACAATTTTACTCGGCTACGAGTGATCACCAAAGAAGAGGAGGAGGAAGAAGAAGAATGTGCAAAGGGAAGCAGTGTGCTAGCTTCACCTCCAAATGCCATTGCCTGCCCTCACATAAGTTGGGAGAGTGACCATCTGAAGGGTGAAACCTCCTATACTCAAAGGGAGCCTCTGTCCTTGTGGAAGATTAATAGAATGATGGTGGGAAAGTAAAGCTAGTGCATTTGTTCCTCCACTCCTCTTTCAAAAGTTTCCTCATGTGTTTGAAGAGGGCTTAGGAAGAGGCTTCTAGGATGTTGACCACTGACCCTCACCTCCTTCCCAACTGCCAGGACAGTCATTTTAAAAAGAAGCATGGAACAGTAAAGATCAGTGGCATGTACCAGCAAAAGACAAACACAAGAAGGATAAGAATGTGCTTATTTTTTAGAGAGAATTTTGGAATTTTGTCATTGAAGCACCAACTCTGAACCTAAAAATCAAGCCATACTTCATATTATTATCCCATGTATACACTCACCCACCCAATCATTTCTTCTTCTTTTTTAAGCTCTAGAAACCATAAAAATGATCTGGGGGCAGTCGCAAAAACCCACCACCCAGAGGTTATATGGAATATATACTACTGGCCAAAGGGCTACAAGATTCAATGGAAGATAGAGCATGCTTCAGATATGCTGACAGAGCATGAGGGGATTTGAACCAGTAGCAAGCACACGATCTGTGTGTGGGTTTCGTCACCCTGTAGCAAGCACAAGGTGATGTTGCTCATCTGTCTTCGAGATGCTGAGCATCTCTGCAGGAGTCAGAGGCAGGTGAGAGAGGTGATGGGGGGCTAGGTGCAGTCTGGGTGCAGCAGCAGAGCCAATTGAATGTACCTGCTGCTGCACCCTCACCACAACAGGCTCAGCACAAGTGAGCAATACTGCTCCAGCCACACCACCTCAGTTGGCTGAGCCACCTCAGGGCCACCTTTTGTGCAATAACTGCATTGCAATGAAGTTGCAATATGGTATCTAAGGTTGGCATGTTTATTATAACATAACTCCCGTGCTGCACAACAAGATAGATCTGGGAGGGTTCTTGTTCTTGTTCCTGTTCCTGTTCTTTAGTTATTTATTTTAAATATTCCATCTCGAGCAGCAATTAGATATTACAACTAAATCTAATTTTTAAAAATTAAGGCACTGATCCTAAACATATCCATATAGATGTACATCTAATTGAAATCAGTTTATCTGCCTTCTGAGTAAATACATTTTCAACCAGAATATTTGTGTGCAGTTCATTATAATTTACTATTTATACTGTTCTGCTCTATTTGGGACAGTTCCATGTGCTTTATAATCGCAGTGGTTTTATTTGTTTTTATAATTGTATATTTTATTGCTGTTACCTGCCTTGGGACTTTATGGTGAAGGGATGGGTAAATAAATTTTATAAATTAGTTTACAAGCACCGTGAAGCTTCTATTTTGTGAGGTTCAAGTAAATTATGGCTTGCCCCATTCAGTATCTGGTTTGCCATTGTTTTGTTTCCTGCTTCTGGCTCTGTCCATGCTTATCCTATCCATAAAGATTGTTCTTTCGAGTTTTTCAAGAACCATTTCTGTTTAGCTGTATCTTAGGCGTGTACGTGAAAATTATGTCTTCCTAGTTACAGTTATGTGTGTGTCTGTGCATTTGTGTGCTGTAGCAAACTATTCTAATAATTATTCAGCAGAAAGATTCTTGCCTTGGCCTAACATCCTGATCTTTCAAAATATGACATGAAATTATTGTACAAATAGAGTTGCTCAGAAGATGTGTTCTTTTGCTTTCATCTCGCAAAGGTCACTAGCTCATCCATCAAAATATTAGTTATAATTTCAATCTCTCTGTTCTATTTTCATCTCTTTTGCCTCCCCTGCCATATTGTGTAGACACTAGCTATAGGTTAATACAAATGATGCTAACAGCTCTTCACTTCTAGTACTTCATAACATCAGACACCTATTCCTTCAAGGCAGCTGGCCATAAGCAGTCTCTCTTATGAACTGCTTCTTTCATCCTCTTAGCGCTATAAGGGCATGATCCTGTCATGCATTATGTGTCAATACATCCCATGGATTTCGCTGGACTCGTGCATGAGTAACTGGGCAAAGGATCAATGAATGCAGAAGCCCTTGTATTCCCATTAGGTTGCATAAAAAGGAATGCATGCTCTCCTTGTTTGGAAAACTGACATTTGAATGTTTACATAAATGATGCTTCCCCTTCCCCAGCTAATTTATCCAGTTTCATTTTGACAACATCTATTTATTTCAGCATCCCAGAAACCTTATGAGAGCACTCTATTGCCCAAACCAAGGGTGGGCAACGTTTTGGCATTTGAGAACCACATTCTCTTGGGCATAATCTGTCAGAGGGTGCACACCAGTGGTGGGCAGGGAAATGATTTTCTTTCCTAAATTAGGCTGCTGAAATGAAGAAAGCTAGTTTTGATCAAAAGGACTGTGACCTCAATTCAGTTCTGGTACTGAAAACAGATTCCTACATGTGCCTGGAGGCACCCTGTTCTTTCCCCCGAACTTTAATTTTGTTTTGCACCAGGCTCTGGTTGGTAGATTGTGGGCTTCCAATAAAAAGCAAAGTAGGTCTGGCCACTCTAAAGTCTGTGCACTCCTGTGCTCCAGAAGGGTTCATTTCCTTCTCTGACCCAGTTAAGCTTATGGTTTTAATGGGATTACCACAACATGGGAGGGAAATAACCTTCAAATCTCTCCTTTTTCCAGTCTAAATTTAATTTGATGAGTGTTAAATCCAGGTTATCCTTGCTCAAAAACACACCTGGCATAACTGGCTCCTAAAGTTATAGCTGCTCCTGAAACCTGCCCAACACAAGGCAAATATGGACGTTCCTGCACGAGCAAAATTTCCAGAAGAACTAAAGGAGCTTCATTAAGGCAAGTGCCAAATTGATGAACAATAAAACAACATGATAAACATACCCATGTAACTTAAGCAGAGTTACCCAGAACTTAAGCAGAGGCATTTTTCCAGGATCTCCTGCCTAATGAGATCAGTCAGGTGGTTATTAAGGAGAAGGACTTTTCAGAAGTGGTGCCCCAGTTGTGTAATAGCCTCACCAGAGAGTCTTGCCTGCCATCCATATCAGGTCTCATCTGATGCTTCCAGGCATTTAGATAATTGAGGTTTGGTGCATTTTAGATTCCTGACCAGTTTTGCCACTACCACCTTGTTTTCATCTATCTTGCGTCGCTTCGCAATGGTTTTGCTCTGATTTATACGTTGATACGCAGCTTCTGTAGCCATTAGATTGGTTTTGGTTTCGCTATATTTGTATTTCATCGATTTTACTTTTAAAAGGATTGTGAATGGCTCAGGGGACGTGCTTAATTGGGCAGTATAGAAATGTTCAAAGCAAACAAATAAACAAAATAACCACAGCATGACAAATCAATTAAAAGCTCCTTTACTCAAACACTATTGACCCCAGATGATAAATACAGAAAGATGACCCAATGAGGCAAACAAGCAAATGAAGAGAAATCACATGCTTGGAGTAGCCAATCAGCTTACAAGTTTAACAAGTCATACAGCCCTGCAGCAGAAAGTAGAATTTGTGTGGGGGCGGGTTTCCCCCAAAGCCGCCAAGGAGGATTTATTAAACTTTTGCTTGCCTCTTTCCACCTACATGTGCTTTCTTTGACAAGGGTAAGAATGTTCTCTTTTGGTTGGTGTGGAAATGATGCTTCCTCTACTAAAGATGTCTTCACGCTTGCACCTTGCTCTGATTAGTTTAGGCTGAGAAATGTTCAACAGAAGGACGGCAAAGCCTGCTATTTGTTGATTACCCTCACTTTCTAATAACATTTCTCAACAAGCAGTGACTGCCTATGTATGCTGAAAGTCAATAGCTTGCCGAAAGTTAATGAGAATTTGGTCTCCATTTAAAATGTCAGCCCCACTGGGGATCCACTATAAAAAGTGCACATTGGGGGTTAGCACATCTGTTTGCTTCAGCTCCACTTACTAAAGCTTGTACATATGAAATATGTTCTGGGTAAATATTCCAGGAAACAGTTTGCCTAACAGTTTTTTTTAAAAAAGTAACTTTGGAAATAATGCAAAGACCCCCTGGAAGTGAAAAGTAGCAGATGTTTATTGTTGATGCCAGTGTTGCTGGCTGCTGTCAAGATGACACATGAGCGTCTTGCTCCTTCTCCTTCAAAATCAAAATGTATCATTCTGATGATGCATGCATTTGCTCCTAGTCTTGTGACTCTGCCCTGAAAAATCTCCAGTCGCAAGGAAGTATTTGTTGCGGAGTTTAGTTGATGAACCAGATCTAAATCCTTGTGGTTGGCTAAAAGGGTACAATAATTAATCAGAAAGTTTTTATTAAAAAGTAATATTTTTGGTGCAAATATTTACATCTGGAGGTTACAGGCAGCCCCTTTAAAGGGGGAAGATAAAACAATAGAATCACAATCAAATAATCAACAACATCAAATTAAACATCTACACTGTCTTAAAACTACTTACAGTGATCCCATCGATTAACCATTGGACATATCACCTTCAGTCTCAAGAAAAGAACTATGTGAAGAGATATGTTTTCAGATGGTGAAGAAAGGTAAAAAGAACCAGAACTAACCATACTTCAGAGAGGGGCATTCCATAAGCCAGGTACCACCACAGAGGAGGCCATTGCTCAACTTTCTGCAATATATATCTCCCCTGATAATGGGACAAAGATTTCAAGGCACAAGAAGGCTGAGAAAGAGGTAACATTCCTCCAACTTTTGGAGTCTGAAGGTATTTAGGGCTTTAGCAATAAAACTAGGGCTGTGCATCCTGTCTGGACAAATCCCAGATCCTGAAGCGAATCAGGCCAATCCAGAATTAGTCCAGAGCAGGTTGAAGCAGTCACATATTGACACAGATCAGCCTCAGTCCACCCAGAAGGACTCAGAGCTGTCAAAAGGGGTGATGGTATTAAATATGTGGTTAGGTATGGGAGCAGAGGAGATGATGCATTCAAGACTCTCCCCCCGCACTCTCTGTTCCTTTCTCCCTCCCCTGCCTCCTGACCCTAGGGATTTATAGTCTCCCCAATTTTAGGCTGTGCAAGGAGTGATCCAGCTGAAATTGGTTAATGAACTGTACCCCAAACCAACTTGGGAATAACTTGTTTAAAACCTTGGATTGGACTTGGAATCAAACTGGCAATCAGTTCAAATCCTTCAGGACCAGCATCACAGAATCCCAATATAGCTGTCTCATAAGTATCCATCTCAAAATGAGGAAGAACAGAGCCTCTATTCAGAAAACCCATCTTTGATAGACAACCGAACTGCTTTTGTACACTTCATTGCTGCTCAGTGCTAGTCAGCTGTAGTTTCAGTGGTCTTTTTTACCACTGGTGTCAGGGACCATGCTGAGGAGGCCTGCATTGAGGAGGAATAGTGGGAGCCTCCCCCTCTCCCTGCTCCTGATTTGGATTCTGAATCTTCCCAGGAGCAGGAGGACAGTATAGATTTGGAACAGTGGTTTGCAGAGGGACATAGTTCAGAAGGCAGAAGCTGGGAAATACCGGATGGGGAACAGCTCAGAGAAGAAACACTGGGAGAGAGAGGGTGAACAGATTCACAGTCTCTAGAAAGCATTCCTCCGCTCGGCCCAAGGTCAAGAAGAGCTGAGAAGGTGGCAGAACAGAAAGCACTCAAAGCACAGAGGGTACGAGCTCAGATTACAAGATGTAGGAGTGACGTGGATTTATAGAGATGTAAGGGGGGGTGATCCTTAATTGGGAGCACCGCCATTTCTAGGAGATGGGTTCTTTGTTCTCTCGCTGTGATTATTCAAGTTTCTAACAGGTAAGAAGACTCCTTTTCATTTGCTCTGCTTATTTACTGCCACCGGGGGGGGGGGAGGAAGCTGATTCCCTGAAGCCTTACAATTGGTTTGCCAAATAATAGTGATGCCAAATAACAATTATGGGGCTCAACACAAGCCCCTCCACACCCTGAAAAAGTGTAGGGACAAATGGTCTAGCTCCATCTGTCGTCGCCCCCCCCCATTATCCCCCATCTACCACCATGTGCCTCTGCCATGCTCCCCCAATGGCTGCATGCTCAGTAGGGCAGTTCATTAAACCTCTCTTTTTGTGAGAATGCCTGCTCTAAAGGTCTTATCTTACTACACTAGGGATTAAAAAGCTACACCTGAAATTTCATGCATATCAGTTAATATCTTGACCCTGCTCCACTGAATTGAAATTTCAGCCTTCACGATATAGGAAAACAGCCAAGTAACCAGCCATTTTCATGGAGGAGTGTCAATATATTAACTAATATGCATGAAATTTCATATATAGCTATATAATCCTTTATCTACTTGCAGTTGGACGTGCATTCGAACTGCTAGGTGGGCAGGAGCTGGGACCGAACAACGGGAGCTCACCCCATCACAGGGATTCGAACCGCCGACCTTCTGATCCACCCTATTGAACCACCCTACTGAACACCCAATGCTTTCAGTGGAGCAGGGTCAAGATATTAACGGATATGCATGAAATTTCAGATATAGCTATATAATCCCTAGTGTAGTAAGATAAGACCTTTGGAGCAGGCATTTAAAAAAGAAGAAGTTTTTAATGAACCACCCTAATGCTCAATGGACATTGGAACTCCACCTTGCTCTGAAAAGCTCAGCTTCCATACACTTTCTGATGCCTGTCAGATTAATGTGGCAACAGCGGCCACACATGGCCTCATGGCCTCTCTGTGCTTTCTTTCCAAGCAAGAGTTCATGAGAACCCCCTGCTTGTCACAAAGGCACTCAGGATTGGGTAAATGGAAACATCCCTGAGAGGAATGACCGCTCCACACATCAATGGGGGGGGGGCTTTTGGCGTGGTCGTGTGCAGCCCCCTAATCCCAGAGGGCGACTCCCTGAAAGTTCAGGTCTGGCACCGCCTTCCCAGGTAGGATGCCAGGGGTCTCCGCCTACCCAAGCCTGGCATCCAATCCTGCCTGGAGAGGTGTTCCCAGGGGATGGCCAGGTAAGGGGAGGGACAAACCGGCTCGGACAATAGCATTTGAATCTTACCTCCAAGCACCAGTTGGTTCCAGAGCTTCTCCCACCCTCCACACCCTTCATTCATGTTCTTTTGCAGGTTAACCTTTTCTCTACAGCTTCTCAGGCGCTGCTACGTCAAGGCCGCTGTTGAAGAGTCAGAAAGGAATTTCCCTGCAATGGCCTTTCCCATAGCAATACGTCACAATTTGGCGGTGTCAGGCCTTGGGCAGAATTCGTTGGCGATTTTCCTAGAGGGAGGGGCGTGAGGTGGAGACCACACCCCCTTGCGGCAACAAGATCGGGGTATTGGGGGAAGCCTTGACCATGGCAATAGGCGTCATCACTTCCCCCTTCCAGCAGTGGCGAACAGGGGGCGAGCTCTCTTTGCTTGAACATATGTTCTCCAGAGCCAGCCCCAACCCCCATACATGTGGATGACCCCGAAGCCTCCCAGAACCCCGGCTGGGGACTGGGAAGGATAACGCCCAATGCCTGAAGCCAAGGTCTCGCTACATCTGAATTTGAATAAAGTTGTGGCCAATTTGAATCCCATAGCACGTTGTCTCGTGTATTTATTCCACTCAGGGTTTGGGGGACTCCGCCTGTCCACGCAAATGAAGCCAATTCAGAGTGAGGGTGTTTCTATTAATAAACTACTGCTCGGGTAGTTAACTACGATGGATATTTTAAAAATTCAAGTTCTTCCAGACTGCATCAACAATACAAATTAATATCAAGACTATTTTAAGTAGAGGAATTCTTGCTTAAATTTCTATAGAACTGGTGGCTTTTTCGTGAGAGAAAAATGGAAATGCAATTATAGAAACATACCAAGCTAATATGAAAAGAGTGAAATTGACATAAAAGACAGGTATGTCAGAGAGATGCTGACATTTACATTTGCATTGGAACAAATCGACATCATCCCTAAAAAAAACAGAACACTGACAAAGCGTAGCAGGTTAATAATAGATACATAACATAAGGTAAGATCTTTCAGTATCTCACATAAAAGAGTACATAAAATACACATAATTCCAACAGTAAAAGGGTTTTTTGTTTTGTTTCCAGTGGGCAGAAATCTGTTTTCTTAAAACATAACTGAAGAACTAATATTATGTATACAAAGCATATCACTGGAATATGTAAACTCCATATTCAGTTTTCATGGAACGAGGATTATATCAGAACTATATACTACTGTTCCCTAAACTAGTTACACTAGAGAAGACAATTTTTATCAAGTAAAATTTGAAGCGCATTTCAATATTATGCTCAAACTAATATGTTATTTCTCCATCAGCTCTCAGAGAGATAAGCAGGCATCCTCCTTGCAACGGCAGGGCAGACCAAATTTTCCTCTTGGCACTTCACTTTTTTCCTTTCTGATCAGGCAGGGTTGAAGAATAGGAGATGCCAGTTATGTTTGCTGGATCTGGGCCAAATTAGAAGTTTGTGGGGATTATAATAAGCCTCCTCTTCCTGGAGGTGAACATTAGGAGTCCTGAATTTTTTCTCTGGCTTGGTTTAAAATCCAAGTGAAAGAATAATTTCTGATCTATTCACAACACCCTGAGAGCTTCTCTCCACTCCACCTCCTGGGCACCCAGACACTCTAACCCTTTTCTTTACATGGTACTTGTCAGCGAAATAGCAATAGTAGGGGCAAAGAGAAAGAGAATTTGAGAGGTCATTTCTCTAGTAGACCCTCAGAAAGGATAGTTTCCCCAAGGGCTACCACGGTGTCACAAGAACTACTCACACCTTTTGACCAACCAGCTGGAGAAGGGAGAGACCTCCATAATTTCCTATCCATGGGACAGGACCCATGGATCCTGGCTACTGCTATCTTGACTTAGCAAGCCTTATTTATAGGGAAGTATGGGTTGAGGATGAGGCCCCCCAAATTCAGGTGAAAAATAAATTGATCTATCCCCCATTTGTGGGGAGATAACTTTTCTTGTTTTTACACCAATCTGTCACAAGTTAGTACTGTATTGGACCCTATCTCTAGACAGAGTTTTTAAAACTCCTAATGCATTTGGTTCCAGTTCATAAATTGGGTTGTTGTTGTTGTTGTTGTTGTTGTTGTTGCTTCTGCTGCTGCTGCTGCTGCTGCTGTTGTTGTTGTTGTGATGCATTTGTGATGCATTTTATTGTTGTGACTCATCTGATGAAAGGTGTAATGGAAGTTTTATAAAAAGAAACTAAGTCACAGATAAAATTCGGAATGTGAAAAATATGGGATAAATTGAGATGAAGCAAAATGTGAAATCATGTTTATTAGTGATAAAAGGAAAGACTGTGGTGGAATCCACAAACATATAAAAAAAGTTGTGAAAATCCTTTTTTAAAAAAGTGATTTAAAAAGTCATTTAATTTTCCATAAGGCTCACCATCGTCATCTAGAGTCACATTGTATGTTGCACTTAAAACACACTTAAAACATTTTATTTGCAGCTGTATAGCCGAGATCTGTATTTTATCAGGCCAGTAGTGTTTTTTTTCGTTCCTCTACAGTTCAACAGGATTACTCCTGTATCATTACCTGACCTAGCTGAACACCTGATGTTTACCATCTCATGGGTCATTAACCAAAAAAACCCTGCTTGGCAGCATCTGCTGAAACATTACTACCACTGAGATGTTTACAGATATAAATTATATCCTTTATTTTGCTCTTCTAACCTAATGTGCCTAATTTCTTAATCTCTGCTTCATAGCATATCTAGGATTGATCATATGCCACATGGGTTGTTACAGCCCACCATAGAAAATCGTTTCACTTCCAGACCCTTTGGATCCACATGTGTGCCTTTAACCTGTTTATGTTTCCCATCAGTGTTCATTTTAATCTCTGACGAATATTCTGTCCAGTTTGGTTTATCCAGTTGCCTTGTGTTCAGTGAAAGAGAACTGGATAGAAACACAGCAAACTCACTCTCTCTCGCTCTCTTTTTTGTATCAAAATAAAAAAATCCCTTCGGTAGCACCTTAAAGACCAACTAAGTTTTTATTTTGGTATGAGCTTTCCTGTGCATGCACACTTCTTCAGATAATACAGTGTATCTGAAGAAGTGTGCATGCACACGAAAGCTCATACCAAAATAAAAAGTTAGTTGGTCTTTAAGGTGCTACTGAAGGATTTTTTTTATTATTTTGCTTCGACTCAGACCAACACTGTTACCTACCTGCAACTCTCTTTTTGTATGTGTGTGTTTTTATTTATTTTATAATAAACATTTTTATTAGATTTTCCAATTAGCATCACTAATTTCTTCTTTGTTTTCTTGGGCTCCTTCAGTGTTAGACAGGCAAATATGGAAGAAATTTTATTTCAAGGGGAAATGCATGCATCTACATTTTCACCATTTTTATTTTTATGCCTTTAGAAATTGCAACTTTACATCAGTGAATATAATACTTGATGAAACAGCTCAGATACAGGCCTGTCATTTAGTTACGGTACTTTCTTTCTTGTGATGAAACAGAGGGGGGCGGGGGATGAAAGCCAGCATAGTCAAAATGCATTGCTAAGCCTTGGACTGCAGTCCTAAAGTCTGTTCATGCAGGTTTTTCAATTGCTGGCAACTGGAGAACTGTCATAATTTGCACACACAGAAAAATGTGAATCCAAAGCTTCTTTGGGCACCTGCAGAAATCATTAAGTGTGAATAAGAAAACACAGTGTAGCACAAGGCAAGAAAGGAGAGAGAGAGAGAGAGAGGGAGAGAGAGAGAGAGAGAGAGAGAAAGAGAGGAGAATGAGAAGAAGAAAATGCAGCGAGCTAACCATTTATTTCTATTAACTGTCCTGACTGTTCATAAAACCTCTATTGCACATTCTCACATACAGAGCAGGCCTGAACATTTTTAGCTCCCATTGCCAGTTATATAAAGCCAAATTTATTATTTATTAATTAAATCCACTTCCAACAGAAAGAAGCAATTATATATAAGCCCCACTGGCAGTCACTAAGTCGGATGAAACCTGCTTTACTTTAACAATGTAAAAGCACAGAGCCTGATTTTCTCTTTGTGTGTGTTTCTCCCTCTCTCTTATGTATGAGATGCATCGTAATAACGTAATGATATAATTATAATGATATAAAATTTACATGTAATTTTTTTTGGGGGGGGGGACGGGACCTGGCTATGAACAAGCAGCTCAGCCATAAGTGGGAGCTTCAAACGAAAGGCAGTTCAATACAGGCAAACCACCAGATTCTGTGTATAAATCGATTCAACACTGATTCCCCCTTTGTCTGTACAGCTGAATCACTCATATAAAAAGGAAACGATCATAATGTTAAATTAGCTCTTCCCTGAAATCCATTGCCCTTTTGTCTGTGTGTACTGCCGCCTCCTTTCTGATGCATTCAAAAACATTTGAAAATGGTCAACGTATCTCGTCCCCCCCCCCCCCCCGGAAGCTTTTCTTCTGGCTAAATTTTATGAAATACCTTCATGTTATCACGTGTCTCCTTGCAGACCTTTTATTATTCTCACAGCTTTCTTTGGCTAAACCCATATAACAAGTGGGAAGGTAGAGCCTTCTGGGTGATTACCTGCTTGTATCAACCCATTTTCCTTTAGGTGCTTGTAAATTAATTGTTTCTAGATTGCTTTGATATCTTCTTGTTTCTGTGGGTCTTCTTTCTCCCCTGCTAGAGAGCATGAGTAGGAGAGTGGTCCTGCATTCATGCCTTGCTTGCGGACTTCCCATAGGAATCTGGTTGGCACTGGCCACCGTTAAAATATTAAGAAATGAATTGGATAAGCATTAAATCTGACCCAGCAGGGGTCTTTTCGTGTGCTGAACTTTGAAGGAACCTCTGCATTCATTTTGAATTTCGCTTGAAGCAAAATCTGATGCTTTCACTAGCATTCATCAAATACTCTCGCAGCGATCAACAATATAACTATGGGAAACCCACAAACAGGACCTGAATTCAACAGCATTCTCCTTGGAGACTGGGAATCCCGGCAAGCTGTGAATTCTGGCAACAGGGGAGGCATAACATAGCCGTTTATTCACTGATATTCAAACATAATTTTTCTTCTCTGCTTATATTTTGTGAATGTTGCACTGTGTTTTTAATGAAAAGTTGTTGCATTGTTTTATTACTGATGTTTACAGCCTTTGGGGGGGGCGCTAATAAAAGTCAGCATATACACATATGTAAAAAACAAACAAACAAACAAACAAACAATGATGGAATGAGAAAAAGGGTTGATGGATGCTAATCAGAGTTGTCTACATGTCTCAGAAATTAAACCTGCCTTACTTCATGCCTATCCAAAGTAAATTATGGGGATACATATACTTTGCCCATTGACTTCCACATATATTTCTGCCTTCCACCAAGTAGGACAGTATATTCAAGATAGTTACCTGCTGAAGTGAATCTGTATTTTCTCACAATTAGCATTGCAGATTCCATTTGCATTGCACTGTACTCTTGTACGAAAGGATAATGTTATACTCTTTATTTTCCACAAATTTCATTGTTTCCTCTCCAGCTGTCTCTGTGGAATAGCTCTATTTCAAAGGCAAAGATCGGGATTTCAATGGCAGAAAACTCTGCTAACATGTTCTCTTTTTGCCCCCTTAACCTCTATGATATGCCAAGGAAAGAGGAAAAATATATTAAGCCAAAAGCAAAGCAATTTGACAGATGCACTCGGAAATTAGACTCTCCAAGGGAAACCAGCCCATTAGGTGAACAACACAAACCTCATAATATGTGAACAGCTGCATTCCCTGTGATGCTGTAAATATTGCTACTCTTACAACACGCCTTTTGCTTTTGCCCAACAGATGGGTCACTACAAGTGGGTGGCAAAGCTGACCACAATACATCTTTTAGATGGCAGGTGGATGTATTGTAAAACTGTTGCCAAACCATGACCGTGTAAACAGGGTCTTATGAGGCATGTTCAATTTGGCTATGCATAACATGAAAACAGATCAGGCAATAGCACAAGAGGAGGCTGAGATGCAGCTCATTTTCACATGGTGAAATAGCCAAGATACCAGCTAAGTGTGCTTTGGCAATCAATAAGTCTATCCAGTCATGCATCTCTAAGGGATGATCTCTAATGTTGCTCATACTCGGAGGAGATGCCTTGAAATCAGTTGATTTCACTGGGTATATTCCGAGGATGACCTAGACTGCAATCTAAGGAGTAGATGCAACCATAGGAGTAACACCCATTGAATTCAATAGAACATACTTCATACCGGTAGGATGCCTGTTTGTGATTGAGTTGTGCAGCACCCATTATTTTAAGGGGGCTGAAAATAAAACATTGAAGCATCAGAATGCCTTTGTATACATCATCGGTGCACAAGCATTTAGAATACTATGTGCGGTTCTGATGGCCTCAGCCCATAAAAGTTATCACACATCCGGGGGGGGGGGGGAATACTGGAAATAGCAACTAAAATATGACCTTTAAATAGAGCCATTTGGACCAGCACAACTATCACTGTGAAATTAATCATTGTGGGCATTCATTCACCTTGTTTTTTACATTTCTGTTCCACAGTGGAGTATCAAGAGATTAGTTAGACTCCAACAATAGCACACTGATTATTGTAAGAACTGCATTTGGTGATGACAGTGCAAAGGGCGGGAGGGGAGAACAGAAACAAGGGCTAATCTATCAAAATGCATGTCTGAATGAAGATTAATTTGAGGCGATCTATCCAAACATTTATTAACAATTCATCAATAAAACATAAGGACATAATTTGGATCTTATCTCCTCTCATGCTTCTGATCTGGAAGTGGTGAGAACGGAAAATCCACAAGGGAGTGAAAACTATGTGACAGAAATTCACAATAAGATGAGCTTTTATGTTTGAAAGAATCTAGTGACAAAGAGAATGTTGAGAACTTTTGAGCTGAAATCCATGGACTGTTCCCAGGGCTAGTTCTATTCAGAGTACCATCCCTCTGTGGGGGCAGCCATGTTTTTACTCAAGCAAATGTCTCTAGGAACAGTGGGGCATCATCAAGTCCTGTTTCTTCCAGGTGGCCCTGCAATATGCAGGAGGAGCACCCTGTCCTAGAGGTAGATTTAAGGCAGTGCCAAGGAAACACCTTCCCACCTCCGACAGGATCCCAGAGTCCTTCTGCTTCCTCCCAAAGCCTAGTTAGTGCTTGCCCAGTCTGGGGAAGAAGGTGGGGGGCCTCTAGGCTCCTGTCAGAACATCATGCCTCCTTTCCAAAACCCGGAGCCTTCCTTACTCAGCTTTGTGAAGGCACAGTGAGGGGGTGTGTGTGTGTGTGTGTGTGTGTGTGTGTGTGTGTGTGTGTGTGTCAAATTTTGACCTCGCATAAGGCACCATATTACCAAAGTCTGCCCCTGCTAGCATGCCACTTGTCTACAAAACGCAGAGAGGCAACCTACAGACGACCTAATAATTGAAATCTGTTAGTGATATAGGAATTTGCCAATGTGCAGGTTCAAAAGGTTAGAAGTGAGCCACTCCTCACATTGGTGTGGGCAGATTATATGAATGAGATTCACTTCAGAAACCCAGCTCACTGGATTCCTATCTCATCCATATTTTGGCCCACCCACCTTGCAGTTCTTCACTGTTGTGTACTTCAGGTCTTTTTTTTTTCTACCAAGATGTTCAACATCTGCATGAAACAATTGGTTCAGGTCATGTAGTTTTGGGGAATGCAATTGGGGCTCACTTTTCAGTAAAAATGTACAGATTAGGATGGTTCATTCCGTGTCCATTGTAATGATTTTTCAGGCTGTTATTGTGTGTCTGCTGGTGCTGTTTTTGTTTTGATGCAGTTTAGACTTCTTTTGTTTTTCCTCCATTTGAATTTATGTGAGCTGCTCTGAATGATCCTTATCCAAAGTGTGTCATGCAAATCCTTTCAATAAATTAAAATGATAGTATATGGGCCTTGCATCTTCAGATGGTAACTAAGCAATAAGGTGGCTTTTAAAAGTGCTTGGCTGTATTTTACATCCATCTGTCTCAGACACATATATTTAGCCTTTCTGATAAGAAGTGGAAGCTCAGGCTTCCCTAATAGCCAGTGAAACCACAACTGCTTAAATGAACTCCACAACATTGTCATTTGCTCTGCAGCAAAAGAAACAGTTTGGTGACCTAAAATGAAGGCCTTTTGTGCGTGAATTTAAAATGCATCAAAGCTCAGTTATAACTCAAAGGATAAAGAATGGAGTTAGTCAATGAAGAGTTTTATTTGCAGGTGTTTGATAGAGAAAATGAGCCAAAGGCATATGACAGCCTCTTGCATTCAGGTATCTGAAAATGGTATGTTTTTCTCTCCCGCTGTGCATTTGGCACATCCAAGGACAGGAGCGAGCAAAGCAAATGTGGGGAAATTGCAAGAAAATTCAGAAGAAATGGACAGAAGAGTAACTGAAAGAATGACCGTAGGATGGCATTTTTCAAGACGTGCAGCCAAATCATGTCTTGTTGTGCACAACATAGTTAGGTGCGTTGTTGGAAAGGAAAACCAATACAAATACAATTCCTCTTCATTTTGTTCTCATAAATTTTATGTTATTTCAGAGAAATGAAATCTGTGCACAGCTTGTTGAGACAAAATGTGGTAAAATGAAAAAATAGACCATCCCCACAAGAGAGTGGCCACACACCTACAAAATGTGTTTTCTGCCTTCTCTTGTTTTATCAGTATTATGTACTTATTCGATACAGTCGCTAAAAGAACTTGTAAATTATATAGAAAATAACACGCTGCATTTTTAGGAATGGGCAAGGGTATGCAAAGATAAGACTTACACCAAGTTTGAAATCCAGTGAAAGGGAGGGATAACTTTTCCCTGTTACAGTAGTTTAGATAGGAAGTTCAAGTGCAGAACTACAGCACCTGTGAGCAGTCTTGCCACGGCATTCTGGACTAGTTACAGCTTCCAGATAAGATGCAATTACAGCCCCACATAGGACTCAACTACATTAGTAAAAGAGGGACCCAGGTGGCGCTGTGGGTTAAACCACAGAGTCTAGGGCTTGCTGATCAGAAGGTCGGCGGTTCGAATCCCTGCAACGGGGTGAGCTCCCGTTGTTCGGTCCCAGCTCCTGCCCACCTAGCAGTTCGAAAGCACATCAAAGTGCAAGTAGATAGATAGGGACCTCTCCGGCGGGAAGGTAAACGGCGTTTCCGTGCGCTGCTCTGGTTCGCCAGAAGCAGCTTTGTCATGCTGGCCACATGACCCGGAAGCTGTCTGCGGACAAACGCCAGCTCCCTCGGCCTATAGAGCGAGATGAGCACCGCAACCCCAGAGTCGGACACTACTGGACCTGATGGTCAGAGGCCCCTTTACCTTTACCTTACATTAGTAAAAATGTAGTCATAAATGTATTATAACACTGTGACACCAGATGGCGCTATAGATATGGAAATCAGAAATCGGTGGAATTTTCCATTGAGATCTTTAAAACGTTTTTTCAGAGAATCTTCAGAGCATTTTTTATAGCTGTGTTGTCAGGAGTATGGGCAGGAGCCAGGCTCTGGGGCCTGTAGTGCTTTGCAGGACTGGGGCCTTCCTCAGCTTGTTCTGGAGAAGCAAGGAGTGGCTGCTCAGGTGAGGCCACTTGATAACTCACTGCACCTGGTGGCAAGAGCTGGGAGGGATAAAAGCTCAGCTTTTGCCTTCAGCTCTTTGCCACAGCAACGCTATCCCTGCCTTGTTGCTCCCAGCCTCTTGCTCCTTGTTCCTCAACCCTTGGAACTCCGCCTTGCCTTGCTCCTCGACCCATGGACTTTCGCCCTTGTGATGCCCTGCTTCCCAGTCTTCGATTCCTCAACCTGCGCCTTCCTGCAGCTTGTCTTTCATCCCCTTGCACCTGGACTTTCATTACAGCTTCCTCACTGCCATCTTGCCCCCGGCCCTGATGTCCCAAGTTGGGACTGCGACCTCCCGCAGACCAGAATGTGACATGTGTAGATTCAGCCTTAAAGTGTGTTCATACCTTCTAACATTTCTCCCATGAAAATTGCTGTTGTTGTTTAGTCGTGTCCGACTCTTCATGACCCCATGGACCAGAGTACGCCAGGCACCCCTGTCTTCCACTGCCTCCCACAGTTTGGCCTATTCCATATCCTCCAACATTTCTCTAAGGGGAATTGGGATGTCCTAAGGAAAAGTGGGACATTCCAGGATCAAATCAGAAACTGGGACGGCTTCTCTAAATCTGGGACTGTCCCTGGAAAATTGAAGAAACATAATAATGGGTGGCATGATGAACCAGCATACAGTGTTCTGGGCCTCCCCCACTAAATACAGTGTTCTGATCCCAAAAAATTCCTGTTGGCACCCCTGCTCCCCCTCCTGCAATGTATGAACACATGCATCTTGGAGGCCAAAGGCACAGTTCTGCATGTAAGAAGCACTTGCACATCAGGGAACCTTGTAGAAGAAAGGTTGCATTGCTATTTCTAAAACTTAGTTTCTGACTAATGGGTTTCTCAACTTTTAGGTGTTAAGCTCCGAAAACAAATGAAGTTTCTAAGTCCATTTAGTTCCTTCTGATTGTATCAGCACTGATATAAAAGGTTGCTCTGTATTTTATCTTCCTGGTTGTTCTAAAGATTTTTTTTTCCCCTCTGTTACTTGAACAGATGAAACTACATTTATATAGGGGATCATTTCAAGGATATATGAATTGCTTTGGAAACATGTTATATGGATGTAAAAGCCAAATTACACCATGGTATTCTCACCTGGAACAAACTGAAGCTTATAGTCTGTGAATTTCTTGGCAAATCACCAAATCTTCAATGCCATTGTTTCTGTTGTACATTTAATTTTGTTCCTCCACTCCTGAGCAGTTTTTATTTAGAATGGACAGGATTTTAGTTTCCTATCAGGTAGAAACTCACATGCCTTCCAACATTTCTTTAATGAAAACAGAGACAGCCTATTCAATAATAATAATAAATAATATTAATTTATACACCACCCATCTGACTGGGTTACCCCAGCCACCCTGAGCAGCTTCCAACATATCTAAAAACATAATAAAACATTAAACATTTAAAAACCTCCATATACAGGGCTGCCTTCAGATGTCTCCTACAGGTTGTAGAGTTACTTATCTCCTTGGCTCAGGGGTCCCATAACTTCATACCCACCAACATTTCTGTGATAAAAATAGGGACATCCTAAGAAAAAGCAGGACACCAAGGATCAAATCAGAAGCCAGAATGGCTTCTGTAAATCCAGGGCTGTCCCTGGAAAATAGGGACATTTAGAGGGTATGATCAGTGCCCTCACAAACAGCAATACTTGAATGCTAAGCCTGACCTTCCATGCAGGCTTCTTATAAGAAATACTGGGATAAAGCTTGCAAGTATTTTTTGAAACAAATGATGATGATGATGATGATGATGATGGTGATGTTGAATTTAAATGGAAGAGAAAACACTATGGTTAATTACCAGAGTGAACTAAATTTGCAGGTCATATAATACTTTCACTTTACATTTATCTAGGACCTCCACTCCCCCAGCACAATATGAAGTATATTTGAAACAGATGGGATTTTCAAAGTCAAGTTATCATCTGACATGGGAGTGTTTTTAAGATAAAAGTACATATAACTACTTATACACTGTGTACAATCCAGGGATGCTGTTTAGTTTAATTCATTTTTAACAAGTTTTGTGTGGTCTCCTAATCCAGTAGATGTCAACCGTTCCAGACCCAAGTTGCACGTTAAACCCAAACATGCATTTAGGGACCTATTTCTTAATTCTTCACTATATATTTGTATGGTGATAGCAACAGTGTTGCAACCCACCATCAGTTGAAGACCAGTGTCCTAGGAAATGAACACAATTTGAATGAATGGAGGTTGTGGTCATGAAATCCAAGCAGAATCTTTAAACAAAACATTTGCAATGAGTGAGTGACCTTTTTTGTACCTGGCTGAGTTGCCAACTTTGTTGCCAGTGTTCTCACCTGACTCATCTGGAATGAAGAACCATGGTGAACCCTTTCATTTGTTTATTGTTTTTAGCCCTCCAGATGTTACTGGAGCAATTTCCATAAGTTCTAGCAAGCATGGCCAATGGCCTGGGGTGACGGATGTTATAGTCCAACAGCATCCACAGGGCCACAGGTTAGCTACCTCCAAGTTAATTTGTTTTCCCATTGAAGGGAGGTCTCTAATCCTATTGCTATCAGATCCTACATAGGACTCAGCTAGATTAATAAAGAAAAAGCATTTTATATGTGTTGCCTATATGCATCATAGGGACCCAGGTGGCGCTGTGGGCTAAACCACTGAGCCTAGGGCTTGCTGATCAGAAGGTCAGCGGTTCGAATCCCTGTGACGGGGTGAGCTCCCGTTGCTTGGTCCCAGCTCCTGCCAACCTAGCAGTTCGAAAGCACATCAAAATGCAAGTAGATAAATAGCGGGGAAGGTAAACGGCGTTTCCATGTGCTGCTCTGCTTTGCCAGAAGTGGCTTTGTCATGCTGGCCACATGACCTAGAAGCGATATTCGCCGGCTCCCTCGGCCAATAATGCGAGATGAGCGCACAACCCCAGAGTCGGTCACAACTGGACCTAATGGTCAGGGGTCCCTTTACCTATACCTATATGCTTTATAACAATGTGGCACCAGATAGCACCGTGGAGCCCCATCTTTCCCTACTGAATTTCCCTGTATGAGTTGACAATGCACTTAACTGAATCGCTTCTTTGGCGTGTCTAGATCCAGCTATAGTTTGGCTTGGATACAATCTTAAAATGCTAATCTACAGTATCATAATTGACAGCAAACTGTGCATTAACCTTTATCAGTTGTTTGAAATAAGATAGCATTCCTTTGGCAATCACTGCTGCTGCAAGAGCTCATACTGATCTTCTAGGAATTCATCCCACAGTTTGAATGTTTACAACAGCTCAAGTCAAGGTGAAATAAGATGTTCCCTAAAAACTAAGAGCACCTCACAGAGCTACAACGGAAGAAAGCTGTCATGGTTTTGTCTGTGCACATGTTCAAAATAAGAATAGGCGCTGCCAAGCCTCCTGCTTCTCTGAAATGCAGCCATATGATTCAGAAAGTGGATTAATCCGTTCCAGACGGGTCCGCGGAGTACTCAACCTGAAGCGTACTTAACCCGAAACATGGGTGTAATTGGTTCCGGAAGTCTGTTCATAAACTGAAGCGTTCATAAACTGAAGGGAACTTTCCCATTGAAAGTAATGGAAAGTGAATTAATCCATTCCAGATGAGTCCACGGCGTTCATAAACCGAAAATTCGTAAACCGAGGTTTCACTGTACTTTGTTCTTTAGCATAAGTTGTTTTGATTTTATACTGTTTTGCATGATTGTTACAAGAGGACAAACTCCCTTACCATATGAAACTTAAAACTCCATAACAGAAAAGGGGAAGGTCTGATGCAGAAAGGGCATATATAAGTAGAGAAAAGGAGGAGGGATAAAAAGAAGGGAAAGCTGGAATGGAAAGATGAGGCAAGTTTAGAGAAGGATAACATGGTCATTAATATGGTTACCGATGTACAAAACCATCGGTACATGGTTACCGATGTACAAAATACATTTATCGACAGCTTTGGGTTCATTTATTCTAGACGTGTAGGATTAGATATAAGGATTTTGTCTGAAGCTCTTTAAACATTTCTGAGAAATGTAACTTGAAATGAATGTAACTTTACCAGGTGGCGCACGTCTACATTTAAAATACTTGCTACATTCAAATCCACTGAGCAATTTTGTGTAGAGACAGAGAGCTGCTGCTCAACTTTTCTCAAGGGATGGGAAAACCCTGGCCCTGAAATGACCACTAGGACCTCTCTTTGGTGTGAGGCTGAAATGGCAGCAATTTTTTTTTTTTTGCCATTGCTGAAGTTGGTCTAATATTAACATAAGCCTCTTCTGCCTTTGCATCATCATCAGAATACATTAAGCATGGAGTTATTTTCTTCAAACTTGAAATGCTCTCTATTGGTACAATTAGAATGGGTATAAATTTATGTCATAAATCAGATATGTTTGCAGATAACACCAAATTGGGAGGGGTGGCTAATACCCCAGAGGACAGGATCACACTTCAAAATGACCTTAACAGATTAGACAACTGGGCCAAAGCAAACAAGATGAATTTTAACAAGGAGAAATGTAAAGTGCTACACTTGGGCAAAATAAAAAATGAAAGGCACAAATACAGGATGGGGGACACCTGGCTTGAGAGCAGTACATGTGAAAAGGATCTAGGAGTCTTGGTAGACCACAAACTTGACATGAGTCAACAGTGTGATGCAGCAGCTAAAAAAGCCAATGCAATTCTGGGCTGCATCAATAGGAGTATAGCATCTAGATCAAGGGAAGTAATAGTACCACTGTATTCTGCTCTGGTCAGACCTCACCTGGAGTACTGTGTCCAGTTCTGGGCACCACAGTTCAAGAAGGATACTGAAAACCTGGAACGTGTCCAGAGGAGGGCAACCAAAATGGTCAAAGGCCTGGAAATGATGCCTTATGAGGAATGGCTTAGGGAGCTGGGCATGTTTAGCCTGGAGAAGAGAAGGTTAAGGTCATGAACATGGTAGCCATGTTCAAATATATAAAAGGATGTCATATAGAGGAGGGAGAAGGTTGTTTTCTGCTGCTCCAGAGAAGCGGACACGAAGCAATGGATTCAAACTAAAAGAAAGAAGATTCCACCTAAACATTAGGAAGAATTTCCTGACAGTAAGAGCTGTTCGGCAGTGGAATTTGCTGCCAAGGAGTGTGGTGGAGTCTCCTTCTTTGGAGGTCTTTAAGCAGAGGCTTGATGGCCATATGTCAGGACTGCTTTGATGATGTTTCCTGCTAGGCAGGGGGTTGGACTGGATGGCCCTTGTGGTCTCTTCCAACTCTATTATTCTATGATTCTAAGATATGACCAGTGCTATTCTTCTAGAAAAGGAGGTGCTGAAACTTTCCACAAACAATGAATGGCAATGGCACCCACCTGAGAACTGCTGGAAATCACTTGAAAGGTTCAAGAACCCACCTGAGAGGTGCCGGAACTGAGTTCTGCTAAGTTTCCTCTGAAAAAAAGCCCTGGATATGACCTGTTTATCACCATTGGGTCATACACTGGAACAGGGTTTGTGATGGCTATCTTTCCATGACATTTGTTGGAGAGGTTAGAGGCAAAATGGAGCAAAGTGACAACTGTAGGTTTTACCTTTTATACAATATTTTTAACAGCAGCAGCAGCAGCAGCAACAACAACAACAACAACATTTTATTATTATTTATACCCCGTCCATCTGGTTAGGTTTCCCCAGCCACTCTGGGCGGCTTGCAGCAGAATATTAAAATACAATGATCTATCCAGTATTAAAAGCTTCCCTAAACAGGGCTGCCTTCAGGTTAATTTCTGCACACATGGAGAAACACAAGCACACCTGCATTTTCTAAGCAAGCAGGATGCATTGCCAGAGTTCAAGTACACCTTCTCTCCTGGCAAGTTGGGGCATGGGCATGAAGCAGCAGGACCAGTGAGAGATGTGGGATAGAGGGAGTTTTGAGGTCCAGAAAGAAAGACATGGAGGGTACCATTTTAGTCCCTGGGCAGAGGGTTGCCATCCCTGCTCTAGCTTATCAGTCTATCCAACTTCCCCCCTTTCCTCATCCCAAGCTAGTTTACAATATCAAACCATTAAGAATCTAACCATCTGGTTATAAAGCAGTGAATCCATAACAACAGGTGACTAAAGCTGGATCTACAGTGACGTATTTAACATTATTTCCCTCTATTAGAACAATATTACATACCCGTATGTCGTTCTAAAATGTCTCAGGACATACTTGTTAATGAAAACTTTTTTTTTACCTTGGTTTCTTTCATCAAATGTAAGCAATACCCGGCCACACCATTTTCCAAAATGCTGTTTCTTTCCCTGCTGCTGGTCACTGGAGTCTGCATAGTGTAGTGGTTAAGAGCGGTGGACTCGTAATCTGGGGAACCAGGTTCGCTTCCCCGCTCCTCCACATGCAGCTGCTGTCACACTTGGGCTAGTCACACTTCTCTGAAGTCTCTCAGCCTCTCACCTCACAGAGTGTTTGTTGTTGGAGAAGAAGGGAAAGGGGATTGTTAGCCGCTTTGAGACTCCTTAAGGGGAGTGAAAGGTGGGATATCAAGTCCAAACTCTTCTTTTTCTTCTGGTTGTTTTGCTCTTTCCTTTGGTGTCATGCTTTATTTCTTCCTCCCTCCCTCATTGAACACAGCCCCTTGAATACCATTGGAGTTTGAATGCAGTAAAAAAAGTAAAACACTACATAGGGACATATGGACAGTGTTTCACCTATATAGTAGCATAAAACGATTGAAAATTAATAGATTAAAAAGATAGGGTGATAATGCATTATGAATGTAAAAAAGTAGGATGCTTTGTGTCCATCTATCAAAACCATTCCTTACCTCCACTTTAATGTTAAAAACCATGAGTGTGGATCGGCCCCAAGTAAAACAAATAAAACTTAATAGCAACTCTAGATCTCAACCACCAGACTGTGCATGCCCGCTTCACAGATAATATCTTTCATTGGAGCCAATGCAGTGCTGTTTGGCTTGAAAAGCAGCTTTAAAATGCAAAGTTTCTCCTGAAGAATAGCCAATGCTGTTTCACAGGTTTAAGGGAGGGGTAAATATTGTATTACATGTGAATTATTCATTCATTTAATTTTGCATTCTTATAGATGGCCACCATCTCCTTGCTATGAAAACAAAATGAGGTTTCTGGGCAGAAGGCATGCATTGGATTAGAGTTCAATTAATAAATAGCTTCTCTGGGCTCATTTAGCGGTTGCTAGAAGCAGCTTTTAATAAGTAAAGAATGGTTTGTCGATTAGTCCTGGGCAGAGGCTTTGGAAACATTTGGAAACCTGCAATGCAAATGTGAACTGAATGACTGTGGCGTTGATCAAGAACGTGAGAGACTTGGGCTTAGCAAAGGCTTAGCAACTTGGGACCAGTTTTAGAACATCTGAATATTGGCTCTGGAAAAGGTCCACTTGTTAAGTCCAAAACTGGCCGAAACACACGAGCCAAGGTGGAAGAGATTGGCTTCCACAATAAAATAGCATAGAAATGAAGTTATACTTGGCACAGTACACCTAACATTTAGGTTAATAACATTTTTGTAATAGTGAGGATACCATGCAAATAGATTTTGCATTCCCCTGCCAGTTTGTCCAAACACCATTAGAGCCAGTGATTTTAATGGATTTTGGTTCAAATCCTAATTAAACATAAAACTTATACCAGTAATTAGTCTGCATGTTTTTCATATTAGTGAAGCCGTTTGCAGCAATGAGGAGATAAAGCATTTTAACTTCAGCAGCTTAGACATTAGGTGGAAGTATAAAGAAATAATTTAGGAGAGCTCAATTATAACTTTGGTTAGAAACTTTCCTGAAGTTTCATTATAATCCCACTTTTTTGGATTATAGATTCAGAGCTCCTCCAGATTGGTGTTGGGATTTTTTAATATAATAATAATAATAATAATAATAATAATAATAATAATAATAGGTGTTGTTCTGCAACATGATGCAATAATATGCATTGATGGTAGATTTATCATGGACTGTCCTCAGATCATTCAGCCTTCAAGGGCATTCTTGCACTACACCGCAACAGAAAAGGGACAACAGCAACAAAACCCAGAACATTTATTGCATAAAAAGTTCCAGCATTTCAGCCGGAAGTTATAGGACATGCACCGATTGGAACAGAGCAGTATGTCTATCCCAAAACTTCTGCAGGTGGGAACGTTATTGAAAGTGGGATCATAAATACCTGCCCTGACATCATCATGAGCACAACCAATCACAAATGCTCAATAAAAAAAGAGGGGCCATCAGAAAGTGGTTCGTTTAAAGGGCTATGAATGGTTTATTTTCCTGTTGTCTAAACAACCTTGGGAGGTTGTCTGGAGACAAATGGAAGCTACACAGGACTGCTTTTCATCTAAAGAAGACTTATTTTGTTGTTTGAGTAATTTCGTTGTTCCCGCAAGGGGACAATGACAATAAAGATATCTTATTCAACCTTCCTCTTGACTGCACACCTTATTTATGTTTATTTTTTATTTTCATTACATTTAATTCAAGAAGTTTAATTAGTTTCCTCAAACAGTCACACACAGAGCAATCCAGGAAAGGGGGACAGTGATTTTTTAAAAAATCCTATTTTCCCCCTTTTTTATTTATAATTTTCAGTTTTATTCATTTCAATCATTTTACAATCATTTTAACATTTCAAAACTTGACTTCCTTCCCTCTCTTCCTGCAGTTCCTTAAATTTATTTTTTTATATATTTTCTGCATATACCAAATTAACTTAATTTGCTCATTTATTCATCTACTTAAAATATATGCTCTTATACAACTGCATGCTTTGATGATAATCCTGCCAATGTTCTTATCTGTTTTCAAAAAAGTTTATTGTAAAAAAAATCACATTTCACCCCCCAGACTGTTTTTTTTAAAAAAGAATTAAAGTAAATATAAGTTGATTTTTATTATTATTTAGTATCATCAATGTGAGATAGAACAACAAGAGCCTGGAATTCCATTGGCTGGACACCCCACAACTCTGGTCATTCAGGTTTACAGCCTTAGGGTGCCCTGGGATTCGTTGATGATCTTGTATATCCAGGGTTTGGGGTGGCCCAGTGGTTCGGGGTGTCTCCACTGGACAAAAAGACTTTAAAATCTCATATGCAGACTGCTTGTCATTTATTAATTCAAGTCTGCATTACTAGAACACACTTTAGGAGAGGTTGTTTTGTGTTCTACAGAGATGCAAAAGCGACACGCTGGCTAATAACTGTTAGTGAATATATAATCGATTATGATGCCATTCAAAAAATATATGAATAAGCCACTTCAAAATAGTGTATATGTCATACAAAACATCACACAAAATATACAAGTTGTTATATGTATCAGAGTCAAACAAAGACTCAAACAAATCAATGAATAGCGAGGAACGCCAAGCCGTCTCTCAAAAGAAGTCTCTCCGAAGTCTCAAAAGGACAGTATATCCGGAGTAGTTCAACTGTTTTGGAATAAAGTCTTCATCAGCGAATAATTATCAATGAAATAATCAGACTAGGGGGATCATGCTAGTGGATCAGTGCTCACTGGGTGCTTGGTGTTCAGCAGCTTCCACTCACCTGACAACATTGACCCTAAGAGAGGTGGGTCAATGGGAATGCTTTAAATTTTGTGCTCAGAAAAAGAGCCTTTCCTGCATTGCAGGGGGTTGTGCTAGATGTCCCTTCAGGTGCCTCCCAACTCTGCAATTCTGTGATTCTATGTCATCCATTTTGTCCACATGATCAGAATTATCTGGATCTACTGGAGTGGCCAATGGATGCAGCCAGAAGGAAGCAACAACTGAGTAACATAATTAAAAACAGCCCAAAGCCCAATGAATTATGTATGAATTTTGAAAGCTTTCTCCCAGTATTTTAAATAGTTTGTTCAATAAAGGATCTTACTTGATCTCTGCTTCTCCTTCTCTGGGACCAACACAGCTATCAATACTTTCATGCAAGGATGGCTAATGACAGATTAATTTACTTTAAACATGAAAACACTCTTGACAGGAGATGTTACCATATCCTGTAGCTTTAGATGAATGGGATGTAACAAAGTACTGTTTGGAAGGGGGAAAGAGGTGAGGAGTTCTTAATTTTATTGAAGTCTTTAGTAATTAATTAGGAGGCACATAATGAGTACAATTCTTAAGTTGTAACGGAATAATAGACTTGCCTTTTCATCTTTCAACATCAGAAATCTGTAAGCAGAGACAAGTAAGCAAAGAATAACTAGCTGAATCTCTGGGAGGCAGAGGGAGGGGAATGACTGACTGGCTGAATCAGTGGCTGTGTTCTTTCAAGATATTTTGACAATACATAAGATGAAGGCTTTGAACAATTCTGTATTCAAAGCACAAAATGCATTTTACAAGACTATGTGCAATGCCTTTACCATCTGGGCAGAATTCTAATGCTATCTTACATTCTCGTTCTTTGGGACCCTCACACTTCTGTCATTTCTGTTGTCAGCGGTAGTCCTTATTATTGGAAAACATTTGCACTTGTCATACAATCGCCAGTGGAATTCCGTAATAGTAGACAAACTCAGACATGGTCTCCTTGACCTCATGAAGTGGTTTATTCTGTGGTTTTGTGGTTTGGATAGCTTTTGACAACCACATGCTTCATCAAAAGCTGTTGTTGCTATGGTGGCGGTGGTATGATATTCAGTTGGTTAGTTAGTTTCTCAAGGCCATGCCTTATGGAAGGCAGTATCAGGTGATGGTGAACAAGACAGTCCAAGGAAGAGCATCTTGCTTCTCATCAATGGAGTCTCTGTGCTTACAGGGAGGACAATGCAGCAGGAATGTCCACATGGCACAGGTGCAGTGGTAGGAGCACAGAAATGGCTCTGCCACTGCACTTGTGCTGATCTCCCTGCCATCTTCCTTCTCCTCCTTCCACTAAGTGTGATGGGAAGCCAGGGGCTTCGCACCAGCCCACCCTGCTAGCTGCCCATTGTCGTCTGTTTCATTGTGTGGAATCAAATATTTGTGTGAGGAATCTGAAGGTCTTTGGACTATTAATAAATCTAAAGCAAAGAAACTGACCTTGCTATTGTCCCAGAACACCTGTCCTTTGCTTCCTGCTCCTGCCAATAGAGGGGAAAAAATAATTTATTAAATTTAAAGGGAATGACCATTTCTTCATTGGCAGAGATTCTCTCTATCAACTTATTTCAACACACTCCTATATGAGGATATTGCCAAGAGGTTTTCAAGGGCATTTTGGTGATGTCTACCATTTCCTTTTATTCCTACTGCCAACTCCAAATATTATTAATAAATAATAATAACAATAATAATAATTTATTTTTATGCCGCCCATCTGACTGGGTTACCATAGCCACTCTGGGCGGCTCCCAACAAAAAACAGTACACAACACAACATAGCTTGCTTGCATGTATGTGCAAAAACAGCACTAGAGTTTGCACATGCATTTCAACATAGCTTCTGCAGTGTGGTGGAAGCCAGAAGTAGAATGTGGAAATGCAAGGGAGAGAGAAGGTCTGAGACTAAACCTGCTTTGTCATCTGAGACTCATATCAGCCACTTTCGCACCTTACCCCAAGCTACACATACATTACTTCTTTCTTCAATACATCTATTTTGTATTACAATTGGAAAACTGGTTTGTTGTTTGTTGTTTAGTCGTTTAGTCGTGTCTGACTCTTCGTGACCCCATGGACCATAGCACGCCAGGAACTCCTGTCTTGCACTGCCTCCCGCAGTTTGGTCAAACTCATGTTCGTAGCTTCGAGAACACTGTCCAACCATCTCGTCCTCTGTCGTCCCCCCTAAACTGGTTAGATGCAACAATAAAAGAGGAATCTTTTCCCCCAACCCAGCAAAGATACTATTTCCAGGTTATCAGGACAAATTAATAAGGAAGACTTTCATAAGTCGTTTTTTTGTTCATTTTCCTATCATGTAGGGGAAGACCTGGAGGGACTTTTACCATTTGTGGAACATCACATAGGTGGACTAAGATCATGGTCCTGAAATAATGTCAACACTGAAAGTATGCATTGCTTGGCATGAAGGTCAAGGAAGTCCCACTCCTAGTATAAAACTGATAATTTAACCATAACATTTAGAAATAAGAATCATCCATGAAATTCAACCATGACCTTATGGTGCAGGAAGAACAACATCTGCAAATATTATCTCCATTCTGATGGAACAAGCCTTGCAATTCTGCTGATGAGGCATTTAAAGAAAGTCCAGCTCTAAGGTAACTCTTCTAATTAGCTTCCCGCAGGCAGAGTGTTACAAGGCAATGCAGAATACTTTTAACTGTTTCTCAGAAGTGCATGTGTGGGACCCATACCTTGTGGCAGATGAGGTACTTTAAGCATTGCTCTTGATCTGTATGCCACTCTTCCCTACATAATTGTGTCTCTAGAGGAACTCGGGGGGGGGGGGAGAGGCAGTGAAATATAATGATGATATCAGATAAAGAGAATACAGTTGCTTCAGCCTTTCTTCGCATGACAGCTTTGTCTTGGTTCGTATAAAGCTTCTCAACTTTCCTCTACCCCTGTAGGTTAAACTTTTTCCCCCCTCCAGAGGATTCTGACAACTTCCTGTGAATTTTCTTCTCCTGTGTGAGGATGTGATTTAGCTGAAGTTAAGCACTTGAAAGCCTGACTGATTTAAGCGGGGAAGCTCGGCATATTCTGATGACACTCAGCTCTCCTTCTCCATTAGGTGAGGCAGTAGAAAAGCCGGATCGGTATCTTGCCTCGTTAATGGACTGGATGAGAGCCAACAAACTGAAACTCAATCCACATTAGATTGAGACACTGTTAGTGGGTGGTTCCCTAGAGTCAGACCGGATAGCTGGGAGGTTGCCTGCTGTTGGTGGGGTTCCACTTTCTTTGATGGAGCAGGTACATAGCTTGAGGGTACTCCTGGATCCTTTGGTGTCACTGGAGTGCCTTCCATCAGCTTCGGCAGCTGTGCCCTTATTTGGGGAAGGGATAGCCTATCTTCTGTCGTCTATGCTCTGGTAACCTCAAGGTTCGATTACTGTGATGTGTTATACATGGGGCTGCCTCTGAAGACGGTTCAGAAACTTCAGCTAGTGCAGAATTCAGTGGCCAGGTTGCTCACCGGGGCAAGACGGTTTGAGCATATTACACTGATCCTGGTCCGACTGCACTGGTTACCAAGTAGTTTCCAGGCCCAATTTAAAGTGCTGGTTTTGACCTATAAAGCCTTAAACGGCCCAGGACTGCAATACCCAAAGGACCGCCTCTAGTATTGGGGAGCAAAGATAGTGAACAGCAAGTAAGGAAATGCTCAGAAGTGAGATTGCCTGGGGGAAAGTGAAAGAGAGAGTGGCTGATGGATGGATGGGTATGTACATGAAAAAATGTGCTGAGTGTGAATGGAATGGATGAATGGATCAATGTGAATGGCCTTGCCCATCACTGTCTTTGGTCCTGACTTCTCCTGGAAAAAGTTCCCCACTTCTGCCCTAACCTTTGAAAGTTATTTAAAACCAGAACTTTGAGTTGAGTCCTGTAGCAGTTCAGTTTGTTTCATTTTTCATGTTCTTAAAAAAAATAAAAAATAAAATCAAACACACTTCACTTAAATGGAGACAGGAACATTTTTTGACAGGACAAAGCAGAAACCTCAGCAACGGGAAATATTTTTTCTTAGAACGGGTATTCAGCCACCAGCCAACCTAAAAAGGCAAGGTAAAAAGAGACTGAGTAGCTTAGGTTAAAGCACTTCCCTTTGGCTGCTATTTCAGTGTACACCAAGTCTCGCAACAGAAGCTAACAGACAGGATAAAGCCCCCTGGGGCTCTTAAATAGCATCCGAATCTGTGTCCAGAATGAAGATAAATACCACACAATTTAACATTAGCTTCTCTCCCCACCAGCACCCCAGTCTCCTGCATCAAAACACTGCAGTACACAGTGCAATATAAGAGCTTAGCTTATCCCAGGGCATTTTCTTGCAATAAAATCATTATGGAAAGATCGACCTTAAAAGGACAATTGAAAGTCAGCAATAGGGTAAATTAAAAGGGTGAAAAATTAGCCTTCCACATAAATATACCAAGGGGGAGCCGCAAGCGCCTCAGGCAGAGCGAAGAAAATAGCATAGAATTAAAATAAGAAGGCCTTGCAGTCTTGGAATTTGAATAGATATATGAAACCAGCAGAGAATACTAGCACCTCAGCAAGCTTTTACAAACCCCAAAAAGTAGCTTTAAACAAATAAAAAGATCTTCAAGCAAACTTTTGTTAAAAGTAGCAATTTTATATATGTATCTATTTGAGATTTATAGTCCATGAAGAGGCTAATAGGAATAAGCTAATAGGACTTATTTATCTCATCTAAAACAGTCAATAGTCTTCTCTCCCTTGTTCCTGAAAAAGAAAAATTGGGGATGAAACTGCCGCAAATGAGTTCAACTGAGATCTTACAAATTTGTGTCCGGTTTTCTAAGAAGAGCTACAACTAAAATGTTGACCCATAAGGATGGAAGCTTCTTTCAATACCAGTTCTCTTTGTTTCTCATTTTTCTGTTCTTAATATAATATGTAGATATATTATAATAAGATAATGCATTTTTGTATGCTCTTTTCACCAGTACCTTCATTTCATGCATACTTTCCCCTAAAATGTGCATTTTTGTAAATAATATTAGTTTGGAAAATTGCACTGCCAGATTTGGATGTGTGAGTTTCAAAGGTTAGCTCACGTGTGTTCGGGGCCATAAGCTTCCCCCTTATGCATATTGGTGGAAATGGCATTGGGCAGGCTCAACATAGTAAAGGAGGCCCCCATGTGAAGCCTGGCAGTGAGAGAGATTGGCCATGGCATGCCCTAAACGTGGATTAAGACTTCTGCATGGTTGATAACCTTCACCACACCCTGTGTGCCTAGCTTGAACCACACCTGGAAGGGGGAGTGGCAAGGTGTCAGGGAGGGTGGCACAATGCAGGTGTGCTGGCAGCAGTACAGGGTTGGATCTGTTGGTTTCACCATGCTGACCCTTGTCCCTCTCCCCTGTCCATCTTGATGTCAAAGTTTCAGGGAAACCTATCCCTCCCACAGTGGGATGCCAAGAAGCAGAAAAACAAGAATCGTTCTCACCAAGTAGTTTATTCAATATTCACAGAGAGAGACAAAGGAATGTGTGCGGTCTCTCTTTTGTTGTTTAGTCGTTTAGTCGTGTCCGACTCTTCGTGACCCCATGGACCATAGCACGCCAGGCACTCCTGTCTTGCACTGCCTCCCGTAGTTTGGTCAAACTCATGTTCGTAGCTTCGAGAACACTGTCCAACCATCTCGTCCTCTGTCGTCCCCTTCTCCTAGTGCCCTCAATCTTTCCCAACATCAGGGTCTTTTCCAAGGATTCTTCTCTTCTCATGAGGTGGCCAAAGTATTGGAGCCTCAGCTTCACGATATGTCCTTCCAGGGAGCACTCAGGGCTGATTTCCTTAAGAATTGATAGGTTTGATCTTCTAGCAGTCCATGGGACTCTCAAGAGTCTCCTCCAGCACCATAATTCAAAAGCATCAATTCTTCGGCGATCAGCCTTCTTTATGGTCCAGCTCTCACTTCCATACATCACTACTGGGAAAACCATAGCTTTAACTATACGGACCTTTGTCGGCAAGGTGATGTCTCTGCTTTTTAAGATGCTGTCTAGGTTTGTCATTGCTTTTCTCCCAAGAAGCAGGCGTCTTTTAATTTCGTGACTGCTGTCACCATCTGCAGTGATCAAGGAGCCCAAGAAAGTAAAATCTCTCACTGCCTCCATTTCTTCCCCTTCTATTTGCCAGGAGGTGATGGGACCAGTGGCCATGATCTTGGTTTTTTTGATGTTGAGCTTCAGACCATATTTTGCGCTCTCCTCTTTCACCCTCATTAAAAGGTTCTTTAATTCCTCCTCACTTTCTGCCATCAAGGTTGTGTCATCTGCATATCTGAGGTTGTTGATATTTCTTCCGGCAATCTTAATTCCTGCTTGGGATTCATCTAGTCCAGCCTTTCGCATGATGAATTCTGCATATAAGTTAAATAAGCAGGGAGACAATATACAACCTTGTCGTACTCCTTTCCCAATTTTGAACCAATCAGTTGTTCCATATCCAGTTCTAACTGTAGCTTCTTGTCCCACATAGAGATTTCTCAGGAGACAGATGAGGTGATCAGGCACTCCCATTTCTTTAAGAACTTGCCATAGTTTGCTGTGGTCGACACAGTCAAAGGCTTTTGCATAGTCAATGAAGCAGAAGTAGACGTTTTTCTGGAACTCTCTAGCTTTCTCCATAATCCAGCGCATGTTTGCTATTTGGTCTCTGGTTCCTCTGCCCTTTCGAAATCCAGCTTGCACTTCTGGGAGTTCTCGGTCCACATACTGCCTAAGCCTGCCTTGTAGAATTTTAAGCATAACCTTGCTAGCGTGTGAAATGAGCGCAATTGTGCGGTAGTTGGAGCATTCTTTGGCACTGCCCTTCTTTGGAATCGGGATGTAGACTGATCTTCTCCAATCCTCTGGCCATTGCTGAGTTTTCCAAACTTGCTGGCATATTGGGTGTAGCACCTTAACAGCATCATCTTTTAAAATTTTAAATAGTTCAGCTGGAATATCATCACTTCCACTGGCTTTGTTATTAGCAGTGCTTTCTAAGGCCCATTTGACTTCACTCTCCAAGATGTCTGGCTCAAGGTCAGCAACCACACTACCTGGGGTGTACGAGACCTCCATATCTTTCTGGTATAATTCCTCTGTGTATTCTTGCCACCTCTTCTTGATGTCTTCTGCTTCTGTTAGGTCCTTACCACTTTTGTCCTTGATTATGGTAATCTTTGTACGAAATGTTCCTTTCATATCTCCAATTTTCTTGAACAGATCTCTGGTTTTCCCCATTCTATTGTTTTCCTCTATTTCTTTGCATTGCTCATTTAAGAAGACCCTCTTATCTCTCCTTGCTGTTTTTTGGAAATCTGCATTCAGTTTCCTGTCTCTCTTAGATAATGGCATTGCTCCAAGTAAAGTCCACGCCCTCAGTCCCTCCATGTTACCCCTGCACAGGCTAATCTGTGCTTTCTGCTTCTGAACTTTCTGTTCTGCTACTCTCAAGGCATGCCTGGTTCTGGAAGGGGGGGGGGGTCAAGAATGCTTTCAACAGACACTGAGTCTGTTAGGTGTCTCTCCCTTGGTGCTTCTTCTTCCTGCTGCTCTCCCCATATTTCCCAGCTTCTACCCTCTGCAGCCTCTGAACTATGACCTTCTGCAAACCATTGTTCTTAATCTATACCATCCATTGCTCCTCAGTCCAGCTCCTGACACTTGATAAACAGTAGCAGCCCACTTCCACCCCAAATGGTGAGCCACCTCTGCCTCAGGAACCTCATTTCTTGCATGCTTCCATTGTGAGAGCTATCTAGTTATTATTTTCTCTGCTTACTGGCTGGGAAAGGTTCTGGAGAGGCACTTCTGGATAAATAAAATGGCACCGGAACAGATAACCAATGTGCTGAGCATACAAAGCAGTTTCATTTATTCATGTGGTGGGGAGAATTGCTCTTGACACTTTGCTGTTTGAGAAATGTTGTTGAAATGAGCAATTAATGCATATGTGGCTCAAGGGGAATCTTACCCCACCCAATCCTCAGGGAAATTTAAAATATTTATTTTAAGCTCTGATGTCTTTCTTGTGGCTAAACAGCTGGAATGCTCACTGCATACTTGGGGTCATTTTTGCTTGGAAATTAATTATATGAGTGTAAACTATGCTAAAATGTAGGCAAGTAATTTCTCTCAATTAAATGGAGGAATATTCAGGGACATGTGAGAACTTGGACCAACTCCTACAGTCTATATTTTTACAAGATATCAAGATACATTTAAAGTTTCACTATATTTGTTTCTCTAGCAGGCCAACAGTAGAGAGCTTTAACTTTGGGAAAACTTACAGCGCATTGCAGAAGTCTTATAAAGCTAAATGCAAGCATATGTATTTCAAAGTTCACATAGCTCTAGGGTAATATGTTATGCAGTTCTATTTACTGCCATAAGATAGTACTTTATTATGGGTGATTGCTTTTTTCATTTCGTTCAGTTGTTATGAAACAGAACGACAGCCGTATAAACTTCCCATAAATCCTCACAATCTGTTTCTTAAGGGAATGTCTGAAGGGAACGTCACTTACCCAGATGTAAAGGGGGGGGGGCGAAAGAAGAGAATGTTTTGTTGGAGTGACTACTTGAGGAATGCTTTCACCACACAATGCAAAATTTGTGATAGCAAATATAGACTTTAAACAATAGACCAGAAATATGTGGAAGTAGAACAGTCACAAAATGTTATTTTGTAAGAAAGGTAAACATTGCCATCTTTACTTTTCCTAGGCAGATAGCATTTCCTGAATACAAAATCAATTCTGTTTTTTTTTTTTAATGGGAAGCTAGAAGTCACTAGGATTCCACACTTCAGAATGCTGGAATGTTTTGCTGGATCTTGTGATAATATAATATTGTATTTTGTATTTTAAACTTTAGCTATTTTGCCATAATTAAAGCGGCTCCTTGTACAATGTCTTAGGGCAGAAATTTGGTAATGAAAGCACAGGAGATCTGCAGAAATAATGCGAGCCGTATGCGAACTATTGCAAACAAGAGTCACCTAGAACCCCCCTCTACTTAATGAGAAGAGCAGTTCAACATACTGGAGGGGGCTTGGTTGAGGAAAATGTGTCCCTTCTCCCAATTCTGCAGGGAAAGATTCCACCTCTGGGGAGGTCCTCACTTCATGCACTGAAAATGTGGACAGGAAGAAGCTCCTACCAGCACTATCTTAACCCATGGTAAAATAAAAAAATTCCTTCAGTAGCACCTTAAAGACCAACTAAGTTTATATTTTGGTATGAGCTTTCGTGTGCATGCACACTTCGTCAGATACAAAGTATGCATGCACACGAAAGCTCATACCAAAATATAAACTTAGTTGGTCTTTAAGGTGCTACTGAAGGAATTTTTTTTATTTTGCTTCGACTCAGACCAACACGGCTACCTACCTGTAACTTAACCCATGGTGTCCAGTGTAAAGTGCTGAAACAGGGCATTTTGAAAGTGGAGAGAAGGCAAAACTGGGGTGGCCAAGGATCTGCTAGATCAGGGTAGCTCAGTACATGGCCCAAGGACTGCATGTGGCTGTCAAGTTATTTTTGGTGACCCTCAGCAACATTTGAACACTCCAGAAAGCAGTCAAGGGCCCACAGTCCAGCTCACTAGCTGGCCAGGTGGGGCTCGCTAGTTCTGGGAGCAGGAGGAGGTATATGATTCCCCAGCTGGAATAGGCTGGGAGCAGGTGTGGGTCACATGAATCATCAATCCCAGAAGGCATAAGAGGGCAGTAGAGCTGAGATACTGTGTTTGTTCACTTGCCCATGTCGAAGGACCTTGCCTTGGGTACTCAAGGAACTCCATGCGACTGTACTTCGGGCTTGAAGCTGGACGGCATCCTGACTTCGGACCTAGATTGACCCTGAACCTCGTTTCCTGACCTTTGGACTTTGAATTTTGGACTTTGCTGGTGCTGATTGACCCTTGAATTTAGAACTTGGACTTCGCACAGTGACTGGTTGCTGGGTAGGCCAGGATCAGGACATTCAGCAAGAATGGCTACAGTTGAAATAGTAATACATTACATCACATTATTGTGAGTAAGATTGTGATTAGGGGACTTGTGTGCCTGCTCAGCTACTGATGAGCAACTATGTCTCGCTTTCTAAGGTTCTTTGTTTAGAACATACAGATGTGGACCAGACAGCCCTTCAGGTAAAGGACTCCTTCAAACAGAACTGAAAGGTAATATGGCCACATTAGTCTCAACCAGCTGTACCTTCTGGTGTTGTAGGAGGCCCCACCTGAGAAACCTTCCCCAAGCCCCAAGACTTTTGGTATGTGAACCAGACATGCATCAGATCAGCTCCTTCCCCTGCTATCTGGCCCTTCAGCAACCGGATAAACTTACAGTGAAACACAGAATGGGTAGGTGGGTGCCAAAACCAGAAGCCAAGATGCTAGCAGCGGGCAGATGCCAAGCCTATGGGGACTCAGACATTAATATACAACTGACCCTGAGCCACATAATGTTCCAACAAGGGCCTAAGGAGGCAGAGAATCTCTGGGATTTCATTTTCAGATGCTTTCTGAAAACTCAGAAAAGACACTGCAGAAATAGAGTATTGTGTGGCGATACCCCGATGCCTCCCCGAGAAATAAAAACACTAGACACATTGCATAAGGTTAATGGGCATAGAAGGCCACAACTTTATTGATTACGGATGTAGAGGGGTATTGGCCTAGGCATTGGATCTAACCGACTATATCTGACTCCAGCCCGCTCTGCTGGCAGTCTGTGAAAGGTTAACCACCGTTGGATGAGTCCTGCGATGCACATCAACTAGGAGCTCATCCTGGGGCCACCGCTAGGGGCGTGCCCTCTGGCCCTCACCTACCACGGCTTCGGACTTGGCAACGCCCCCGGACTCCTTAAGGGAGTACCTTTCCGCATTTTGGGGGAGGTGATGGCCGCAACCTCCCCCCCACACCTGTACCTTCACGAGATAATCCAATGCCTACCGCCAAAACCCAAGTTGTGACGAGTAGCTACGAGGTAGGCGAAAACCACAAGGCCTGAGCCAATTTGCCAAGTGGGAAAAACTCCTACCAGGCCCCAATAGGCGACCAACCGTAGTCCATAGCACTGTCACGAAGAAACCCTGCCTACGTGGGGGAGGTGGGTGGGAGAAACGCAGTTGTTGAATCCAGAAGAAGCAAGGCAGAGTCCCTGCCGCGCTCTTGTTCAAATAGGCGAGCCACGCCCCCCAGAGCAACCTAATTGGCTGTGCTAGGGGCGTGCCGCGGCAGGGAGATGACCAATGGGCTGGGGGGAATGCTAACCATTCCCCCCCACGTGAAGGCCTCGTGGCGCCCACAACATCTCCTCCCCCCGAGGTGGGGAAGAGACTTTGTGTGGCGATACCCCGATGCCTCCCCGAGAAATAAAAACACTAGACACATTGCATAAGGTTAATGGGCATAGAAGGCCACAACTTTATTGATTACGGATGTAGAGGGGTATTGGCCTAGGCATTGGATCTAACCGACTATATCTGACTCCAGCCCGCTCTGCTGGCAGTCTGTGAAAGGTTAACCACCGTTGGATGAGTCCTGCGATGCACATCAACTAGGAGCTCATCCTGGGGCCACCGCTAGGGGCGTGCCCTCTGGCCCTCACCTACCACGGCTTCGGACTTGGCAACGCCCCCGGACTCCTTAAGGGAGTACCTTTCCGCATTTTGGGGGAGGTGATGGCCGCAACCTCCCCCCCACACCTGTACCTTCACGAGATAATCCAATGCCTACCGCCAATCGAGCCCAAAGGGCTCGCCGCCAATACCCCCACAACCGCAACCAATACCTAATAGCAAAAGGAATGTCAGCAAGCCAAACACCATTTCCCTCATTTGAGAGGTGTATGCCATCAACACGGTACAGGGACGCCTTGCAAAAGGAATGTCAGCAAGCCAAACACCATTTCCCTCATTTGAGAGGTGTATGCCATCAACACGGTACAGGGACGCCTTGCAAAAGGAATGTCAGCAAGCCAAACACCATTTCCCTCATTTGAGAGGTGAATGCCATCAACACGGTACAGGAACGCCTTGCAGTCATATGACTCCAGCCTGCTGTGCTGGCAGTCTGTGAAGGATTAACCACCGTTTTGTGAGTCCTTCAACTAGGACTCACCCTGGGGCCTCTCAGAATCCTATGGCTGGGCACAAGATAGTTTGTCCATTCAAAGCTGAAACCTTTCTGGTCACTTTGTCCATTTGAAGCTGAAACCTTTCTGGCCACTGCCAGAACCAACAATTTCCTTCATTTATCAATAGCAGCAGGGTTGTGAAAGTCGCGCAAAATGCGTCTCTTCAGCAGTGAAGACCAAAGATAGTTCAAGATTTGGAAAGGCAGTCCCCAGCTCGACAAAGTCTTTAAAATCTTCAGTGCAAATCAACGCCTTTACAGTAAGCCAAATCATTTCCACCGGGCTGCACCTCCAATAAAACAGGGGGATTTTGTGAGGCGGCCCTGGCGGCCTTGGCCTACACAGCTGGCAGGAGTCTGTCCCAGCACTTCCATCTCCTTGTAAAGCAGGAAACTTTGACCCGTGGAGGTAGCCCCAAATTGGGACCCAGTCTCCAATCAAGGGCGCGCGCCTGGGCATGGTACTGTGATCAACCATCCAGATATTCACCGTATTATCTCCTGAGAACAAAGCAAAAGAATGTAAGTGATTTGCCAAACTCAGTTGCTTAGTCACATTGTGCAGAGGAGGTAACCCTTGTAAGCTTGGACTTCCATTGACCCAAATCTTTTATTCTCTCCAATGAGAGGCCCATGTGTACCACTGCTGTAGCAGACCGAATTCGGAAGGAATGTGCAGTACCACACAGGGACTCTTCCCTCTCCTGTCCATGTGAAGCAATAGTTATGTATCGGATAGAATTAGGTCGGATAACCAAGTGCCCTTGGCAGACTGGTCAGGGGCAGGGAGCTCGCACACCCCTCCTGATGGATGATGAAGGGGCCAGGCGTGGGTGTCCTTAACTGAAGGAATCGCCTGGTGTCCTTTACCGATTCTTATTCAATTTTTAAGCTAAGAGAGGAATAGCGGCTGTCAGGCTAGTAAAAGACTTAACCACACGTCCAGGTAACACAGTCAGGCAAGGTATTAAAGCACCTGATCTGTGGCGGGAGGGCTGACTGTGCCTGATATCCCCAGATTTGCCCCATAGGCCATAAAATCTGAAAGCCAAAGGCTTTGAACCGAAAGTCAATGAAATCAGCCATAAGAGTGGACAGAGCCAATATGACGCTTCTCCCACAGCCCATCGAGGCTAGGCATCGCGATGCCGTTAGTAATTCCAGAAATAAATGTGCTGGTAAGTCGAAGAGAAACTTAAGGTGAAGCTGCACAATTGCGCAGAGTGGGAGTGACATCATCTTGGACCGCTTTGCAAGGGTACCGATGACAGCTCGATTATCCATCCCAAAGGAACGTGGCGATCTCTGAAGTCCTCCATCCAGGGTGAACTGGAACTATTATGAAAGAAACTTCCAAAGGTTAAATAGCATGCAATAGTAACCAGGCAAGCCAAAAGGCCACAAAGTCTGACACCAATGATTTTGGACCTAAGTCCATCACATCCGCCCAGGCCCTCTTATAAGATGCCACTACTCCCTCAGCCCGTTGAGGTATGTCAACGCAATGCCATTAGTAACCCCGGGAAAAAATTCTGAGAAGTTGATGATAAACTTAAGGCAAAGCTGCACAAATGCACAGAGCGGAGCGACATCCTCTTGGAATTCGACGCCTGCTCTGCAAGGACACCTACGACAGCTCGACTATCAATCCAAAGACAAACACAGAGATCTCTGAAGTCCTTCCACCAAGGTGAAGAGCCACTACAATGAGAAGAAACTTGGAAAGGTTAAATTGTATGTAACCGCCAACTTCATGCACCACTGGTGTCCATGAAGGAGCCCTGACTGAATCTGATAATGTGGAAAGAATTACCAATTGTCCTGCCAGAGAGATATCCCCTTGTAAAGATCCAAGAAGTTCAGTCAGGAGTACACCCATATGAAGAGGAATGAAGTCCAGCGGTTTACCCAGCCAGAAGCGCCCCGAATGGCCAGCCTGGCTTGCGAAGTTCAAGAGTCCCCAGAGACTGAAACCACCATATGCGTGCTAGGGGAAGTGAAGAACTCTGGAAGAGGGGAGTTTTGGATCTCGAAAGATCCAACAGCATAAACCCTCATATTGTGCTAATATATGCTGGGATTCCCAACCAAAAGTGAATGAGCTCTGAACTGGAATCCTGGCCTCAAAGACCTCTAATTTTATATTTAAGTAAGGCTGTTAGTGGTACACAAACCACGCCATCCTTAGCCCGAGGCTAAGCAGCCCAGCAAAATCATTCTCAAAATAAACTACAGGGCCCAGGACAAAGCGATAGAAAGCACGGATTGTAATATATGCTTTGTTGTTGTTTTAATTATTATTATTATTATTAATATGTATTATTGCAGTAGTAACATTAATCCAATTATATTCGAAACAATACAAAAGATATTTGAGATTGTAAATATCTGCACGGTGCTTATTGTTATTATTATTAAATATTAATAATTATTATTATTGGTGTACTTATTTCTTATTTAAAGCACTGTTTCATACTGCCATCAATGAGATTTGCAATGGGCAGAATGTACGCAGGCAATTAACGGGGAGGGAGTGGGTTAATCAGCGACCAAGCATAGAAACAGCCTGACGTGTCCCTGTGGTTCTAATCGAATAAATAAGATTGCAAACCAATATTGCTCTTGCCAAAAAAAACAGTCACCAAACAATATGCCCCCGAGTGTTGATAATATCTATGCTGATGACCAGCCAATGCCCCAATATTGTCTGCATCGCCTAGCAAGCAGGACCCCTCAGGAAGCGGGGTTTATTCTCAATAATGTGACTCAATATTATGCACACTGACTGGATTGACAATACTTATTTATTTATTTATTTTAATTAAGAATGCTGAAGTTTGTTTGGCGTGGGCTTGGACACACCTGGACTAGACACCATTTAAAGCAGTCTACTGTGCATCCCGGACTCTCGCAGGGGACAAGTCTGAATTCAATAACCAAAATTTTTAAGGATGTGGAATCTTTTAAAGGTGTGGGAAAAGTAGGAATATGGTAGGGTGCCCCTAATTCCATCAGAAAATTGTTGAAGGTTATGGCGTTATGCAACCCCCAAGCTACATCTGCTTCATAGAATCTGAGTTTTTTGTTGTTGTTGTTGTTTGTTTTGTGTTTGTTAGTTAGTTTGTTTGTTTTCCTCCCCTGGTGGTCATCTAGTCCAGCCCCCCGTATTGCAAGAGTACGCAGCTTCCAATATGGGAATTGAACCTGCAAACTTGGCGTTAACAACACTACTATCCTACCAACCTAGAAACAGTACCTCAGAGTTTGACTTGACCTTAGAGTTCGAGGGACCCAAGAGGTCATCCAGCCCATCCCCCTGTAATGCAAGAATATGCAGCCTTCCCCATATGGGGATGGAACCTGCGACCCTGGTTTTGTTTTGTGTTTTTTTTTTTTGTATGTGTGTGTGTGTGTGTGTGTTTTGTTTCTTTCTCTCTCTCCCCCCCCCTTTTTTTTTATATCACTACTATCCTGCCAACCCAGAAACAATAACTCCACCTCAGGATGAGAACCAGAATCATACTCTGTCGGCAAGGTGACAGCAGGAGCCCCCATTAGCTAAAGTGGTGCCAATGAACTGATTGGCGGCCCCTGGGGATGCCCTATTTATTTATTTATTATATTATTACTTTCCAAAAAGGACGCTATAAATCAAACCACCCTAAAGTACATTTATGCTGGGACAGTGAGTTGAATAGACTGTAGCCTTGGAAGGGGTCTGTAGGTCATCCAGTCCAACCCCCTGCAATGCATGAATATGCAGCTGTCCCACATGGGGATCAGTGTGCAACCCTGCCGTTTTAAGGCACCGTGCTCCCATCAACAGAGCTATTTCAAAGGGAATCTAGTACAGTATAGTGTATACTGGCCAGAAGCAGGCTTCTTCTTCTTCTTTTAGTGTGATGCCCACAGAGATATAGAAGCAAGCAAACCGCAGCATAAAAGGAAAAGCCACTACCAGTTAAATTCACTCGAAATGTAAAAAGATCCTAAGCAGTCTTAATACTGGGATTTCCTTATGATGAAATTTACCCTAAAAGAAGTAAGGATACTGGGCTAAATGTGTGGTAGCATGACGAGAGGTCCTGATTTTATTATTATTATTATTAATTTTTTACTTATTTATTATTACTGGGCTAAATGTGTGGTAACATGAAGAGAGGTCCTGATTTTATTATCATTCATTATTATTTAATTATTATTTTATTGTATTTTTATTCTGAAAGAGAATTTTGTATGCAGATGTAATAATAGCTAGCAGATGCCAAATTCAAATAATCAATCCACAGCTTAAAGAGGCTAAGGCAGCAAGTACTGTTTCTTAAACAATTGAGAATACAATACTGAAACAAAACGGGGGGGGGGGAGGACTTGCAACAGGAAGCATGTAACAAAATGTTAAAAGAACAGGTAAGCGTTTTATAGTAGCAAGCAACGTCTCACTTAAAGCCGGCCCAGATAATTCAGAGCAGCTATACTGTGTAACAAAACTGCTATGGGCCTGATAAAACTTCCCCGCAGCTAAACTATGTAACAACTGCTGCTATTGGCAAAGTAAACTGCAGAGGAGCAAATATATCTAAAGGCCAGGCGATCTGGTCAGCTAGGCGATCAGGAAACAATGTAAGCAGGCTGACAGGAAACTGCTGGGCAATTAAGCAGTACTTAAGCAGTAATTACTGGATCCGACCCAAGACTGCACGGCGATCAGGGAAACAAAGAAACTGGGATTAAGGTGATTTTGCTGATAGGTAGAAACTGCCAAGCCCTTAAGCAGCAGTTCAGCCGACTCTCTCATTTTTTATTTTCTACGCGACTTATTGGGAACCTTTGCGAAGCAAAAATCAACAAAGGGGACCCAGCAATCCTTCCCTGTCCCAGGGAATAGTCCGACACTGAGGGCAAAATTGGGAAAAATGCTGGTAATATGCAAACATAACTACCGTGTTTCCCCTTTTTTAAGACACCGTCTTATAACTTTTTTTTCATCAAAATACACAGGGTGGCTTATTTTCAGTGGGTGTCTTATTTTTTTATTACCGGTACTTTTTATTACCTTGTGGTCTCCTCGGCCGGGCCACGCCGCTGACTCGGGGCGCTGCTGGGCGCTGTGTGCAGCACTACTGGGCTCTGTGAGCACTCGGCGCTGCCTGCCTTGCCTGTCTCCCTGTTTCTGTTTAGGGCTGGAGGAGGGTGCCAGGTTTCTTCGACCAGCCCCATCTCTTCCAGATGTTGCGGCAGATGTGCCCGCAGCCAGGCTCTGTGGGCAAGCCAGTTTTGCGTGTGTGTGGGTATTTTAATGTGAAACGCAAACACAGTACAGTATGTCAGTAATTGCAGAGTCCTTTTATTGAAGGGGGGTGCAGGACTGCTGCTGCTGTTCCCCAAAAGCTGGGGGTGGGTGGGTGGAGACTCGGATTATAGCCTTGGGTTGGGTTGCTTTTGAACTGGAGAGCTGTTTCTGGTGCAAAGCATTTGCCCTGCTGTGGGCAGTGCCTGGGTCTATTTCTTGGTTGCTGGGGGTGGGGCGGGGGTAGGCATAGGATTTTTGGGGAGCTGGCAGGGGGTAGGTTATGGGTACCTATAGGGCCAAGAAATAACAACAGCAACAGCCATCTTTTTTTGCCTGGGGCTTGCAACTCCCTTCCCCCATTTCTAGATGAAAGAATCAGGCTTATTTTAGAAAAAAAAAATATATATATATATATATATATATATATATATATATATATATATATATAAGATTTCATTTTTTAAAAAATGTGGACATGGGCAAGAAATGTGTCTTTCGCTTTTATCCTCCCAAAAAGGTCGTTTCTTCACAAGACCTCAAGGAGCTCTAGTGCAGGTTAAGGCAGCTGGCCTGGGAGCGTTTTGCGCGAGGCGTCTCCTGCCTCCGCGCAATCCTCAAGCCAAGCCTTCCGTTCCAGCTGATCTTCTGGGCGGTCGCAGATCCACTATTTACACCCGGTCGGCCCTTTCGTCTCCTGCTCAAGAGCCTTATACCAGTAAATTAAGTCCCGGGGTTGGGGGCAGAGAGCAGCCCGTCAGGTTTTCGCGTAGCCTCCTAGAGAGAGGAGCTGGCGGCAGCCGCCGTCTCCGCGCGCTCCAGCAGCCGGCGCTGCGGGGTGCTCCTGAGCGCTCGCCGCGCTCCAGCAGTCGGTTCCAGGCGGCGGGGAGGCAGGCCTCCTCGGTGGGCCAGGCGGAGGCCTCTGGCTCAGGTGTTCCGCCCAGCCCGGCAGGGCGCTCCAAGCGCTTGGCGCTGCGGAGCGCTCGGCGCGCTCCACGCTGCAGCTGCCAGTTCCGGGCGGCGGGAAGGCAGGCCTCCTCGGCCGGGCCAGGCGGAGGCTGCTGGCTCAGGTATTCCGCCCGGCCCGGCAGGGCGCTCCAAGCGCTCGACACTGCAGAGCGCTCTGCGCGCTCCACACTGCAGCCGCCAGTTCCGGGCGGCGGGAAGACAGGCCTCCTCGGCCGGGCCAGGCGGAGGCCGCTGGCTCAGCTGTTCCGGCCAGCTTGGCAAGGCGCTCCAAGCGCTTGGCACTGCGGATCGCTCGGAATGCTCCACGCTGCAGCTGCCGGTTCTGGGCGGTGGGCGGCAGGCCGCCTCGGCCGGGCCAGGCACAGGCAAAACCGCTGGCTCGTGCGCTCTGCGCGCTTGCCGCTGCAGCAGCAGCCAGCTCCAGGCACCGAGCTGGCAGGCCTCCTGCTGCTGCCGCAGCCGGTGTTCTGAGTCCCACTGGCTGGCTGGGGCGCTCGGCGGTCTCGCTCCACACGGCATGGAGGTACGTCTTATTTTCGGGGTGTGTCTTATATTCGCAAATCTTTAAAAATCCTGCCATGGCTTACTTTATGACTACGTCTTAAAAAAGGGGAAACACGGTATAGCAACTGCAGTAATTAAGGCCAATGGCTCAGTGAATGGAAGCAATCAAGGGGCAATTTACCCCGCAATATCTATATCAGCAGCTCACAGTTAAGGGTTTTAAAAGCAGACTCACTGTAGTTTGCGACCAGAAAAGGCAAGGAATTTTAACTTTTTGTAAACTTTGTGGCCACGTGTTCTATTAAAATGGCGATGCACACTGCTTCATGGTCGTCTTGGCAACCCTCAGCAACTCGGCAAAGGGAAAAACATTCAGCAGTTCCCTCTAAGCCTTAAACACTGAAAATGTTAGCAAGCACAGGGAAAATAGCAACAGCGATTAGAACTAGCTGTAAAAAGGGGTCTAGGAGCAGCGAAAGGGGGGGTGGGGTGGACGATTTAACCACGATAGCAACAAAGTAACCCTCGGCAACACTCCCAAAGCTACTGAAGCACGAAGCTGCTAATTAAACAAAAGGCAACTAAATAGGTTGTGCTGCTCTGGCTTCTTTTGCAAAATTAAAGCAGAGGTGAATTATGCACGTGTAGCAGCAACCCGATACAAAACAAACACGCACACATTAGTCAAGGGGATGTAGAGGGGTTCGCTTTTTGTCTTTTTTTTTTTTTTTTTTTTTAAAAGGTAGCTCGCAAGGAGGGGTTTTTCCCAGCGGCAGAGAGAAATACAAAGGGCTAAATGAAAACACAAGGCAGAGATGCAAATTTCCAGGCTGTCCCCACACACACACACCCCGCAAGCATACGATACCCTACAGCAGCTGCTCCTTGCTCTCACAAGATCCGTCAGGAAACGCAGTTGTTGAATCCAGAAGAAGCAAGGCAGAGTCCCTGCCGCGCTCTTGTTCAAATAGGCGAGCCACGCCCCCCAGAGCAACCTAATTGGCTGTGCTAGGGGCGTGCCGCGGCAGGGAGATGACCAATGGGCTGGGGGGAATGCTAACCATTCCCCCCCACGTGAAGGCCTCGTGGCGCCCACAACATCTCCTCCCCCCGAGGTGGGGAAGAGACTTTATTAAATTAATCAGCTTATACTTAATTTAATCATGCTAGTAAATTTTAACGTGTGTTTTATTGTGGGGAAAATTATTTGACTGCGTTCTTGGCAGCCAATATAATTAAAACTAAAAGTATATTATTGAGACACAGCTCAGACCAGAGACGAGTGGTTCCTAAAATAAAACCAAGGGCATTTTGTTTCCACGTCTCATTGCAAATGCATTGGCAAATTTATAGTCACAGGCACACAAAAACGTTATACTCAGGACTTTAACTTCCTTTAAAAAAAAAAAACCCCATTAGTTCTGGTTTTTTAACTCAGAAGCTGGGAGATGGGAAAATAAAATTAGATTCCATCTTCTTCAAATTACCTATTGATTTAATGTGTCACATTATCAAAAGGAACTAAAAATAAAAGTGCATTGCAAAAATTACTGCACTGAGTACATAAGGGGGGGGGGAGCCCAGGCTGTTCCAAAAAGGGGTTCACAGCAACTCCAAACTGAAGTTGCAGCTTCCAAATATTCCTTCTGTTCTGAGTTGATAAGGCACATCTACTAATTCATAAAAGTTCCTGTAGTCTTGCCTCCTCCCTCCCCTCTGTTTTCTCCCCTGCAACCCCTCTTAATAGAACCTTTCATCACACACAGCAGCTGCAGGGACTTCTTCAAAACCCCAACATTTAAAAATTAGATTGCATGCCAAAATCTTATTTCAGCATTGTTTTTCTTGCCAGAATTCCTGGGTCTTATACCAGCAGGAACACTTCAATAAACGAATGGCCATTGTAACAGGCAAATATGGCAAGAAAAACCCATGCTCATTTTTTTTAAAGCCCCCCAAAAGAGATGTATAAAGTAATTGCCCCAATCCAGCTAAGGAGATTTACAGGTTATAAACAGGCTTTTTAGGGGCATATCATTCCTGGATTGAGAAGTAACGATATTAAGCAAATGGGCACTGAGATGCACTTCCAAATGTTCATCCAAGTGGAGATTGATCCTGAGGAAAATTGCAGTGGGCACCTCCTATTCACATTCTTGCACAATGAATCACACGCCCATGCCATATTTACAGATGACTAGATTCAGAGCCAATATTTGTGAAATCTATTATGGGATGCAAGAATGCCCCTTCAGTTAAGGCGAATAGCAGCAGCTGCATGCTTCGGCTGTTCTAAGTTTCAAACGTCTGTAGCTTTACAAAAAAATGGCACCTCCTGAGAAAAACAACAACACACACTTGGAATGCATGATGTATACCCGGACAAAAAAACAATGTTTGTGTCTGGATTTTCACTTTTTGAAAACCCTACCTGAGGGAGAACTATGAACGTGCCAAATTTCAAATATATGCAGTAAAAATTGCCACAATTACAGCAATTTAACGGCTTCGGCCCAGTATACCTGAAGTATACCACCCCCATCGTTTAAGGAACCACAGAAAGAGGGGGAAGGGAGACAAGTTTTGAAATGTCAAAATGATTGTAAACTTAGTGAAATGTATAAACTTGAAAAGGAGAAATAGATAAAAGAGAAACTCAAAAAGAAAGAAAGAAAGAAAGAAAGAAAGAAAGAAAGAAAGAAAGAAAGAAAGAAAGAAAGAAATGGGTGTGGATCAAATCACCAGATAATTCCTCTAGCAATACCGTAAGGCTCACATGCTTCCAAAGGCAATGCAAGCCCAGGATAATGTGTGGCATATTTGCTGGTCCCAAGCCCTCCATCCTCCCTATGTGGATTTGGGCTTCAAAGATGAAAGGTGGGGGTCCACGGAGGCTTACAACTTAGCTTACATGCACCCACACTTTCCCTCCATCTTTCAGACCTGTACCTGGAACCGGCACATATGTCCCATGTTCCCCGGGCTTCTTGCATTGCCTTATGAAATGTTGACAGACACAATTTGTGACATTGACTTTGCACATTATCAGCGCTGATCACAAAGCATGTCTATTAAGGCATCAGTCTTATCTTGGCTTTGTGGATCATGGCTTTCCTGGCTTTGTGGATCGTGATACAATATTAGAAAGCCTAACTCTGATCTTAAACTGGCTTAAAGAGCCAGTGTGGTGTAGTGGTTAAGAGTGGTAGACTTGTAATCTGGGGAACCGGGTTCGTGTATCCGCTCCTCCACATGCAGCTGCTGGGTGACCTTGGGCTAGTCACACTTCTCTGAAGTCTCTCAGCCCCACCCACCTCACAGGGTGTCTGTTGTGGGGGAGGAGGGGAAAGGAGATTGTTAGCCGCTTTGAGACTCCTTCGGGTAGTGATAAAGCGGGATATCAAATCCAAACTCTTCTTCTTCTTCTTCTTCTTCTTCTTCTTCTTCTTCTTCTTCTTCTTCTTCTTCTTCTTCTTCTTCTTCTTCTTCTTCTTCTCCTTCTTCTCCTTCTTCTCCTTCTCCTTCTCCTTCTCCTTCTCCTTCTCCTTCTCCTTCTCCTTCTCCTTCTTCATTGAATTTAGTGGAAACAAGAGTCATTGAACACAATGGGCTGACTAGATGGATGGACGGGTGGACAGAGAGAGCTTTTTTTCTTTTCTTTTTTAGTTTTGTGAAATGCAATCAGAGGACAGATAATTGGAAACTTGACAATGCTACCCATCTATTTAACAAAAGTCATGGAGCAGGAGGTAGTATCCTTTCCACAGGGCACTTTGAGAACAGCAGTCCATGCACTAAAGCCTTTTTCTGCACAGGAAATATCCTTACTAGAATACCTGAATTAGCACAACTGCTTTCCAAGATAACCTCTCTATGTGCAAATATTTATTAATTTCCACTTTCTGTTAAAGCACCGTTCCTTGATATTTCTTCCATCAAAGCAAAGAAGAGGAGAGCTGGGCTTCATAATTCTAACCATGTACTCTGAGATGCTCACCATTTAATAACCACTGGATTTAAGGGGCTTTTGAGCATGCAGCTATTTGAAATGTTGCCGATGTTTACACGCAGAATAGTTCGTGAAAAGGTGATGTGAAAATTCATTGAGCATTGGAGAGTGGCGCTGAATAGCAATATGTTTGTTAGCACACATACAAAGATGTATGGTGGAAACAAACACAAACCATTAGTATTTGCATTGCATTAACTTTTTTGGCATAACGATACATAGGTATGTAAATCAGGATAGCCTCTCATACTGATTGTGAGGTTAAAAGTAGTGCTTCTATGTAAGAGATTTCCCCTTCCCTAAAAAAAAGAAAAGAAGAAGAGATACTTATTTGGCAGAGTAGTTATAATTTTATAGCACTACTTCCTTCTATTCCCTCCCCCCTTTTAATGCATATGTACTATGTTCGTTCTAATTGCTAATTATTTATTTACTTATTTTACAGCTAATTTCACATAGCAAATAAGGTGATGTCACAACACAATGTGGTCAGCCGGTTTTAGCTACATTTTAATATCACTGAGGACAAATTCAAAGGCAGTGCTTACTGACTAGACAATTACTTTAGCAGCAATCTCACAAAACCTGAAAAAAAGGAGAGTGCTTTTCTGAAGCTGTCAGAAGCGTTCACAAAAAACCAATGCATACTTTCAATCCTAAGAATAAACATGTCAAAACCTAACTATTATTACCTAATGACTTTTTCCAATATTTGCAAAATGTGAATAATGTTCCAAATCAAATTGGGTTAACAGGAACCCAATTTTGTTACTGTGTGTGCATGTTCAATATAGAAGCCCTTTCTGAGAAATATAAGGATTGGAGCACAATCCCACAAAATGGGCATGATCCAGCCAAAATGAAGAAAGTTTGCATCCTGTAAATGTTAAATATAGTTAAATCTCTCTCAGATCAACAGGACTGAAATGGGCTTACCTTTGCCTGGTTTGTGCCCATGTTGTGTACAGTTAAGGACATTTGAGCTCCAAAGAAGTAATCTTTTCACTGAGAAGAAAGAACATTTGTCCATTTAGAAGGATAAGTTTCTCTTTCTTTGAGGATACCTTTGCCAGCTTAAATGAGTAGTCTATTTGTTCTTCCATTGTTGGAAGTAAATTCAATATGCATTTAAATGATTAAATGCTATAATGGGAGTAAACATAATTCATGCTGATCTTATTTACATACAAGTTTCAAACTAGTCTCAGGTCCAGGAGATAAAAGGGTTCCCATTAAAGATTTATTGAAGATTTAAACAAATGTGACTACCTTGAGGCCAGTTAGAAAATCTATTAAAACAATGCAAATTAAAAGATGGAAACACGCAGATTGAAAGGAATAATTGAAGAGCAATGCAACTGCTAAAGAATATTTGTTGCATATTGGGTGTGGCAACAACTTCCCAAGCCAATATGATCCTAACAACAACAACAGTCTTTCCTCAGACACTGGATTACAATATTTAAGTTCAATAGGACATAAGTGTACAGTTGGATTAAAAAAATCATTAGTAAAGAAGGGGACAGAAAAGGAAAGAGATCCATTAATGCACCTTGGATTTCATCATTAATAATCACAGTACAGTTCATACAGCTCCTTGTGATGTACAGTGCAATTCTATGTATGTCTTCTTAGAAGTAAGCCCTATTTTGTTTACTGTCAGGTAGGTGAGTATAGGACTGCAGAGTTAGTGACAGAGGAAGTGGAACAAAAGTAATAAATCATAATGAATCACAGGAAAATCCTGTGTGACGACCACAGAAATTGTATATGACTCAGTTAACCCCATTTCAATATACATATCAGAAGGGCAAAAACAGTGGAGGTGCCTCATTTTTATGCCTTACGGATGAGCTTCCAGCTGACTCCTTTTAGAAGCAAAGCACTGGATTAGCACCTTTGAGTCTAAAACTACAGTGGTACCTCTATTTACGGACTCGATCTGTTCTGGGGTGCCGTTTGCACCCCAAAAAGTTCACAACTAGAGCGCCGCTTCTGCGCATGCACACGGCGCGATAGAGCGCTTCTGCGCATGTGGAGGCAGGGGTGAAACCTGGAAGTATACACTTCCGGGTTTGCCGAGTTCGTATCCTGAAAAAACGCAACCAGAGACTGACATAACAAGAGGTATGACTGTATATTGAAGACCTTGGGTGGTGTGGCAGATATATTTGTCCATCCTACTTAAGATAGGGTTGAATGAAATGATATGGAAAACTAATTTTGAGTGAAATGATACGGAAAACTTGTTAAAGTGAATCTGTGAATAATAATGTCATGTTCATGTTATATTTCAATATTTAGTCTGATATAATAAGCAACAATTATGCATGCTTTCATAGCTCAGGAGGAAGAGCATGAGACTCTTAATCTCAGGGTTGTGGGTTTGAGCTCCACATTGGGCAAAAAGATCCCTGCGTTGGAGGGCGTTGGACTAGAAGACTCTCATGGCCCTATGATTCTATGATTCTATGATTTGCATTCTGATACCTTCCTAATGCTGGAACATAGATGGTGAAATGATGTGGACAGAATTTGCGGACAAATTCATTTATGGCATGAGAAGTTCAAGTCTCATATCTGCATCTTTTTCTTCCCATGCACTTATTCATTGGATATACCATTGTATTACAATGAATGGAACTCACTGAAGTGAGTTAGGTTCCAGGGAATTAGTTGTGCAGCTGGTCAGGAAGGTTCTGTAGTTCCTCAAAGTGCACTGAAACAGTGGACACACACACACACACACACACACACACACACACACTTCTGTGGTATATAATCCATTGGTACAGTCAAATGCAACATTCCTTATTTCCTTAGAGTGGGTACATGCAGAGGACATCCAGTCAGTGAAACTTCCTGTTCCAGTTCTCTGGAGCTTCCTCCCCCTGCATATGGCCTGGGAGATGGGCATGGCTCCGGCTGACTCCATAAAAGAGCTGAGTCATGCAGCCATTTTCTCAGTTCGTCTTGATAATGCTATTGTCTTGTTATCATTCTTTTGCTGCCATACTGCTCTCCTGCAGCCATTTTGTATTCTTAATGTAATTTTGCTGTCTGCTGGCTCTCAGTCAGCAGCACATGAATTCAGTCTCCCTATGAGATGAACTCACAGTTTCTTGGTGTAACTACCAAGTAAAGTCTACCTTTTAGGGATCAAATTGTGAACTGAAATATGAGTAAACTTTTTGTTACTTTACTCAGAAAGACTCTTGTGTCTTTATTCTTTTAAGAGAGATCAAAGGGGACACGAGGAATAAACTTAACTAAGAGAAACAAATCTGCAAACTAGCTTCCAGCTATATTGAGGGGAATCTGCTCTGCTACATTACTTACTAGCATGAGTGAAGGAAGGATAAAATTCAGTATATCCTTTGCTACTGTCCTTAACATCCACACAACTGCAATGAATCAACAAAAAAGGAGGAAGGTTTAGATGCTTGTGTATAGCAGACTTTAGCAAGGGCATGTAATATTGCAGAGCCATGAGACAGAAATGGATTTATGTATGCACAAAGGATAGCCAGCTGCAGGAGCAACACCTTGGAGACAGTGATCTCATCTTAATGTCTAGATACTGCCGGGGCAGGAAAGAACTGGGAATCCAGCTCTTTCGCTTGGGATCACTCACTCTACTTTATTTACATACAATCGACTAGGAGCATTCTGACTTAGCTCCTTCCTCTTTCTCATCAGACAGCAAAGAGAGAGGACAATAGTCCCACATCATAGAAATACAATAACACAAACATCCTGTCTCTGTCACTTCCCAATATGTGAAATGAAAACACACACCGTCATGTGATATAAAACAATCCCATGACTGCAAGCACGGAGCAAGAATCCTAACAGGATTATCTTCCTCTTGCAGCCTGTTCCTCTGGCACACTTTTTCTTGCCAATAATGGGAGTCTATATCAAGAGAAATGATGCGCTGGTGTTGAAAATGGGTTCTATACAAGAACATGTGTCCAGTTCCTATCACCTCCATCTCCCTTTGGCTGCTAATATCACAACCCTGCCAATACCTTGCTATTGGGGACAAAAGGTCTGTCACCATCACTTGTAGTTTGAGTCTCATGTGTTACTAGGGATGGGTGGACTTTTCAGTTTTGTTTTCTCTCCGTTTCTCATTCATCCAGGCTCCAATCCAGTTTGCCACATTTCTGCATTGCATTGTGAATTGTTTTAAGAAGTCAGCATACATGTTAGCATCTATAGACATTATACTGTTCACATGAGTTGAGCTGTGTGAGAAGTGATTTGCACATATTGGAACCAATTCATAATATATGTATCAGTCTTCCTCCCAGCTACAGAATACAGACAGCTAAAACACAGGAGTTGCTGCCTCTGTGATTTCTCCCATGGTGGTCTAAGTGTATATATATTAAAACTTCCACTAGTTCATTCTGATATCATGCTTTTTTGGAGCTCCGCCACTTGTGAGATAGGCAAGCAAGATGTCAAAATAAGTCACCAGGAAGAGTTTGCTTATAAGTTGTATGCAACGTGGTGCTAAGGTGGATGTGTTTTCCAGTACAAAGGAATATTCTCCCCTTCTCCTTCCCCAGGCTTAATCTGTGCTGGGTTTTCCCCCACCCTCCAGAATGCTAGTGCTGATCTTTGTGCTAGTGCAACTATTTAGTTGCATACATACTACCCTATATTTGGGTTAGCAAATGTACCCACTTCACGTTCACAAGGTCCTCTTTATGGTACTGGGCCTTCAACACTGAAAGTGCAGTTGGTGGGTGTGAGAGACAGCCTTTTCAGCTGAGAGGTCCAAATTATTAAATGGCCCCCAAAGGAAATTTCATCATTTGTCCCCACCTTTTAACTGCTTTCTAAATGGGCTCTCAAGTCTGTTTTATTCATTCAGGCATTCATTATTATTATTTTTGCTTAGAGCCTATAATGTTTTAGCTGCACACTGAGATGCTTTGTGATGTGGATGTGCTGCTATTATATTTGTGTTTTTCATGGTTATGATTGTATTATAATTTGCATTGTATTGTGCATTCTTTTGCTTTGAAAGCCACTGTTGTGTGCACTTGTCACACAAAGGCAGGGTGAAAATGCTAGTATAAATAAAGGAAAACATCAGCATAAGAGACACTCATGCAACTAAATTTAGATGAAAGGGGTGGTCTAAAATGCTAGAAAAAGTGCTAGTTAGATTTTAATCAGCTTCAGGACGTTGAGGGTCATCTAGTCCTGCAATGCATGAATCTCAACTAAAGCATATATGACAGATGGCCATCCAACCTCTGCTTAAAAACATCCGAAGAAGGAGAGTCCACCACCTTCCAAAGGAATCCATTCCACTGAATTAAATTCTAATACATACATTTCCTCTTGGTGTGTTAATGAGCAGTCTACTGTATTTCCCCAGACCAATTTGTGCAACGCAGTGCCCTCTTTTTAAAGAATAAACAACAACAACACAGCACAGGAATATCGCCAGAGGACTAGCACATGCATTCCCTTCATTGATCACATTGTACCGTATTGATAATTGCATTGTGTCACATCACTTAGTAGAATGGTAACATTAACAAACAGAATGAGAATACATCGTACACTGGATAAAAAGGCACCAAATCTAGTCATTAAGAGTAAGCCACTTTCTCAGAGGGGAAAAAATGCAATAATTTAGTCAAACCTGACCAGCTCAAGAATTCCAAAACCCAAGGATGTATCAGAAATCACTATGCAGAGTTAGCCAAACTGACTGTGAGGATCTGGAACCAAGGCGATCAGAAATTCCAGAGAGATTGGAGTAAATTTATTGAGTACCTGGGAGACTATTGCAAAAACGTGAAGACACTAGCAGGCTTGATATGGATCCTGCAACATAATATAAAAATAGTATCTGACCATGGATAAAGGGAAGAAATGGAGGCAGTGAGAGATTTTACTTTCTTGGGCTCCTTGATCACTGCAGATGGTGACAGCAGTCATGAAATTAAAAGACGCCTGCTTCTTGGGAGAAAAGCAATGACAAACCTAGACAGCATCTTAAAAAGCAGAGACATCACCTTGCCTACAAAGGTCTGTATAGTTAAAGCTATGGTTTTCCCAGTAGTGATGTATGGAAGCGAGAGCTGGGCCATAAAGAAGGCTGATCGCCGAAGAATTGATGCTTTTGAATTATGGTGCTGGAGGAGACTCTTGAGAGTCCCATGGACTGCAAGAAGATCAAACCTATCAATTCTGAAGGAAATCAGCCCTGAGTGCTCACTGGAAGGACAGATCCTGAAGCTGAGGCTCCAATACTTTGGCCACCTCATGAGAAGAGGAGACTCCCTGGAAAAGACCCTGATGTTGGGAAAGATTGTGGGCACTAGGAGAAGGGGACGACAGAGGACGAGATGGTCGGACAGTGTTCTCGAAGCTACCAACATGAGATTGACCAAACTGCGGGAGGCAGTGCAAGACAGGAGTGCCTGGTGTGCTATGGTCCATGGGGTCACGAAGAGTCAGACACGACTAAACGACTAAACAACAACAGAAGGACTTGAGATGTATTGAAGGACAGAAACTGACAGCAGAAACGTGTATATAATTTATCAGGAAATTAGAAACCAGTTGAAGGGAGGGGGGGGAGTCACGAGCTCGCCAGCGCAAATGTTTTAGAAATGGCTATTATAATTTTGTTATATTTTATGTTTTTATTTTATTAATGAAAATAATAAAATATATATGATTTAAAAAAGATGTATCAGAAACCAAGTTTCTGTTTCACCCAGCAACATTGACTGTCAAAGTTACATGTTCTTAATGTGAGGCCCCCCCCCAACCCACTGTATTTGCTCATTTAGTGACAAATTAGAAAAGATACCATGAGATCAAAGCTGTTGTCCATCTTCCTATCACATACATCTGGAGGGGGTTAGAGGGGAATCTGTTTATCCCTTATCCTCTGTACTGTTTTGCTGAAATAGTGCCCAATGCCCAAAACAATACAAATGGCAGCTTCAATGAGTATTGGGGGAGTGGGTGATATGGAGGAAATGATCCAACAATCCCATTCCCAGCACCATTCTTCCAACTCCACCCTTCCTGGTAGTTGGATCTGCTTTAAATTTACAGATATATATGAAGCAGCTGACCATGTAAAATTAACAGCTGATCACACTGGCTGTTGTACTTTATCATGTTGTGTTATATTCCCACTGTAATGGATTCCTTTGATGGATGAATCTGGTTTCTCCAGGTTTCACATTTTTTTTCAGTCTTAAGTTCAGTTTGCTATGATTCCTTGCCAGTTTGTGCATTTTTTAAAAGTCCTCTCCCCAAAATGCAAGCATTTCAGTGGTACCTTGGTTCTCAAACTTAATCCGTTCTGGAAATCTGCTTCAAAACCAAAGTGTTCCAAAACCAAAGCAAACTTTCCCATAGAAAGTAATGCAAAATGGATTAATCCATTCGAGACTTTTAAAAACAACCCCTAAAACAGCAATTTAACATGAATTTTACTATCTAACAAGACCATTGATCCATAAAATGAAAGCAATAATCAATGTAGTGTACTATAAAATAATTAAAACAGTATTGTAGATGATAATATATTTTTTTTTAAAAAAAAATTCACCTGCACTGATGATAGTCATTGTTTGGATGGGGGACTTTTATCCATTTCCGTAGTCACACAATCAATCAATCAGTAGTTGAACTGGGATCCACACAGTCACAAAAACAAATTAACTGAAAAAGCCTCAAAACAAAAAAATGCAAAATAAATAGCAAAAACAAAACCAGCAAATGTAAACTGCAAATATCACCTCAGAACACTGCAATTGGAGGCTTGAATTACATGGGGGCCACAAATTAGCAGTGCAACAGGAAACCCAGGTGGACTCAAAACGGAGCATGTTCGGCTTCTGAAAAAAAGCTCAAAAACTGGAACACCTACTTCTGATTTTGCAGCGTTCATGAACTAAGCTGTTCAAAAACCGAGCCACCACTGTATTATTGTACCCATATTTTGACTGACAAACTTCACCACAAAATTGGGAGAAGTGTGAATTTTGCAGGATAGTTGTGTTTTGGCTCATGTTATTTTGGGTAGGTTCATGCAAACCAAAATGCAAACCAAACCAACCTTCTCTCTGATCCCATCCTCCTGTCCTTGGCTTCCCAATTGCAAACTATTGCAAAAAAAACAACCATATTTGAGAATGTAGGGAAGTACCAGAACAACCCAAAGGTCTATTTAGCATTTCACCACCATTCAAATAACACCCACCCACCCAGATTTCTCTAGAAGCTCATCAGTAGTATGTGATGAACCCCTTTTGGTTTGTAACAAACATCTCATATACTCCATGCAAACTTGGAGCGTCCAAGTAACTATCATGGATTATAGGTAAAGGTAAAGGGACCCCTGACCATTAGGTCCAGTCGTGACCGACTCTGGGGTTGCGCGCTCATCTCGCATTATTGGCCGAGGGAGCCAGCGCATAGCTTCCAGGTCATGTGGCCAGCATGACAAAGCCGCTTCTGGCGAACCAGAGCAGCACATGGAAACACCGTTTACCTTCCCGCTGTAGCGGTTCCTATTTACTTGCATTTTGACATGCTTTCGAACTGCTAGGTTGGCAGGAGCTAGGATCAAGCAACAGGAGCTCACCCCGTCACAGGGATTCGAACCGCCGACCTTCTGATCAGCAAGCCCTAGGCTCAGCGGTTTAACCACAGTGCCACCTGGGTCCCTATCATGGATTATAGTAACTAGTAAATGGTAGACCAATATTTCCTGATTTTATCTAGCAGTTTTTACAAAGTCACAAAGCTCAAAATCATCGCCACAGCTTGCAGCAGTGGACTCCATACATTCACTGTTTTTATGTATTTCCTTTGCATCTAATAAATTTAACATTCAGTTATGTGTGGCAGGAGAAATGTTCTCCTTTTCTTCCTCACATTCAAGAGAAGCCATTGTTTTGTCTGTAGAACAGTAATTACACGAGTAGGTGACGTCGTCTGTGCTTCAACCAGAAGAAGATGAAACTTTAAAAATTTCTAATTAAGCCCCAGGCCTACACAGTTTGGTAGAAATTAGAGGAGAGAGCCTTTTAACTAGTTCTGAAAGATGCTCTGAGTTTCTGAAGAGAACTCTGAAAGTAGGATAATGAGCTATCGGAATCTGAATTGGTACTTTTATAAATAAACTTTCCCATTTTGAAGAATATTTCCCAGCCTACTCTAATGTTGGAGAATTATAACACTCTTGTTTAAACTAGAGGAAAACTTATCAAAAGCTTTCCCACACTGAGAGGGAAATGACATTTTTTGTGTTATTAAAATGTAAGGTATGCTAATAATTAGGTTTTAATTATTTAAAATCACAAAACCACTCATAGACCAAAGCCACAATGAAAATGATGTCGGAATCAACATAAACAACTTTGATTAGTCAAACAGTCATGTGTTGTCAATACATTAATTAAATGCAATTTTTTATAACTGGGTGCCCAGAAATGTGGCTTATATTTAAGCAGTATCAGCACAGTGTGTCAAATTAAGCATTTGCAGTGGGAAGGGGGGGAAAGGAGACAAAGACAGAGCTGAAAACTGGAAATGGGATTAAAAAGCAGGCCATTGGTTTATTAAAAGGACAGGGCACAGTACCATAAATAATAGGATAATAAGACAGGCATGGAGGGGTTGATCCCATCCGTAATGCCTAAGGGAACTAGAGAAGTCCCCCTGGCATAACTCTACGACCAAGGCTAACCAGGGGAAACAACTATTGTGCCATACATTTGGTATCATAGATCAGAGGTTTTCGACCAATGTGCTGTGGCACCCTGGGGGGCCCTGAATGATGGTCAAAGGTGCTGCAGGCAACACTGGCCTCTGTCCCTCTTTCATTCTCTCCCTCCTCTGATGCCTTTTCATGTCTCTGCCTCCCAAAGGCTTGCACGGCTGCTTGTTACAAGCCTTGGCTACAAGCTCCACAGCCAAATGGTGCCTCTGGGGCTGCCCAGAAGACTCGCGAGGAGAGGGGAGAGGAGAGAAGAGGAGACTAAGGGAACACTTCATAAGGGAAGGTGTTTGAAAAGGAGCGAGGGGCTGTTGGCTCTGCAAGCAAAGGGTGATATAACTGGGCCTTTGAGGATCAGAGCACATTTCCCCATAGGGGAACTGCAGAGGGAATGTAGTTGGTCAAGGGAGCCATGGACTCAAAAAGGTTGAAAGCCTCTGTCATAGATAGCAGTTCCATTATTGATTGCTTAGATGCCTGAATCCCTTGCCACCAACCATCTTGGCTGTCAGGAGGCATTCACATTCACTCTGAATGTGCACCAGTCACAGGATTAGCCTTGTATCCATCGCTTTGTTTAGCCTTGTATCCATCACTTTGTTTCTGGATCCATTTCGTGTGTTTCCAATTTGGCTTGTTAAAAAGGTAAAGGGACCCCTGACCATTAGGTCCAGTCGTGACCGACTCTGGGGTTGCGCGCTCATCTCGCATTATTGGCCGAGGGAGCCGATGTATAGCTTCCAGGTCATGTGGCCAGCATGACAAAGCCGCTTCTGGCAAACCAGAGCAGCACATGGAAACGCCGTTTACCTTCCCGCTGTAGCGGTTCCTATTTATCTACTTGCATTTTGACGTGCTTTCGAACTGCTAGGTTGGCAGGAGCTGGGACCAAGCAACGGGAGCTCACCCCGCCGCAAGTCCTAGGCTCAGTGGGTTAACCACAGCGCCACCTGGGTCCCAATTTGGCTTGTTATCTGGGTCCAAATCAGGTTAAACTCAAAGTAATCAAATAATTAAATTTTGCTTCAAACTCCCAATTTCAGGTATTCTTAACCTGCTAAAATGAGCCAAATATACCTGGAAAATAGAACCTCAAATTACACCCAGTAAAACAGCTCTTAACAGTGTGACCCTAGCAAATGGTTTCATCTACAGCTGATCTCCAAGTCCCAAGGCATGCTTACTATTTGTCCATTTAAGGAGCTTTCCTGGAGAAAGCTCCATGCTTGATGCACAGGGAAAACCAGTTGGGACAACAAAATACACATGAGCACCCAATAAAAGTCATCAAGGTTAGGACTCCCATGCAAATCGTACGCACAGAATCCCATTTGCAGCCCACACCTTGCACTCAACATTCAAGATAGAAAAGCTCAGATCCAACTAGTGACAAATGCAGCTTCTTCCTCTTTGATCCCAGCTCTTAGTCTGACACTCTCCTCCTCCTCCTCCTCCTCCTCCTCCTCCTCCTCCTCCTCCTCCTCCTCCTCCTCCTCCTCCTCCTCCTCCTCCTCCTCTTCTGTGATCACTCATAGCCAAGTCAGATTGTCATCCATGAACACAGTTTTAACAGCAGAACTGTAAGTGACTGCAGAGGCCAATTCTGGATCCACACGTCCTTCCACAGTGGCAACATAGGTTTCTTGGCAGGAATTAGTCATGGTTTCCAAACGTGTCTTCCTCTTAGTACATTTCTCCCTTTCATCCTGAGTTTGAGTGTCTTCAAAACCCATGACACCTTTGGTAAAGGCTGTTCTCCAACTGAAGCACTCGCAGGCCAGTGTCACCCAGTTGTCGGTGTTTATACTACATTTTTTTTAAGAATTGCCTTTAGCGACTCTTTAAACCTCTTTTGTTGACCACCAGCATTGCACTTTCCATTTTAAAGTTCGGAATAGAGTAGTTGCTTTGGAAGATGATAATCAGGCATCCACACAACATGACCATTCCAACGAAGGTGATGTTGAAGAATGATTGCTTTGACAATGGTGATCTTTGCTTCCTCCAGTACACTGACATTAGTTTCCCTGTCTTCCCAAGTGATGTGTAAAAATTTTCTGGAGACACCATTGATCGAATCTTTCGAGGACTTGGAGATGGCATTTATAAGTGGTCTACGTTTTGTGGTTGGATGTTAAATGGTTAGAGTCTAACACTCTAATCACTACACTGCACTGGCCCTCAAACTGGTTTATGAAAGTGAGTGAATGAATGGAAGAGATAACGAATAGATGAATGATGACTGAAGATGGGAAGGGAAAAGGGGTATCCCCATTCATTGCTTTTGGCTTTGCCCCCACTACCCATCAGCATTTGATCCCCTAACTAAAAGGACCCCTGACAGTTAAGTCCAGTCGCAGACGACTCTGGGGTTGCGGCTCTCATCTCGCTTTACAGGCCATGGGAGCTGGCATTTGTCCACAGTTTTTTTGGGTCATGTGGCCAGGATGACTAAGTCGCTTCTGCCGCAACAGAACACCAAAACCAGAGCAGCGCACAGAAATGCCGTTTACCTTTCTGCTGGAGTAGTACCTATTTATCTACTTGCACTTTTTGGCATGCTTTCGAACTGCTAGGTTGGCAGGAGCTGGGACCAAGCAACGGGAGCTCACCCCTTCACGGGGATTCGAACTGCTGACCTTCTCATCGGCAAGCTGAAGAGGCTCAGTGGTTTAGACCACAATGCCAGCCAGGTCCTGATCCCCTAACTACTAGCCACCAAAGGAAGGTGGCTTTCAGTTTCAAAAAAACAACAACATTTGCTCACATCTGCCATAAAGGAAGCCTTCATGTATACAGCTGTATATGTGAAGGACTCACATTCTGCAAATATCCACATCAATGAGCTATTGGATTTCAGGAAGTTCTAGCTGTTAGGCACTTGCTGGTGCAGCCTACATGCCAGCTTACTTCTGAGTAGAGATTAAGCCGATGATGAATCCTACAGGTTTATTTGTTTGTTTGCGCTCTCTCTCTCTCTCTCTCTCTCTCTCTCTCTCTCTCTCTCTCTCTCTCTCTCTCTCTCTCTCTCTCAGTATTTGATTACCTCACATTCATGAACAGTTGAGCAACATGTTGCTTGTGGCATGGTGACAAATTGGCAAACTCTTGATGAATGCACTTGTTATTGAGAACCTCACTATTTAAAAATTAATCTGTAAAAGGTCCAAGATTAAACATCTGTTCATCCAACTCCTACCTCAGAGAATAAGGTTGAAGAGGGATAAGGAAGCAATCCCTTTCCATCTGTGGGTTTTTGTTTTGTTTTGTTTTTGCAATGATAAGCTCCTATAATAGATTTCCTTTCTACAAAAGATTTGCATTTGTTGCTTTGGCGAGGAATAAAATTTAATATGCTTGCAACAAATATTGAACTGATGGAAATGCTCAATCCAATCCTTCAGAAGCTGAATATGTTGCATGGCTCTTAAAGAAACAATCTAAATAAAGAACCATTAAGATGAAAGATTATCATTCCTGCTGTGGAAGAAGGAAATTCAGGTAGCTCAAGGCATGAAATGGGGAGTGGGGAATCCAGACTGAGATAGAAGGAGTAATTAACAACAGTTTGTGTAACAGAGGGGATATATTTTGTTTTTTAATCCTTGCAGTTCCAGATATTCCTATGAGAAGTTTCCCTCATTTTGGTCAATACCTTTGACAATAGCTTCATCCCAACACTTAAAGGTTTTAGGGGCTCTCCCGCCAGGCATCAAAGGTGTGTGGAATTATCTGTCTTACTGGTACAATTATGGAACACTAATTTAGATTTTATATTAGTAATATCAAAGTGCCCCTCACAGTTGGTTGGGTCACTCACACTGCAGACCTTTTCACAAAGCCCTCCATGTGTACACAAAGTGCATAATGATTGATGCATAATCTAGGGAATAATTTCATAGGTGCCTCAGTTCCCCATCACTCCCTTTAAATCCAAATTCTGAAAACACAGAAGTGGATTGTTCCTTGAATTTCTTTCAAGGGAAAGAAACAACCAATAATCAAGGACTAATCTGCAACCACTCCATCAATATAAGTGGCCATATTAACTTACAGTTTGGTCCACAGTTGTGACTTGTTTATAAACCTGCTTTGCATAATTATCAGGATTAGTGTGCATAACGAGAGCAGTGCAACAAACTGGATTTTGTGGGACAAAGTTTTTGATTACTTGGTTTGCCTAGGGCCAAGGGAGAGCTATGCGCTGTCTGCTGTAGCCCAGAGCAAGATAACCTCAAATAATAATCATTATAAATACATTGCTCACATAGAAGCTAGGAAATAGTGTGGGACTTGATAATCCTGTACATGTGTTATGTGGTGGCTGGAAAGCAAAACTGGAAGTTTAGAACATCATCTCTTTCTCTCCAATGCATTTTATTTCTCTGTAGGATTTTTAAATAGAAGTGGCTAAAAATGTGCCTGTGTGATAATTAGAATTATGCTGATTAGCTCAAAAGGATGAGTAATCTCATTTGCTTCCAGTGAGTAGAAGATAAACTACATAATATTTCTGCTGGCTCGAGTCCTGAACAGGCTTGTATGATTACCCAAAGTGTAGTTACACTAAAAAATAAAAAAAGTGAGAGATTGTGAGCTTCATAGTTGGAGCTAAACCGATCTCCATAATATGGAAAATAATGGTACAGCCAGAAACAACAACAACAACAAACTTATTTTGCCAACTTGCATATTTGAAATATGAATTTTGCAAGGAAAAATATTTGGGGCATACTGAACAGGATGTTGGTATTGGTTATTAAAGCCATCATTAGAAGACCTGATTCTTCTGAGATAAGATGTATGCCCCGCGGCATATATATATATATATATATATATATATATATATATATATATATCCTGGTATGCCCCGCGGAGGACCTTAAGGTCCGCAAACAACAATATTCTGGAGATCCCGAGCCATAAGGTGGCTAGATTGGCCTCTACTAGGGCCAGGGCCTATTCAGTATTGACCCCAACTTGGTGGAACGCTCTTTCACAGGAGACCAGGGCCCTGCGGGATTTGTCATCTTTCCGTAGGGCCTGCAAGACAGAGCTGTTCCACCTGGCCTTTGGGCTGGACTTAGTCTGACCCCTGTGTTTGGATTTATGGACTACTTAAAATGAGGCTGCATTTTAAATTTTAATATTGTATTTTAATCTGTATTTTAATTAATTGCTTTTTATGTTTTATTGTAATTTTATTGGTGTTAGCCGCCCTGAGCCCGGTTTTGACTGGGGAGGGTGGGGTATAAATAAATTATTATTATTATTATTATTATTATTATTATTATTATTATTATTATGACTACTAGGGAAAAGGCCTTCTTGGTGGGGTTGCCTAAGGAACTCCCTCCTTTCTTCTCAGATCAGCTTACACCTGCGATAGAGAACCCGTGGCCCTTGAGATATTTCTGGACATCAACTTGCATCAGCCCCAGCCTGCATGGGCAATTGTTAAGTAGGACAGGAGTTGGGAATTGCAGTCAGACAAACCTAGCCAATTTGTCACCCATAGTTCTAACTTTAGTGCAAACTATTTACAGGCTGTGGCAGCCCGATGAAGTTAAACAACAGATCAACAGAGCCAGACTGATACCCAGAGAGAACTTGCTGCAAGACAGACCCCCAAAAGAAAATAACAGAACACCACTAGTAATCACATACAGCTCCCAAGTTAAAACAGTTCAATGCATCATCAGAGATCTACAACCTCTCCTAGACAATGACAGTTCTCTTTCTCAAGCTCTGGGAGGAAGACCTTTCATTGCCTACAGACAGCCACACAATCTTAAACAATTCCTCACCCACAATAATACAACCACCAGACTTAATATGGACACTGGTACCAGAGCCTGCAATGAACCCTGATGCCAACTTTGCTGCCACATACACCCAGACAACACCATTACTGGCCCCAACAACATCAAACATACCATCTCAGGACTATTTAATTGCTCATCTTCTAACATTGTGTATGCCATCAAATGCTAACAGTGCCCTTCAGCACCCTACACCAAAGGATAAATGGACATAAATCTGACATCAGGAATCACAAGACAGAGAAACCAGTAGGAGAACACTTCAATCTCCTAGGACATTCTATAAAGATCTAAAAGTAGCTGTCTTATTATAAAAGAATTTCAGAAATAGACTGGAAAGAGAAGTTGCTGAATTGCAACTTATTACCAAACTTAAAACCATGGAGAGACCTGGTCTGAATATAAGGGTCTGGTGACTTCTGTTTCAGTGTATCTGAAGAAATGTGCATGCACACGAAAGCTCATACTAATGACAAACTTAGTTGGTCTCTAAGGTGCTACTGGAAGGATTTTTTATTTTTTATTTTCGACTACGGCAGACCAACGCGGCTACCTACCTGAAAGGAGAGAAATAATTATGAATGAGGGAGAAGATTTAAGCTTCACACACTTTTGGGTAATGTAACATATGAGCTGTTGGAGAAGCTGCTGGGTTCTCACTTCCTAGGAATCTTGGAAGTCAAGAATCATCATTGGCTGGATTCAACCTGGATCATAGCAGACCCCATGGGACTTCAGTTTGATCAGTAGTGACTTGTAGGGTGGAATATGTGGGGCTCTGCTGCTCTCCTGGCTCCCCAACATCATGGGTTGTTGTTGTATACCAAAAGGAAGAGGAGAGGAGCAAGGCACAGGGAACATAGCATGGTGTGGGCCATAGCTGCCAAGTCTCCCGTATTCCCCGGGAAACCCCCGTTTTTCCAGCTGTCCCCAGCCGGAAAAAACGGATATCCCCCCCCCGGTTTATTCTGATGCGGCGGCCATTTTGGAACTGGGCGGAGCATGCTCAGAAGCGACTTTTGATGCTGCATTGCCCAGTTCCCAAATGGCTGCAGTGCGACTTCTGGTGCGACGGCCATTTTGGAACAGGGCAGAACAGCATCAAAAGTCGCTTCTGAGCATGCTCCTCCCAGTTCCAAAATGGCGGCAGCGCTAATTCCGGTCTGCTACTTCCGGTCCAGTCCCTTATTTCTCAGGCCGGAACTTGGCAGGTATGGTGTGGACTGTGGGGGGGAGAAGCACCGGGTAGACTTCATCTCACTGCACTGAGCTTCCTGCACCTTGTGCCCCCCTGCCTCTTGTTAAGTAGCATTGATCTTCAGAGCTGGGAAGCTGAGAATGTCAAATAATCCCACCTGTGCTGCCTCACCAACTGCTACTGAACTAGGCTTGATTGAATTCAATGGGTATACTCTGCTTGAAGAATGTCTTAGTCCGAATCCATCCCAGTACAGTGGTACCTTGGGTTACAGATGCTTCAGGTTACAGATGCTTCAGGTTACAGACTCCACTAAACCGGAAATAGTACCTCAGGTTAAGAACTTTGCTTCAGGGTGAGAACAGAAATTGTGCTATGGCGGTTCGGTGGTAGCGGGAGTCAGCATTAGCTAAAGTGGTACCACAGGTTAAGAACAGTTTCAGGTTAAGAACGGACCTCCAGAACAAATTAAGTTCTTAACCCGGGGTACCACTGTACTTTGAGTCAAGTTACAAGAAAGGAGATTCCGACTAAACATCAGGAAGGGCTTTCTGACAGTAAGAGCTGTTCAGCAGTGGAATGGTCTCCCTCAGGAACCATGGGCTCTCGTTCTTTGGATGTTTTAAGCAGAGGTTGGATGGCCATCTGTCATAGATGCTTTAGCCGAGATTTCTGCATTGTGGTGGTTTGGACTAGATGAGCCTTGGGGTCCCTTCCAACTCTCCAATTCTGTGATTCTATACACAAGCATCATTGCAACTCACAGCCTTATCTAGAGTTATAGGTGGCAGATAAACACACCTCACAGATATCTTACCCAAATATCAGAGCAAGGGTTGTCATTATAAATAGTGAAGGACTGGAGCCATTCAGCCTGTCAAGAGTCAGACTTTGATGTAAAGGTCTACAATTTATACTTCAAAATATGCCTTTTTCAAGTCACTTTAAAATTTATGGGCTTATGTAATAGTGGGCTGGTTCAAAATGAATTTCTATTAATACCTGCCACCTTCATTCAAGGCTTTGTGTTAGGTCCTGAAAGCTGGAGCGAAGAAAGTGAAGTGGGTGTGCATATTGATGCTGCCTTCCTAATTATGAAAATACACCCACACACCTGTACAAAATTGCTTGGAACAAATCATTGCCTAAGGTCAAACTAGGAGTCCTACCTGGAATGTGCATATTATCTTTCTCCCTCACTCCCTTTGTAAAAGTGCCACAAAAGCCTCTTAAAAACAGAATACAGAAAGCAGATGTTTATCCTGGAGGTAAAAATCCACATATCCCATAAATTCTGAGTATGAAAAATGTAAGGTAAATATTAATCGAGGTGGAACTCCCCACAGACTCTCACAATACATTGCTACACACGTCAGCTCAGGTTGCTAACACACCATACTTTAAAGCATGTGACTTCACCCAACAAATCCTTGGAACCGTAGTTCATTAAGGGTGCTGGGAATTATAGCTCTGCGAGGAGTGAACTGCAGTTCGAAGGATTCTTTGGGGAAAGCCATGCACTTTAAATGTATGGTGTGTTCGAAGCCTCTGACTCAAGGAACTCCTGAATAGCAGGCTGAGTCCTGATGTCAGGGCCTGACCCTGAACCATCTCTGCTATTTTCACTGCTTGTCTTTCCGACTCAGCTGATCCCTTCTCTCCTTGCATTGGAGTCCTGCCTGCAAGTGCAACGCCTTTGATTTGATGCTTAAATATGAATTCTTTGCCTTGAAAATAAGTACATTGGAAAACAGCCAGTATACTCTTCAGACCACTTTCCCCACACTTCCCTAAAAGAAAGCCCAACAATCTCAAATTATTTATTTGTAACTAACTTGGGAAGCCTTATTATTATTATTATTATTATTATTATTATTATTATTATTATACCAAAAAACAAAAACAAAAAACAAAAACACAAGAATACAAATGAAAATAGAGATAAACACAATATTAATTACAAGATTATAAAGCAAAAAATGGTTTCTGGACTATAGACCCGACCTCCTGTCTATTCCCGGTTTCAATTATATGTTACTTGTTGCCAGTACACCCTTTTATCATAGATTGACTAATTATTAGTTTATCTTAGATCTCAAACATTTCTTAAAGCTACTACTGAATTTATTCAAATGCCATTTTTAATCAATCTCGTTTATTTTTATTCAACAAGTTTTATATACCATTTAATCAACAAAACAATATGAAACATTCATTAGAAAATACCTATAAAATTAAACATTAAAAACAAATTGGTATATGATTGCTCAAAATATAATGAATCTGAGGGTTTTAAATAAAATGTACATCGTTTAATTTCATGTTAAAAAGACATGTTTGAGTAGGCTTGTTTCAACAAAACGCTTTTAATAGGTACCAAATAAACTACAGTGAAAATGCCTACCTAATGTTAATGAGTGGCCACCACACTGAGCGGCTGATTCCTTGCAAATGCAGAACTGATATTCCATCATTCTGCCCGGACACTGAGGTCCAGCACCGAGGGTCTTCCGGCAGTTCCCTCGTTGCGAGAAGCCAAGTTGCAGGGAACTAGGCAGAGGGCCTTCTCGGTGGTGGTGCCTGCCCTGTGGAACGCCCTCCCAACAGATGTCAAAGAGGAAAACAACTACCAGACTTTTAGAAGACATCTGAAGGCAGCCCTGTTCAGGGAGGCTTTTAATGTTTAATAGATCACTGTGTTTTATTTTTCTGTTGGAAGCTGCCCATTATTATTATTATTATTATTATTATTATTATTATTATTATTATTATTATGTGGTTCATATAAAAGTCCCAGTTGTGTGGTTTGAAGCAGTCAAGCAGGCACATAGGTAGAATAATAGAATTGTATAGTTGGAAGGGACCCCAAGTTCCACCGAGTCCAACCTCCTGCAATGCAGGAATCTCCAGTAGCGCATCCATGACAGATGGCCATCCAACCTCTGCTTTAAAAGATGAACTCACCGCCTCCCGAGGGAGTCCATTCCACTGTGTAACAGCTCTTACAGTCAGAAAGTTCTTCTTGATGTTTAGTTGGAATCTCCTTTCTTGTAACTTGAAGTCTTTGGTAGGGTCCTAGCCTCCAAAGCAAGAGTAAAGAAGCTTGCTCCATCTTCCATGTGACAGTTCTTTAGATATTTGAAGGTGGCTATCATATCTCCTCTCAGTTTCCTCTTTCCCAGGCTAAACATATCAAACTCCCTCAACTGTTCCTCATAAGGCTTGGTTTCCAGACTCTTTATCACTTGTTTCCCCTCTTACTTATATAAACGACTAAACAACAACAACAACAACAACATATCTAAGTCACGAAGTGCATTATGATTCTGCATCTGTTGGTGAATACGTTTTTTGTGTGACAAACTTTCTCGTATGTGTTCGACTTAGAAGGAGCATTTGATGGGAAATAATGCCACAGTATTCAAGAAATCAGGAGTGTTCAGTGTGCTAAAGCAAGTATGGGGAACTTTGGCTTTCCAAATGTTGCTGAACTACAACTACCATCAGCCCCAGCAAGCATTGCCAGTGTCCATGGATTATAGGAGTTGTAGTTCAGCAAGATCTGGTAGGCTAAAGGTTCCCCACAACTGTGCTAAGGCAATATGGACATAATATTATCTGCCCCTATCATGTAATTGTCAAACATAACCCATCTTTCAATGAACTCCCGAGATAAGCAATGCTCCCAAAAGATTTCTGCTCTATTGAATTAATTTTAAAGATAATTCATTCTAGGAAGAGCAGGCAAGAAAGTAGAAGAGTTGGCTTGCTTCAGATACTCCGGATTCTGGTCTACTTACTATTTCTCCTTCTTTAGCAGGGAAGACACCTTCAACTCAGAATCTAAACATTAATCAGCCTGAATCAATAGATTCCGCCAATAGAGAAGGGATACAATTTTCCTGCCTCAAGTGCAAGTATTCTGTATCAGTAGACAGGTAGATAGATATGAGCACTTGTCCACAAGGGGTAAATATTCTTGACCTTTCACCTCAGGTGTAAACACACACACACACACACACACACACACACACACACACACACACCCCAGTTGGCACAGCTTAACTTTATTAAATACCGCACATAATAGTGCAAGAGAAAATTAATACACAAAGTAGCATTCCAGAAAATAAATGTGATGTGTGTGTCTCTATGTAGTAACTAAGGGCAAAGAACTGAATATGGAATGAAGAGCTGAAGACATAAATAAAAGCAAGCTTAGCAATGTGGTCTATTTCAGTTTGCACAGCAATCATATATAGGTCATAACAGATTCTGCTTATAACCAAAAGATACATTTAAAATGAGGGCAACATTTTCTCTCATAAAAAGTTGCTGTAATTTTATTTTAGAGTTTTTAAAATGTGCTGGTGGGGAGCATTTAGTAACAGAAGGTCATTATAGCAACCTGGGGCAACATGCCATAGTCTCCAACTGCCCCCCCCCCCAAAAAATGTTGGGACTCTCTCACACACAAAAAACACCCTTATGCCACCACAGTTTCTCACATTGCCACACAGAGTCCAAAATTCACTCTTAAAAACATTGCATCAAAGAGCACCTATACCGTTATAAATGGTGGGCAATAGCTCAGTGGGAGGGCATTGGATTTGCATGCTGAACATCCGAGGTTCAATTCCTAGAATTTCCAAGTCGAAGAGGGGCCAATCAGAACACCTTGAAACCTGTTATCAGTTAGTATAAACACAGCCCTAGATGGATCAAGGCTCTTACTCTGTATACATCAGCTTCTTGTGTTCCTGTGGTCAGCCATCTCTCTTTGCCCTCCCAGCCCCTGCAGCTCATGCTCATTGTGAGATACCTCAAAGCATCCTTCCATGGTGGCAATGATGGGGGGAAATGGTCCTTTCTGGAAATGCTGCCACAATCTGGAGCAACAGCAAAACAGCACTTAGTACAACAACACGAGAGCCAGCGTGGTGTAGTGGTTAAGAGTGGTAGACTCGTAATCTGGGGAACCGGGTTCGCGTCTCCGCTCCTCCACATGCAGCTGCTGGGTGACCTTGGGCTAGTCACACTTCTCTGAAGTCTCTCAGCCCCACTCACCTCACAGAGTGTTTGTTGTGGGGGAGGAAGGGAAAGGAGAATGTTAGCCACTCTGAGACTCCTTCAGGTAGTGATAAAGTGGGATATCAAATCCAAACTCTTCTTCTCCTCTTCTAGTATTTTATTTCTTTTTAGAAGGAAAGCATCTGCCACCAGCCGTTTAGAACATACGTTTCCCAGCCAACCCAAACTATGAAGATGGTTTGTGATGGTGCAGAAACACTTCAGGCTTAGCTTTATAAAATGGACACTTGTAACAAAAAAAAAAAAGGCTGGCCTTGTGGGTAAATGCCAGGATCTGTCCAGGTCTTCTTAGGCCCCTATGCCTGGGCAGGACGTCTGGAACACCTTCAGCATACACCCGGGAATCATGGACTCATAACTGGGCTTTATGAGCACCAAATCAGCAGTAAACAGCAGAAGCATTTGTAGAGGTTTCAAAACATTCCTCATTTATTTCTATTAACTACTGCATATTTACAGATCTGGCTTTGTGAGTGTTACAGCCTCTCACTTAGCCATCTTGTCTACAGAAGATATTAAACTGCACACAGCAGCACACGGCAGAGAGCAGAGTCAGGACTGAAAAACAACAAAGTAACAATTCCTAACTGTTCCCTCCCAACAGCAGATATCACCAGATTTTCAGAATGGGAGGGGTGAAAATGCTCACAACCTCCCCCTTTTCATTCTGACCATTATGAAAATCTAGCACAAAAGCAATTTCTTTACATATATACCAAGTTGTTCCTTATTAACAGCTTTAGTCAAAGCATCAGCAGGTATTTCTTTCCCTGGCATATATGAGACTTTTACAACTCCCTTCTGAATGCATTCTCTGGCACGGTGCAATTTGATTAGCAAATGTTTTGTTCTTTGCTTGCACCCTTCTGAATGGATTAGTTCTATGCAGGCTTTGTTGTCCTGATAAACTTGAATTGGACAACAAATTTTAACTCTCATATCCTCACATAGTTGCAATAACCACTCTACATTCATGAGGGAAAAATTTAAAGCGTTGAGTTCTGCTTCACATGAACTCATGCTTATTGTTGCCTGTTTCTTACAAGACCAATCAAATAGGCACTGATTGTACAAATAACACACACCTGAGGTGCTCTTGCCATCAGTTGTATCACTACCAAAACTGGCATCGGCATAGATCTCAAGACCTCCAGAGTTTTGGCTAGTAAGCTTCAACCTGTAATGCATAGTGCCTTTTAAATACCTAACTATGCGTTTCAGCGCCTTCCAGTCTTGCACTGTAGGTTTATTTACATATCTGCTGAGCAAATTTACGCTAACAGCAATGTCTGGTCTTGTGCACCTTGCTATAAAACTAAGTTTACCCAACACACTTCTGAACAATGTAGTGTCAGGAAAAACATTAGCATTAGTATCATGTTGGTACCCTGTGACCATGGGGGTGTCTACAGAATTGGCATCTGTCAGATTTAATTTTTCAATCACATCATTTATCTTACGTGATTGATGCAGCAAAACATCACCTTGCTTATTTCTCTCTACTTCCAGTGAGAGATAATTGCTGACTTCCCCTAGGTCTTTCATATCAAAATGCTTTTGCAGTTTTGCAAGAGTGGTTTTGTAAATATTTGCATCCTTCCAGAAAAACAAAATATCATCCACAAAACAAATGCAGTACAATTTGTGCTGGTTAGATTCTTTAACAAAAACACAAGAATCAGCCTTTCCTTGCTGGAAACCTAAGGAAAACAGCACTTCTGTCAGCTTAGTGTGCCAGCATCGAGCACTTTGTTTTAGACCATACAGGGATTTTTTTAATTTACACACCATTCCCTTTTTTATCTGCACTCCGTCTGGCGGTGACATGTAAATACTCTCATTGAGAATTCCGTACAAAAACGCAGTATTTACGTCGTGATGAGATATGGTCATGCCCTCTTCTGCAGCAATTTTCATCAACAGCCTAACTGTCTCAAATTTGACTGTCGGTGAATATGTCTCATGATAGTCCTGATCAGGAACTTGAGAAAAACCACGTGCAACTAATCTGGCTTTATATCTGACCACTTTACCAGTCTGATCAGTCTTGGTTTTGTAAATCCACCTGCTGTCTACAAGTTTCATGCCTGGTTCTACTGGAACCAATTCCCACGTGTCATTTTGCTTTAGGGAATTCAATTCAGCTTTCATGGCATTAAGCCAAGGTTCGGCATCTTTTTCAGGTAAATTTTGAACCTCTTTGTAGTTAGTTGGTTCAAAAACTGAGTTTGGATTGCTAGTGGCAGCCATATCTGAAATAGCAGCTTTAGCAAATTCTTTAGAAAATCGTTTAGGTGCTTGTCCCTTGGTAGTTCTCTCAGATCTACGCAATACTCTGGGATCCTCTGGGTCTGGTTCCTCCTCCTTGGGAGAATGGTGACCTGTATCTGGCAAAGATTCTACCTCTAGATCAGTGTCAGACCCATCTGATTTCTTAAAAGAGGTCTTTTCATTCTGATCATCTGTATCAGTGTCAGAATCTGTGCTACCATCAGCATCAATTACAGGTTTTGCCTCTTTGTTAATTGGTTTCACCACCTCATCATCTGAAATGGGATGACATTGAAAAATGCCAACTTTGTCCCATTTTGGATTACAATCCATGCTTCTGGTCAGCCTAATTGTGTTTGTGTCTGTCATCAGCACACGATAAGAACCTTTTTCATAACCTAGAAAAATGCCATGTTGACCAGATTTGCTCAGTTTGTCACCTTGCAGAGTGTGCACCCAAACTTCAGAACCGAAAATTTTTAAATGTTTTACAAACGGTTTCCTTTTGAACAGCATTTCGTATGGGGTGCAATCAATGGCTGATTGATATCTGCGGTTGTAAATATAGGTGAAACACGATAGAGCTTCAGCCCAAAAGGGGTTGGGTAGGCCTGAATCATGCAACAGAGTTTTAATTCCTTGTTGCAAGGTCTGGTTTACTCTTTCACATAAACCATTCTGCCATGGAGATCTGGGCGTGGCAGTCATGTGCTCTATGCCCTGTTCTGCAGTAAAGTTTTCAAACTGTTCTGAACAAAATTCTCCACCCCTGTCAGTGAAAAGACAACGTACATGCTCATCGTGAACATTCCTGAGCCATGCACAAAATTTTTGAAACTTAGAGAAGGCTTCAGACTTCTTTTGTAACATATAGACCCAAACATATCTAGAATAGGCATCTATCAGAACCAAAAAATAACATGAGTTTCCTCTAGAGAGCGCTAGAGGTCCAACCAAGTCTGCATGCACAATCTCATAAGGTTTCTTAACCTCCCTCCCAGATTTTGTACCTTTGGGAGCTTGCTTAATTTTGTTCTCTGCACATGAGACACATTTCATATGATAAGGACACTTTTGAACTTTCATGCCCTCAACCATATTTTGCATTTTACCTACTGCCTGGAAATGCAAATGACCAAACAAACGATGATAATCATGAATACAATGGTTATGCAATTTCTCATTCTTATCTACTGATATATTACAGCACGCCTTTTCAGTTTCTTTAGTTGCTCCAGCAGCTGTACCTGTAACAAAAGGCAATACATATAAACCATCAACACACTTAGCATAAAGAATGAGTTTGTTGTCTCGAAGAATTTCACACCGAGAGTTTGCAAACACCACTTTAAATCCTTGAGCGTCTAGCTGAGAAACACTCAAGAGATTATCCTGCAAATGAGGAGCATACATAACATTTTTAACTGTTGCATTAAGGCTCTGCAAAGAAACCGTTCCCTGAGCCAAACTTTTAATAGTCGTTCCATCCGCTTGATGAATTGCTCCTCCCTGTTTCTCAAGATGAAGAAAGAGATTTTTATCATTGGCCACGTGCCTTGTGGCTCCTGAGTCGACAACAAAAACAGAACGTGTGAGTTGATTAGAACTGCGTGAAATCAAAGCCTTTGATGCAGCTGGCCCTTGGGGTTTTCGGCCTCCTCCCCCTTTGCCTTTGAAGTTGCCCTTCTTCTTTGAAGAGTTTTTACACTGATTTTTAAAATGGCCGACCTCTCCGCAAGAAAAACAGCGGCGCATTTTAAGAGCTTTTGCAACACTTTCACTTTCCCCTGTTGAAGGCTTGTAGGCATTTCCAACAGCCTTGTCCCTGCTTTCTCTAGCAGTCTGTCTGCGATCCCACTCATTCAAGAGCACGCTAGACACATAATCTTCTGTTAGACGGTCATTGGGCAAAGACGACAATTGAGCAGCTACAGCATCATAAGATTCATCCAAACTGTTTATGATAAGCATTGCAAAAACAGCTTCTGAAATATTTAAGTCTCGCTGGACAAGATCCTGTCTGAGACGTTTTAATTGGGCTAGATGGCTGGGCAAATCACCATCTTTCTGCAATTCCAGCCTACACAGCTTTTTAAAGAAAAGCACACTGGATCCTGCATTTTGTCTTAGATGCATATCTCGAAGTTTATTCCAAACAGCCCGTGCAGTCTGCTGGTTCTCCAAGTTGACCAACAACTGGTCCTGGACACTCAGAATAATTGTCCCCCTGGCTCTCATGTCTGCCTCATGCCACGCTGGCCATCCATCATCATCCTCATTAGGGGGGTCATCTTCTATAATATGGTAAAGCTTTTCCCTTTGTAAAAGTGCTTTCATTTTGACCTGCCATGTAGGATAGGTCTCTGGTGTAAGGAGAGGAAAAGATAGAGACATCTGGCCAGAATGTGCAGAAGCCATGCCTGTGTTTAGTTAACAGCAAGACACTTCCCTTCATGCACCCCAAATACTCTTGACTCTCTCAGCAACTTCTCTCCCCACTCAGCACAATTAACAGGCAAACTGGAAAAGCGTCTCTGCTGTCTTCCTGGCAGCCAGCAACATACCTTTCTGTAAATCAAACAGCAGCTTGAAAAACAGCTTCAGCTCACAGCTCAACTCCGATGTGCAGCATCAGATGGAAATGGATCAGAAACATCCAATTATCCAACCATCAATAGCCATCTGCAACCACCAGTCTGCTACCAGCAACCATCCTCTGCTACCATATGTGGGTAAATGCCAGGATCTGTCCAGGTCTTCTTAGGCCCCTATGCCTGGGCAGGACGTCTGGAACACCTTCAGCATACACCCGGGAATCATGGACTCATAACTGGGCTTTATGAGCACCAAATCAGCAGTAAACAGCAGAAGCATTTGTAGAGGTTTCAAAACATTCCTCATTTATTTCTATTAACTACTGCATATTTACAGATCTGGCTTTGTGAGTGTTACAGCCTCTCACTTAGCCATCTTGTCTACAGAAGATATTAAACTGCACACAGCAGCACACGGCAGAGAGCAGAGTCAGGACTGAAAAACAACAAAGTAACAATTCCTAACTGTTCCCTCCCAACAGCAGATATCACCAGATTTTCAGAATGGGAGGGGTGAAAATGCTCACAGGCCTTGCCCTTCAGTTTAGAAGTATGCATATCTGCTGAAAGCTTTCCTAGTGTTGTAACAGTATGCTCTTTGCAGAAACAAGGTTGTTCCAAATTCTATCTGGAAGCATTTTAAATTATCCTCATCCACTTGCATTCTGAGGACTGTGCATAGGGTGGAATACCAAATCGCCGGCAAATGAACTGAACTGTTAAACAAGTATTGTGTTTCCCTTACATTTGTATTCCTCACTGCAAACAGGGGCTAAAATGTATTGCTCCCGTTTAAACGTATCAGCTTGGATCTACTTGATGTCTTTCATATCTCCTGCTTCTATATCAGAAGTGGCTTGCTGAGTGGGGAAGTGGTCTCTTTGAAGGTATTGTCAGAGGCAGAGGCATAGCAACCTGCTTGGGCACCCGGAGCGGCGCTCGTCCCAGGGAGTGTGGCGTGCGTCCTGGGTGTGTGTGTGTGTGCTTCCTGGGGGATGCCGCCAATCAGGGGTTGGCATTTTGTCACACACCCCCTTTGAAATAGTAACCAGGGCAGACCGCCCCCGCCCCCCTCGGACCGCCCCTGGTCAGAAGCAGGGATGAGGAACATGTGGCACTCAAGATGTTGCTAGATGCAAACTCCCACCAGCTCTACTAGCCAGTATGGCCTGTGGTAAAGGTATTATGGGAGTTGTAGTCCAAAACCATCTTTTGAAGGTCACAGGTTCTTCAACCCTGGTCTGTGGCAAAACAGCATTTGTAAGGGGCATCCTGAAGGGAAGCAGAGACACTTGCAAGGTTTTGTGTTGGCCTGGCATTTCAGACATCCAAAAATGCTGCAGACAAGTGTCTTCAAAAGTAAAACTAATGTCTCTAAGCTTACCAGATAAGGAAATTGCCAGATTGAGGAAGAGAAGGGACAGCAAATTCCAGGGTGGGGAAAGGAGGGGAAGGGGAGCTCTGTTATGACTGACTTGTCAAGCTTGTAATAAGAGGAAATGGTGTTTCTCTCCAATCCCAGTTCTTTGGGAGAAAGATGTTGTCATAAACTCCAGGGCACCTACAATGCAGTTGAATGGAGGAGATGTATTCATGTATGTTTGTATTCATGTGTGCCCGCTTCACATTAATGTCAAATGCATGGCTACTTGGGAAATGGTCAATAGACAGACACAGTGGAATTCCCTCCTATATGGGTTTGCTAAATGCATGGAGTTAACAGACCTATACATGAATTAAGCTCTGATTCCCCCAATTCCAATAAGGGTCTAATTCTTACCATAATGCCAACTGTCTTTTGAAAATGGGAAAATATTGTTGAAGAGTCATTGTTTTGACACTGAGAGTAGATTATATCAGAAAGAATAAATATTATTGACTCAACAGTGGCATTTTTATCCTTATATAGGGTGGTATAATAATAATAATAATAATAATAATAATAATAATAATAATATCAAGTAATTGTGTGGACATTAAACCAGGAGTAGCTGGCACAGTGCCTGCCAGATGTTCTTCATCTACAACTCCTATCATTCCTGACTATTAATCATGCTGGCTGAAGTTGATGGACATTATGGTCCAAAAACCATCTGGAGGGCAGCAAATTGGTTATCTCTGCTTTAAACTATCAAGGCTTAAAGAGGCCAGCCAGTTTAGTTAGGAAAACTCTTTGCATTTTCTGAATCTAGAACAGGGATGGGACACCTGTGTCCCTCCACATTTTAGTGGACTACAACTGCCATCACCCCTGATTGTTGGCCATGCTGGCCAGAGTGGATGAAAGCCGGAGCCCAACAATGCGGATAGCTATATTTCTGGCATACTCTTCTTTTATCTATACTTTTTTTTAAAAAAAAAATCAAATAAATAAATAAATAAATGAAACCTTAATCAATAATTAAAGATATGTGGCGCTCCCTCTAAGCGATGCGCACCACACATCTTTAGCACTGAGTGCTTTGACACCCAGCTGTGTCTCTCTGTGGGAATTGTCCTTTCCTGTCCCCCTTTTTGATTAATGTTATTCTCTGCAGAAATGATGCATGGTGATAATGGTTGCTAAATAACCAGCCGTCAATACTGCATGGAAACCCGGGGGGGGGGGGTAGCGGAGCAGCAGAAGTAGGCTTATCGCTATTGCTGCAAAACAATTAACAATGCAACATAACTGGCAGAATAAGTCATCTTCTGGTTGGAAGAGAAAGCAGGATGTGTAAGCACATGTGTCATGTGTGGTCCTGAGTATCGTCCAGGAAGATTTGCCTCTCCTATATAGGAGTTGGGCCACATGGTTCAATTGCAGTTCTTTTTTTTTATAGTGGAAAGAGACAAGAGCTGTCTGGGCAGCTGAAAACTGGAGATTCACATGCACCCATGAACTGATCAGAGAGGTTCTGGGAGCCTGGTGGAGGTGGGACAAAAGAGAGGGGACTCAGGCCAGATCCTAAGCTTGTTCACTTTGGTCACATGGCTTTAAATAAGTTTAAAGGCTCATTTCTTTCTGCCAGGATCAGGCAGAGCAGCAGCAGCAGCAGCCCCATTGCTGAACTGGGTTTGAATTTGAAACCTTACGCTAGCTTGCTTTACTCCAGCTTCCTATGCATAGGTGTCAGGCTTCAGAGGATCCAACCCCCCCCCCCCATGGTAGGTTGCCAGGAATGGATAAGACAAGGAAGTTCTTACCAATGCTTTTTATTCAATATTCACAGAGAGAGGCTGAGAAATGCAGCCTCCAGGAGTAATGGTGTTGTTCCGAGTGAAATCCCACCCCCTCCGTCTCTCCATCTCTCCATACAGTGGCTGATCCCTACAGTGACTGATCTGTGCCTTCTGCTCTCCTGCTTTCAATACCTACTGGGTTCTGGGAGGGGGGGGTCTGGAATGCTTTCTAAAGACAGTGAGTCTGTCAGCTGTCTCTCCCCTGGTGCTTCTTCCTCCTCCTCCCCTCCCATTATTTCCCAGATTTTCCCCTCATCTGCCTCCAAACTGTGATCTCCCTCAAACCCCTGTTGTAATTCTGAACTGTCTCCTCCTTCTATGGAAGGGTCAGGCTGGGGAGGTGGTCTCCACCATTCGTCCTCTGCCCAGACCCTGCCATCAAGACTAAATATTTAGCATGTGCCCCCACCATAGCTGCCAAGTTTTCCCTTTTCTCGCGAGGAAGCCTATTCAGCATAAGGGGAAATCCCTTTAAAAAAGGAATAACTTGGCAGCTATGGCCCCCACTTAAGAGAAATAGCTATGACCCAGGAAATCAGTTCCTGGAGAGCTGACTCGGAGATGCAGCCTGGCTAGAGAAGGTGGTCACTATACTATGCAATCTCAGAGGCATCTTCAGAATTAATGTTGGTTAACTATTAATTCTGCTTCTAGTGAGTTTCTACATGAGCAACCGGAGGTAACACAAGTAGCTCATATAAATGTGTGTAGTATTATTAGTTCACCTCAAGGGTGAGTATGTTTTGTGCAATGTCACAGGCTTATTGGCACCTCCGTATGGGGCCACCAGCATTTGCACCTGTGACAAAAAAAAGTGTTGCCATGCCGACAGGATGCTTGTGATGCGGGTGGCGCTGTGGTCTAAACCACTGAGCCTCTTGGGCTTGCCGATCAGAAGGTTGGTGGTTTGAATCCCCATGACGGGGTGAGCTCCCGTTGCTCTGTCCCAGCTCTTGTCAACCTAGCAGTTCAAAACACCAGTGCAAGTAGATAAATAGGTACTGCTGTGTCGGGAAAGTAAATGGCGTTTCCATGAGCTCTGGCTTCCGTCACGGTGATCTGTTGCACCAGAAGAGGTTTAGTCATGCTGTCCACATGACCCAGAAAGCTGTCTGTGGACAAACACCAGCTCCCTCGGTCTGAAAAGTGAGATGAGTGCCATAGTTGCCCTTGACTGGACTTAACTGCCCAGCATTCCTTTACCTTTACCTTTTACAACCCCTACGCCAGGAGTAGGAAACCTTTTACATTCTGAGCACTGCATTCTCTCTTGGACAACTTTCTGAGGGCCACATGCCAGTGGTGACCAGGGCCAGAGGCAAAGCAAGGGGTGCAACCCTTACTTTGCACATTAGGCACTTTCCAGCCATGTGAAGCCAGACGTTTCTACACACAGTGAAAGGACACATTTAATGCAAGGAATAGCACTTCAAGAGGAGGCCGAGTTAGGCTGATGATGAGTGTGTCATATGGGTGCTGTCTGGGGAGAGTCCCAAAGGCCAGATAAAGAGGCCTGGGGGCACTTCAGTCACCCCCAGGCTTGAGGTTCTCCGCTTCTACCCTAGATTGCCTGAAATGGCACCATGAGGTGAGCGCTGCCCTCCGCAAGGGCATCCCTCTGCGCATTGCCAGCATGCTCATTTGGGTATCACCTTAAGTGTGTGACGCAGCCCATACATTTCATGTAAGAGCAGAGAAGGGGTGCCTGCAGTGAAGCTGCAGTCTCCCTGCATATGCTGCGAATAGCATTTTGCATCTCAAATCAGCTAGCTATTTCCTGATTAGGCGTGACAGCTCAGTTGCTGACATTCTTAATTAACTTGTGGGATAAAATATTTCCTCCAGGGGATAAGGAACAATTTAATCTCCCAAGACTGGGATTTATCTGGGACAGAGAAGTTTGCTTACATTCTTACCCTTCGGAAACGGCTGTGTCAGGTTATTTTTGGCTCGCACTCATTTGATGATCCATTACTACTATTAAAGTTGATGTGGGGAACCCCTGCATTGCCAGGGGTTCATGAACTACAACTCCCATCCTCCATGGCCATTGGCCCTACTTGCTGGGACTGATGGGAATTATAGTCCAGCAAAATATGGAGGGCCATAAGTTCCCCATGAGTGGACTCCCGCTCATTAAGAGGCTACTTTCAGCATTTCTAAGATGGTAAAGGTAAAGGGGCCCCTGGACATTAGGTCCAGTCGTGGGCAACTCTGGGGTTGCAGCACTCATCTCGCTTTACTGGCCGAGGGAGCTGGCGTACAGCTTCCGGGTCATATGGCCAGCATGACTAAGCCACTTATGGCAAAACCAGAGCAGCACACAGAAATGCTGTTTACCTTCCCGCCGGAGTGGTACCTATTTATCTACTTGCACTTTGACATGCTTTTGAACTGCTAGGTTGGCAGGAGCAGGGACCGAGCAATGGGAGCTCACCCTGTTGGGGGATTCAAACCACTGGCCTTCTGATCGGCAAGACCTAGGCTTTGTGGTTTAACCCACAGCACCACCCGCGTCCCTTTCTAAGAGTCCTGGGGTCCCCTGCACAGCCTTGGCTCTCTAGAAATCGACCTGACCCGTCTTCTCCCGAGAGCTCAGCTCCCCCACACTCTTTCCCTGCCTTCCCCTTTTCTCTCCCCTCTCATAATTTACATTTACTAGGACATTCCTAGCCCACTTTCCTCCCAGGAGCTCAAGGAGGCCTTCATGGTTCTCCCTGCCACCAATTGTTATCTTCACAGCAGCCCTGAAAAGTAGGCTAGGCTGGCCCAAGGTCCACCAGGGAGCTTCATGGCTGAGTGGGGATTTGAACCCTGCTCTCCCAGGTCCTCCTAGTCCAGCCCTCCAACCATTACACCTCTGCCTGGCTCCATTTTGCATCTCTCCAGTCCAGCTGCCCTACGACATCGCCCTTCTCCCCCTTCCTGGGGGTCTCTCTGGCTCCAAGGAAGACTCCACCCCCTTCCTCATGTCCTGCTCCTCTTCTGGGACACCTTGATGCTTGGAGGACCCTCCTAGGGATCTCCTCCCTCTCCAGGAAGGGAGAAGATGAGGCAGAGCAGCGCTTTAACAGCTGGCAATGCTTCTCTTTCCTTTGGGTTGGAGCTCTTGAACCCATAGCACTTGAGGCCTCCTTTCTCTCTCTGCCAGCCCTTCATGCTCTGGGCTGCCTCTTTCTAGCTCTGGGGATGCCCTTTCAGCAAAAAAAATAATCATTCATAATAAATTTCTATCGCGAAAAAGAAAGGTTTTAAGTGTTATGCTCACAATGTTAAGTAAATAAAACAGAAAATAACACTTGCAACTGTAAGTATCTTATTTTTTTCCTTCTTTTAATAAGAAGGGGTGTGACAAGAAATTTTCCGCATTGGGTCCCACATGACCTTGCTACACCACTGGTTTCTTGTGCATATTACACCTTTAATACATAGCAATAATATGTTCATTTTATATAGGCAGTGCTTTTGGGGGGGGGTATTCAAGGATACATAAGGCACCTCTCCTCCACACACACACAAAAAGGTTAAAAGTGCGGCAGTTACTGTAACAACATCTAGGTGAATACCGCCACCTATTTTTTTCCTCTCTTTTTGTAGCAGAAAAGCACTGAATATAGGGATTTATCCCCATTGCCGGGGGGGGGGGGGAGAAGAGAAAAGAAAAGAAAAGAAGGTAAAAAAGAACTTGCAATCAATACACACACAAACACACATCTGATAAAATTCTATTGTTGAATCAATGGCTGCACAAAAGGTGGGAATTTCTCATTATTGAGAAAGTGTCACATCAATTGAGTGAAACAATGGACCTTGCTAATCCTAAAGACTTCCTTCTAACACAGAAGCATTTTCTAGCATGCAGATGCAAACACATTCTTCAACTTCACAGCCCCTGTTAATTGGGAGGTATTTTGAGTGCTACAAAGGCACACATTTCCTAAAGCAGAGTTCCTCAAACTTTGGTCTGTGAGCTTCACTCAGGTGGCCTGCAGCATACCCGCATTAAATATTCATATCGACTTCTAATTGTATTCTTACTGCCCTTTTTATTTCTTATATTGTATTTTTTTAATTACGATTTGGGTTTTATGGAATGTAAATTGTAATCCAAGAAAATGCAACGAGAGAAATAAAAGGAGCAATTAAAGCACAATAAAAAAATCATTCCACTCCTAGCGCAGCACATGACAATTGCTGCAACAGGTGTGTGTGTGGGGGGGGATTATGGGGTCCTCTAAGGCCATCAGCAATTTTCAGTTCTCCATGGGAACCACTGTCCTAAGAGAGGACAGGGAGTAGGATTTTTTTTCCCACTCAGATTTTTCAGAATGCTTATGAGACGTTCTCCTTAGCGGCTGATTGCAATAAGAGAGAGAGAGAGAGAGAGAGGAGGAGGAGGAGGAGGAGGAGTTTTTTCCTAGACATGGTTAGGCAATGAATAGAGTTCTGTCCACTGCTCTACAGTGACCTGCATGACCGTTTCATGTTTAATGTTACAGGTAGGTAGCCGTGTTGGTCTGAGTCGAAGCAAAATAAAAAAAAATTCCTTCAGTAGCACCTTAAAGACCAACTAAGTTTATATTTTGGTATGAGCTTTCGTGTGCATGCACACTTCGTCAGATACACTGAAACAGAATCCACCAGACCCTTATGTATATTCAGGGGGTGCGGGGTGGGGGTGATGGGAATGGGTGATGGGCTGATGGGAGTGATAAACCTGTAGATGGCTGTTAATGACTGCTGATGACTGCAATTGGTCCTGGGGGGGGGAGCAAGGGCTGAGGCGCTAAAGAAAGCTTGATCATGCATAATGAGATAAGAATTCAATGTCTTTGTTCATCCCAGGTGGCTCCATGGTTTTAAGCTTGGTAATGAGTTCCAATTCAGAAACTTCTCTTTCCAGTCTGTTCCTGAATTTTTTCTGTAATAAAACAGCTGCTTTGAGATCTTGTACAGAATATCCTGGGAGATTGAAGTGTTCTCCTACTGGTTTCTCTGTCTTGTGGTTCCTGATGTCAGATTCATGTGATATTTATGTCATGTTTAATGTGATAGTGGCTCAGATCTGAATGCATATTTGTAAAACAGGGGTGGAGAACCTAGCCCTTGAGTCATCCTGGGCCACACACCCTCCCAAGTCCCAAGCACCAGCCCTCTTTTACAGTATCCTTGATAGTGTTTTCTTTTGTTCTAACTGGAATTCATTTTCCATTATCAGAGGCATAGAGATGAACATGAAGAAGCAAGCCTACTCAATAAAAGGTAAAAGTCCCCATATTTGCCTATGGCCCTGCCTACCACTAATATGTGGGGCCCTAGAAGGCTGTCCTGAATAGAGTGTGGCCCCCCAGGCTATAAGATGTCCCCCAGCTTGGTGCAAAAGAAGGAAAGTCTTTTCCTTTTCATTTATTCTTCCCTGCTACTTAGAATAATATAACTAATCCACTTTATTCTCTACCAGTCTCCCAAATCCACATTAGTAGCCTCATTTCCATTGATCAAATAAGTGCAAATTCCTGTTTTGAATTCATCTAATGTGGCTGAATCCATTTAAGGCTTCTTTAATAGTGTTAAATAGATTTAGCAATTTGGATACGATCAGTGCTTTCTCCTAAATTACAGATTTCCCTCCCCCCTCACATTGTCCCAGATTTTCCTTTAATTCACATCCAAAGTGTTCTTTCCAATAATGCAGCATATGATTACTCTTTAATTAAAGTAAAATGAAAAATCCACTGTGAGGAAAATGGCCGGGACACAATCTCACGTCTTTGTTCTGTACTATTTTTTACAGTGCAGGAAATCAGCATTGCTTTAAAATTGGGGGTGGGGGTGGGTGATCAGCCTACATTCTGCATTTATCACATGGGGACAACTTGGACGTGTCTTTATTACATGGCCTCTTTAATATGTGTACCTGGTCACAACTGCTTTTCTTCCTCATCACAAGATGCATTTTCATACAACTGCCACCCACTGCATGTCTCTCTCTCTCTCTCTCTCTCTCTCTCTCTCTCTCTCTCTCTCTCTCTCTCTCTCTCTCTCTCTCTGCCAGTGCTTTGCCAGTGGACAACAAAAGAGCTTGACACTCTCAAGGCAAATCTTTGAAAATGACAACTGGGAAAAAGCTGGCCTGCAAGTGCTCCAGTTGGAGAATAGTCTCTATCAAAGGTGTCATGGACTTCGAAGAAGTGCAAACTCTGGACGAAAGGGAGAATTGAGCAAAGAGGAAGGCACATTTGACAAACCCTCACCTTCCTCAAACCCTGCTCAGAAACCTATGTCCCCACTGTGGAAGGATGTATGGATCCAGAATTGGCCTCCACAGTCACTTACGGATCACACTGTTAAAACCGTGTTTATGGAACACAATCTTACTCGGCTACGAGTGATCAAGAAAGAAAGAAAGAAAGGAAAGAAGGAAGGGAGGGAGGGAGGGAGAGAGAGAGAAAGAAGGTTTTGTCTGCTGATGCTCCATGTAACCTGGAAGAATATATGTCATTATGTGTTTTTGTATTGTGGCAGCCAGATTAGCAATATCTAAACATTGCACAACCTTTTTATTAAATATTCAAATTTTTAAAATTATTTTAAGCAACACTCAGAACAAATCTCTCATATCTATTGACTTCCCATCCACCCCTCCATGGTGCTCTTTTCTTACTATATAAACCTGCTCTGTTACTTATATTTTACCCATTATATACATTTATTCTAACTTATTAAATGTTGCTATGCTTCAAATCCTACATACGTTTTAACCATAAGCATGATTCACCCTCCCCAAATATCTAAACATTGGAGGACTTCATCTGGGGACCTGATTCTTGAATGAACCTCTCAGATTTGGTCTTTATTGTAACTTTGATGCAGAATTTTGCTATGTTTGGCCAGACTTCATTTCTTACGTGATGGCAAGGGAACATGAGTTTTGTCCACCAAATGGCTCACAGATATTTATGGAAAAGTATGCTGGGGTGAAGTCTTTTCTTTCCTTCTTGCTGAGGGAGGGAGAGAGAGAAGGGATTTGTGATTATATGTGTGTGTATCAGTGACTAGCAAAACATGCATTTAAAATTCCTATTGCGAAATGCTTCAGCATCTGCCGTCATCAGTTGCTCTGATAACAATGATGTCATTTCAAAGGTGGCAGTTATAGATCTTTGAGGACAGAATGCTCAGGAGACCTTCATTCTCTGAAGCTAAGCAATCCTGCCTCTCTCCCCTGTGTTGAAGCAAAGCAGTGTTAATGTGTCTGGCATGTACATCTAAAGGTTCTCCCTTTCTGCTAACATTTTTGGATCCGTTGGCAGCTCCAGAGCAATTACTGCCGGGCTGCGGTTCAGAGAATTCAAATGTTTACCACCAGGCATATATTAGCTATATGCATGCTCCTAATTGTTAAATCCATTTTTTTATTTTTAAGAGAGCTATTGTATGTCAGAAGAAAGCATGTTAAGCCTTCACCTGAAACTCATGGCTGTAAAAATCCTGCACTCTCTCTGCACAACTGGGAGTACCGCTCCACATGACCGTTTCCATTCACTTCAATAGAGGGACCACTCTCCTGCACATTTTTGGTGAGTATTAGTTGACTGCTAATGTGAATGCTTTACGGCGATGGGTGTCCACAGGAGGGGGCAATGGTTAAATGCTTGAGCCAATGCTGTACTTGCCTCATGAGGTTGTTATGAGGAGGATTAAGCAAAAGACCCAATTCCACAGAATACAGGCATTGTTTTCCAAATGCAACAATGATATACAGCAACTACGAACCCATGCTAACGATTTTCCAATCATGCTTTAGCTAAACATTCCTGAGGGGCTGTTCTGTTGTTCTCATTTATTTGTTTTACCCCATAATTGCCTTCCATCTTTGTCTGTTTAAGACAACAAGGAATAAAAAGGCACTCATAATTGAATTCAAGGAAGAAATGATACCATGCGGATTGATGCCAACCTTCCCGTGAGATAATAACATGGTGATCACAAGAATACAGCTGAAGGATCGTGTATTTTATTATGAGAAGCATCATTCAAAGCAACTGGGAAATTACTAAGAATCACCACATTTCAGTATACTAACATGGTGGTGCCGTTCTATGAGTTATGCATAATAGTAATTTTGCGAAGAACATTGCAGAATTACAAGGCTTTTTAGGAGTAACAAATAACTTAAATGGGTCTAAGTAAAGGAGAATGATATTGGCTTCACTTTAAGGAGAAAGTGAAGCTCTTTATGGATATGATTAGTTGTTCTTGAACAAGGCATAGATTGAAGCATTTGTGTCTCGGGGTATTTAATCAGTTATTACTGTTTAAGAGAAATGTTCAGCTACACTTTAGTCCATCTTCACATGAAGAAGAAGAAGAAGAAGAAGAAGAAGAAGAAGAAGAAGAAGAAGAAGAAGAAGAAGAAGAAGATCTGAACGTGTCTGTGCAAGAGCCTCAGCTGATTTGTAGGCTTGCCTGTATTAGGTCCTAGATTCAATTCCCAGCATCTCTAGCCAAAGAGTATTGGGTAGCAAGGTTGAAAAAAGTATTTACTTGTGTTTTTCTGAAGATCTGCTGCCAGTCAGACTTGACAGTACTGAGGTGGGTGGACCGATCTTGTGACTCGGTTTCAAGTAGATTCAGATGTCCACGAACCTCTGTGATGGGCTATATCACTGCAGGTGGGAGCTCATGGGACTGAATGCTCTACCCTTCAAAAAAAAACAACCTACGTCCTGCTCAGCTGGCCACAGGGACACTGCAAGAAGTTGACACACTGAGTTTTATCACACACACCCTGCAGAATTCACTTTTCACCATTGACCCCATTCAATAAATGCCATGTTTGCCTTTTCATGCTTCCTTGTGGGCTCAAAGATAGAAATCCCCTGCTTTGTTACTCATCTCAGCTGACTCCATGATGGGAAATAGTGGACAGTGAGTTTTGCACGATGGTAGTCTGGGTGAAGGGTCTGCATGTTGCTCATGGCGCATGGATGAAAAAAATGGAAGACCCCAACAACTTAGTGACACCTCAGCACCTTTGCAGTTTCTGCTGATATACTGTGTCAAGCAAAGGGAGAAACTTTGTTAGGTTGATGAATGAGCAAACACTGGACCTAGGAACTTCTGTCTACTTTGTACTTTACCCTAAGGGGATAGTCCTACAGTGGGCCTCTTTAGTTTGGATATGGCTATACTGCTGTTCTCTTTGAAGGTTGAAACACAGGATGAGGTAGAAGGTAGTGTTCCACAGGCCAAGCACCCAAGACGCAACAGATGTTTCACCATTAGTCTACCTCCCATCTGCTGCTGTGGCTGTGGGGTTAGGGAGTGACTTTGCATAGTGAGAATTTAGGGCTCTTGACCTGCTGCCCACATTTCTATCTGGCATCCTTGGCAAAACACCCACTGACTTCCATTGCAGCTATAAGTCAGCTTGTGGTGCTGGCCCATGAGCTTTTTCTTGTGATATATGTCATCCTTATTCATCAAGCTGACACCTTGTTCCTCCACACAGGGGGCACTAAACAGAGCAGAGTTTAGTAGGAGCTTTGGATCCATGTTTGTGGAAACTCCATGAGATCTCCACACTTTCTTCTTACCTAATGGACGTGAAGCTTGATGTATGCTGTTCTTGTAATGGTAGTCCTTCATACTCGATGCCTGGAATGTTAGCTATTTGCATGCTGTCTGTGTTTCTGCTGCTAGGGAACATGAGCTCCTCAGAAGTCCATGAGGTCTGTGGTTTGTCCATTGCTGTTTGCCCTCGTACCCACTCCACCGTGGTCGCCTGCGCTGGAAAAGAAACGCCTTCTTGCTGCATGCTTGTACTGTACATGGAGGTTCATGACACAGTGACAATGTTATGCATTGATTGGTGTCTCCCACGCATGTCCAATATGGAAGGTAACACCAGCAAATGACCTGGTGTTGGTGTGTCTGTCAGGGTTGCTGTTATCCCCTTCAGTAGCACCTTAAAGACCAACTAAGTTTATATTTTGGTATGAGCTTTCGTGTGCATGCACACTTCTTCAGATGCCTGAATATTTTATTTTTTATTTTATTTTATTTTGCTTCGACTCAGACCAACACGGCTACCTACCTGTTATCCCCTTGTTTCTTTAACTGTTGTGGTGCTTCTGACTTCGATCATGATTCCATTATGTCAGGATTCCATTCAGAGCCATGGTTCCTGATGCAGACAGTTGTTTATCTATTGTTTAAAAATAAATTGTAACTTTGAAATAACGACACTAGTCACTTACAAACAACCCAGTTCTCACAAAATATCCAACAGTTTGGGAAAGCATATAATTAAGATTGTCTCCAGAAATTAAGCTAAAGTATTTCAAGTAATTAATCACTGGTACTCATTTTTCATCAAAGTTTGATATACCTTTAAACAAGTTTTTTTTTATAAAAAAAATAGACTGTTAGCTTCCCTACTGTTGCAATTTCCCATATCTTCAGGGGCTATTCATCTTTGGCCAGTGAGCTATTTGCTGAGTGTTTTGAAAAAAAACAAGTCTAGCAATCAGATTACATATTACTTCCTGATTACTTTTTGATGCACATATAAACTAATATGTCGAGACTACTTTCTACACTTTTGAGATATCAAAGCTGTGAAGGTTGAACATTACTGAATAATCAAAGGGCCGAATTCAGAATGCCAAATATTTTTCAAAATATAGCAACTGTAATTCCAATTTCTTTGGAGCTGTAACACCGAGGCTATGTTTTGTAGCATCTTTTGATCAAATCCCACTGGGACTTACTTTTGGGTAGAAATATACAGGATTGTGCTGTGATTCTCTTTTCAACAGTGGCAGCAATGAAGCCTGTGTAAAACAGTAAAATGATAAACATGGATCAGGGCCTATCTCCACCATTATGGTTCCTCAACGAAACCATCAAAAATCATTCTCACTCATTAATGTCCCTTCTACCCATTCATACAGATCCATTCATACAGTAAGCTGCTGGGACCACGATCCGTGTCTACCTCTCCTGTCTTGGAAATGACTTTGCCATCGCCCCCTGGACCTTTCTTGCTGTCATGGAAAACGAGACTGCACAACACACCACCTCTCTCTGTCTCACTCCAAATGCTTGTCTGAGAGCCTTTCACTTGTCTTGTTATTCCTGCACCTGGTTTCCCTACTTCACATTACTTCTGATACACAGACCTGTCACTTTCCACAAAACAACTGGGGCTTGGGCGGTGAGGACTGCTGTTTCAAATCTTTCATTACATGTAAAATCTTGCCAGTAGGAAATTGGCAACACAAAGCTCTTTAGAGATGGTAATTTGACAGGGTTTCTATAATTCCTGGGGACCTCCCTGCTAGAGACCTACTGGATCTTGCTCATCCTGGTGGGTCTTGCCATACATTGCTCCCTAAGCATACTTAGGAATTGTGCTGCCTGTCTATTCCTGATGCATGGACATGCCTCCACATTTTGTGCTGTAATTTTCTTTGGAAAGAAAGAAAGGGAAGGAAGGAAGGAAGGAAGGAAGGAAGGAAGGAAGGAAGGAAGGAAGATTCTGGGGAGCTGGGAGTATAAACCCCTTTCTGTACCCTATTTTCAGTGACCTACAGTATATGAAAGTGCTGTCTGCAGCACCCCTCTAATCATTTCATAAGTTCATGTGTGAACCAGTCTCTAGTTTTGGGGTGGCAATATATCTCTTGCCTCTTTCCACTATAAAAAAGGAACTGCACTTAAACTTTGTAGTTCAGTTCATATATGGGAGGGGCAAATCCTCCTTGCTGTTACTCAGGACAGCATATGGCAAATATGCCTACACATCACATTTCCTACTCTAACTAGAGGGTGGCCAATTTCCCGGGCTACATTACAGTGTCAAGTATTTTTTGCTGGTCTATGACCGTAATAAAGATATTATTATTATTATTAGTGTCAAGTCTTTTTCACAACAATAAAAGCAATGATTATGCTTCTGCTATGTTTCCCCCCAGTATCCATGCAGTGTTGAAGGCTGATTATTTAGCGACCATTATCACCGTGCATCATTTCTATGGCAAACAACATTAATCAAAGAAGAGACAGAAGAGGACAACTCCCACAGAGAGACACAGTTGGGTGTCAAAGCTCTCAGTGCTAAAGAAGTGGGGTGTGCATAGCTTAGAGGGAGCATCTCATATCTTTAATTATTAAGAAAACTCGATTAAAGAAAATAAGTCTAGGTAAAAAGAAGGTATGCCAGAAATATAACTATCTCCATTGGGGGGTTTCTTTTTTAATTGGAAATGGCTGAGAATGTAAAACAAAAGGCTTAGCAGAAAGAAAGGTATTTGAAATCTATGCCAAATGTTGTTTTACAATCAAGACAGGATTGAGAATTGATCCATGGTTTCAACAAATCACATTCCTTTCACAACACAGCTGTCTTCAATGTGCATACAGAGTAGCCTTTACCAACCTGTGGTTTGGACTACAACCCCCATAAGCCCCAGCAGTAGAACAAAAAGGTAAAGGTTAAGGACCCCTGGACGGTTAAGTCCAGTCAAAGGAGACTATGGGGTTGAGGCGCTCATCTTGCCTCCAGGCTGAGGGAGCCGTTGTTTGTCCACAGACAGCTTTCCGGGTCATGTGGCCAGCATGACTAAACTGCTTCTGGTGCAACGGAGCACCGTGACGAAAACCAGAGCGCACAGAAATGCCGTTTACCTTCCTGCCACAGCGGTACCTATTTATCTACTTGCACTGGCGTGCTTTTGAACTGCTAGGTTGGCAGGAGCTAGGACCAAGCAACAGGAGCTCACCCCGGGACGGGGATTCGAACTGCCAACCTTCTGATAAGCAAGCCTGAGAGGCTCAGTGGTTTAGACTACAGGGCCACCCGCGTCCTAGCCCCAGCAGTATTGCAGGTTTGCGAAGGGAAGGCTGACTATAGCCATCAACTCCCAGATTGAAAAATAAGGGATCAGCAGCGGCGCAACATCGGAAGTCGCTTCCCGTGCCGCTCTACCCGATTTCCGGTGCCCAGACATGGGCAGAACGGCACCCGACATCAGTTCTGCGCATGTCCAGACATGCACAGAAGGAGCCTCCCTGGCCAGTAGGAGCTGCTTTCTAAATTTCAATTTGGGATAACAGCGGGAAACTGGTTTAAATACGGGGGTTTCCCGCGAAAAATGGGAGACTTGACAGCTATGAGGCTGACCTAAGAGACAGCATGTTTGAATATACCTCTTCCACAAAATCTACCTGGATGGATAAGCTTAGCACATCCAGAGCAAGGCTTCTCCTTTGATGTGAACTACGTAGGAATAATTAATGCTAAGATGCTATGTGTGCATCTGATGTAGTGATACCTCTGCACTTTGCAGCTGCCTGCTTCATTGAAAACATGTGGTCTGCATCCAATACTTAGACTTTTCAGAGGAATTTTTTAAAGCATCCATCAGCTTTGAAAACAAAGAAAATAAAGGCAAGGGGAGGGCTTTGTGGCAATACATAGTCTCTGCCTAAGCTTCCGCTTATTTGGGTCAGAGAGCTTCGGTGTGTTTTGTCAAACAAGCTCAGATATTACACAGCTCCCTTGTTCCCAAAGCTTTGAAGCATCCTTGGGTTTACCCATAGCTCTCTGAAGCCTTAGAAGATCCCCATTGGGGGCTTTTGCATGGCTCAGTCTGAGCTGTGATTAATGTCCAAGACTTGTTCAAGAAACATGGAATTTTTGAGGGGCAGTTAATAAAGCAGTGTGTTAAGGTTGCCAGTGCTATAAGCTGGGACAGATCTTTTTATTATTACTTTGGGAGAGGGTTAAACTTTTTCTTTCAGAGTTTTCTGAGAAAGCTCATGAATACCAAGCCAGAAATAAATTAAATGGGCGTGAGGGAGAGATGCAGTTCTATGAGGATTGTACAAGGTGACCTTCTCCAAAGGGGGCTCAGATATTTGTATCATGGAATAAGTGACAACTGTGACTTACAAGTAATTGAATACTGTTTAAAATGACACAGGTTTCTATAGAAGCTTTGGGTTTCATAAAGCCAACTGGGATGGGGTGGGGGTGGGGGGTTCATTTTGCATTCTAATGGAAACCTTTGTATTGTGAAACAATACACAAACTGAAACCCAGCTTTCCTTCCAAAATTCACACTTCTGCGATTTCCCCAAAAATGTCTACAAAATGTATGTCTCAAGGGAAAGTATGCATAAAAATGCATATATTTGTGAAACCAACACACACCTTTTTATTGGGGAAGTTGCTTGAAAAAGGTGTATATTAAGCAAAATTACATGTACATAGTGTATATATTAGGAGACATGTTCCCTAAATTTTCATGAGCGTTTACTAAAAAAAATAATAACCAGCAAGTGATAAATAAATATTGCAAGCTGAACCTAAAGGCTGAAAAACTGAGAAAAACCACAGCTGCCCGATTCCTGTTTCCAGCACTGCTAAACTGGTCCCTACAACTGCACAAAGCATTAAGGGAGCAATCCTATGCACAAAAACCTGGCATAAAACAAGCCAGTATAAATTAACCCAGTGTAAAATTGCACCAGATCTAAATCCCAGTGAGCTGTTGGGCTGCTGCTGGTCTATCTAAGTCTGCCAGAGAGAAAAGCAGCCTTTAAAATAGTGTTTTAATCTGGGTTGCCAGCTAACATGGCCAAGCTGAACAGGTTTAGAATCCTGCCTTTTCAGGGAGCTACACTGGCCTTGGTGAGACCAAGGAGCTATCGCTGCCGCTTTTTATTTTTATTTGTGCCCTAAAAAAAGCTCAACAATTTTGACCTGCACCCCCAGGGGGCGCTGGGCAGATCTTTGCACCCCAGCAGTGCATATGCTAAAGATGGCCTGGCTGGACATCCCAATGGATCTTGCTCCCTTAAGTCTCATGTTTTTACTTTCCCATCTTAACAGTATAGGAAAGAGTGTGCTTCCTTCCACTATGCAGAGAACATGTAATGGGAAAAGCCTTTCGTTGTTGGCAGGTCAGGCAGAGGGAGAGAATCTTGTTAATCAGATCCCTGCATGACTGATCCTGATTTTACCACCGATTGGCAGCAGCTGTCCTGGCTTCTTATGTCAATCTGTGATGTCCTGCTTCCTCCGCAGGGTCTCCACCAAGGCCTGGAGGCCTGCCGCAGTCACTGACATGCTTCAAGAAGCTGGGCTGAACTTCTGGAAGTACACATTCTATCCTCTCCCAAACTGAGCACTCAGCAGAGGCCTTTCGGAGATGGTGGGACTTCTGGTGGAGGCAGTGGGCCGGGGGGGTGGGGGGTGAGGTTGCACAGGGTAGTGGTGGCGGTGGCAGACCTGAGCAGGTGGGGGCAACGGCAGGGATTTCGGTTAGAATAAGTTGGAGGGTATGCCCTTGATGGCATCTCTGTACTGAAAGAGAGGGAAGTGATGCAGCTCACTGAGCATGCAAGAAAGTCAAATTTATGAAGCCAAAAAGCAAAAGGAAAGAAAGAAAGCACCAGAGAAATGGAGAAAAGGAGGGAGATGGATGTTGGATTTTTTGAATAGTCAAGTTACTTTAGAGCCGGTCTAATGTAAATACTGTCTGTTTAAGAGAAACAGGTGCCGGTGTTTCTGTTAATTGCTCACAGGTGTGGGCTCTGCTCCTTGTATATAAGGCTCTGCCAGAAAGCCTTCTGTATCTCTTAGTTAGATCTTTCAGTTTGATTCATCTCTTAGTAGATCACTCTTTCAGTGAGATCAGTACCTTAGTTGGAAAGTACTTAGTTGAATCTCAGTTATTCTCAGTTTAAGAGATTCCCAGTTGAATCTTAGTAAGAGAGACTCTCAGTTTAAGAGATTCCTTAGTTGAATCTTAGTATGAGAGTTGCTTAGTTATAATGCTAGTCTGCTGTTAATTCTTGGGTAGTTTAATGGGAGTTATGTGGGAGTTTGTGGGAGGTTTGGAATGGGTTGAAGGTTGGAATGTGGGTAGATAACGTTGCTAAGAGAGGAAGCATTTATCTTTAGTTTAAAGTCTCTTTAGAGTCAGTTTGTTTTTCAGTTAAAGAAACCCAACCGTTTGTATTTTCACCTGCATACTTTTACAAGTGTGCAGCTAGTAAGGGGTTTCATACAAGGGAGATAATTCCCTATGCTCTTGGTGGTGTTTTCTTAGCCAGGTCGACTTCTGACTGCGTGTACTCTGCATAAAGCATACTTTAAAGGGCCGCTGGAAACTGGGATATATGATTTAGGTTAAGCAAGTTTCAATACCCAGTATATATATATATATATATATATATATATATATATATATATATATGGAATCTGAAGGGGGTGTTTTTATGTAAGCTTTTTTTTGGGGGGGAGACTGCATTTTGCTATGGTCAGTAAAACGTTGTGCATGTTTGAGAATTAATATCCCCCCCTTTCCCTCTTTTTAAATGTATGAAGGAGCTTGCAAGACTCCGAAATTCAACAACTCTTGTTATACCCTGTTTCTCATATTTTAAGACACACCCATAAAATAAGCCATAGCAGAATTTTTAAGCATTCAAGGAATATAAACCATACCCCGAAAATAAGACATAGTGATAGGCGCAGCAGCAATGCCGGCCACGGCAGGAGGAGGAGGAAAAAAAATAAGACATCCCTTGAAAATAAGCCATAGTGTGTTTTTTTGAGGAAAAAATAAATATAAGACGTGTCTTATAATATGAGAAACACTGTATATAGCAATAACAGCACAAAATATGATTAATAGGCGGCCAGATTTCTGAGCAGTAGAAGAAAGGTGGAGTGCAAATGTAATAAAGAAGAAATGATACACGTCACACAACCCAACTTTCTAAAATGCTTCCAAACTCCAAACCATTCCGGATGCCCAAATTCAGAACACAGAGGGGAATTTCTCTGGTCAGCATGTTTAAACGGTGAATCAGACAAACAAGGTTTTATTGATCTGGCATGGATTTTACCAAAAGGGGTCAAACCTGAAATACTGTAGGTTAAATATTGTGGGGGATGTTTCTCTTTTGTGAAAACATATTTCGCTTCAGGCAAGAATGGTAGCTCTACACTTTGTGTTTGAAAGCACAGTTTGTGTGACACTAATAAAGTGAGACTATGACTCAGACACCTTATTAATGCTACAACATGCTAGAAATGTAATTCAAAGAGAATTTATATAAAATTGTATAGTTGGAAGGTACCATCAGGGTCATCTAATCTAACCCCCTGAAACACAGGAATCTTTTGCCCCGGGTGGGGCTCAAATCCACACTCGAAATAGTCAGTCTTGGCTTTTTATTTGCATTGAATGTTATTTAAGCTAAAGCTTTCGATTTATTGCCACCTGTCTTTGAAAGCTAATCCTACACTTTCAAATGTTACCAAAAATGATCTCTGCTTTTTTAAAAAAAATGTTACCAAAAATGATCTCTGCTTTTTTAAAAAAAAGACTTGGATTTTTGACTGTTTTTTATTTCTTTTCTTCTTTTTTGCTCACTTTGACTCATCTCTTTGAACATAAAATTGCAAGGGTAAAGTAATCTAACAATTTTATATGCATTTTAAGCAAGTTGGTGGGGAGTATCACAATACTTTTGGAATCTAGAATGTGAAACTTCTTTTTTTAAAAAAGTGCTGTGGTAAACATTTATTTCAGTAGTTTTATTTTGAACTGTGTTTTAAGATGCTCTAAATATTTCACATGTATTTGCATCAGGTTTCAAAGATTTCTAGCTGCACATTTTCCCCATCCTTATTCTCATAGATCATAATGATCTTGCAACAGTTCAAAAAGATACTAAGCTGTAAAAATTGCTGTTTACCCATATTTCTTGGATGCTTCAGAAATGGAAGACCTGGAATGGAATCAGCTGTTATGAAGGATCTGAAAATCAAATCCATGACGCACAGATCTAAAATCACTATGGATGTCTGTTGTGCTAGTGTCTTCAAATCCTGAATGAAATTTGGATCTCATGTACTTTACATCATCTTAACTTACAATGGGCTTGTTTTACAGTAGCTTCTTGTGTATACAATTTAACAGGATTGTTAAAATCTTACCTTTGGAATACATGACAACTTTCATCAGAGCATCTAAAGGCAACACACACACACACACACACACACACACACACACACACACACATTCTTATTGCAAAATCTAAACCAGGCACCCCCCAAACTTCAGCCCTCCAGAAGTTTTGGACTACAATTCCCATCATCCCTGATCTCTGGTCCCGTTAGCTAAGGATCATGGGAGTTGTAGGCCAAAACATCTGGAGGGCCGCAGTTTGGGGATGCCTGATCTAAACTGTCAATATAATATATTTTAGGTGGACAAAACAATGGTGTGAATACAGTAGTCGAAAAGGAAACTTTTAAAATTGCTTAAACTCAGCCATTCTTCATGACTTCCCTGAAATCTTTTTAGTACAGACATCCCCAAACTTCGGCCCTCCAGATGTTTTGGACTACAATTCCCATCTTTCCCGACCACTGGTCCTGTTAGCTAGGGATCATGGGAGTTGTAGGCCAAAACATCTGGAGGGCCGCAGTTTGGGGGTGCCTGGTTTAGATCATACCTATCAACACATTCTCTACTCCAAAGTCCATTGGTTGCAAGATCAGAATCAATACATAATCAGAACAATTTGTGTTTGTTTTAGTGCCTCAGGTGGCACTATTGTTGCCACTGTTATTTTATAGGATTCCATTTTGGTAACGGCACATCAGAGTTGTCCCTTGCACCCCCCCCCAATCAAGGAGCTGTATCCGCACGCACCCCAGGGGGGAATCAATTTACCACAATAGCCACATTAGAAATTGCTACCTTTTACATGTCTCAAATAATTGAAGCATCCAGAGTGAAGGCAAGGCAAGGAGGAAGGGCGAACAAATTTGCATGCCTTTGTGCCACAGTGTGAGAAGGATGAGAAGCTTCTCCTGTGTTTGATCTCTTCACAACAGCAGCGTTGTGTCACCATACACATATGCATCAGACACTTCATAGTCTGATTTTTGCACCCAACTGGGCATGCACCCTTGCCGGGGGCAAGTTTCAGCAACCCCTAGGGGTCCCTCTGCACCACATGCATCTAGATCTTCTTTGATTCATGTAGGGAGCCGTGTTGATCTGACGCAGTTGAAATGAATTTTAAAAAAATTAAAAAATTGTCCAGTAGCACCTTAGAGACCAACTAAGTTTGTTCTGGGTATAAGCTTTCGTGTGCATGCACACTTCTTATACCCAGCTTTAATTGGTCTCTAAGGTGCTACTGGAGAATTTTTTAATTTTATTATTTATTTCGACTAGATCTTCCTGTTTATCATTATTCTTGGTTTCCAGAGGTTTTCCATCTGACAAGTCTTATCGCTGGCTATTCCACTGGTGATAGGTTTTTTTTGTTTTTTTAAAAAAGCCCTTTATTAGAAAAGTTACCATTGTATATGATTGACCTCCAATAGTAGCCAGGGTCAGTTCATTAGGGAAAACTGGATGCGAGTATTCTATGAACATTCTGTTCTCATACTTCCCATTAGCAGTTGCTAATGTATATTAATGATTGAATGTGCATTAATGAGCCATTGATTTTTTTGATTTTTTAAAAAAAGAATTAAGCAGCGCTCTTAAATTATATCAAGGGAAATGGTCTGTTAGTATGATGCAAATTAATGCTTACCACTCCCCCTCCCCCCCCCAAAAAAGGAGAAAGAAAGAAAAGAAAGTGGAACATTAAGACCAGGCTGTTTGGTGTCTTTCAGAGCAAGAGGCACAGAGAGAGAGAGAAAGAAAGAGAAAGAAAGAGAAAGAAAGAAAGAAAGAAAGAAAGAAAGAAAGAAAGAAAGAAAGAAAAAGAAATACATCAAAAGTGCAATGTCACCATCTCAACGTGCTATCAGACTGAACAGAAGCTAACTGCAGCTTTGATCATATTGCCGCCTCAGCCTTAAACTTAGTGCAGAATAAGGGAGAAGAGGATGATGCTGTCAGAAATTCCTTTTAATCTCTGAAAGAAGAAAGGAAAGAAACTGTAACTGCAGCAGTAGTAAATCAAAGTTAGACTCCCAGATAAGAACTGTTAGCTGATAGATTCAGAATTATTAAGTGAATTGCAAGATAGGATGGGGTGTTGTACATTTTCTTCATGTATATCAAACCGGCAGTGTTAATGTTCTTAACATTAATATATTTTTAAACCATGCAATAAGGTTCAGTGGGGCATTCCATGGTAATTGAGCATAGGGTAGCAGCCTTAATTATCTGTCTTTGTTTCTTTGTTCCTGTATGGTGATAAATAAAACAAATGAATGTGATCCAAAAAGTTTAGTGGCACTCAAAATCAACCCTGAGCATTGTTTCCTAAGAAATAAGTTTGACTGATTTTAATGGAATTTACTTCCACGTTAGCACACAGAGGATCTCGGCATAACGTAGCTTAAACCAGTTTATTTCTATTGACTTTAACTGAACTCAGAACAATTTAGAATGGACGTTTCCAGTGGTTTGTTTGTTTTTTTAAGGGAAAAAAAGGTGTCGGTATTCACCATGAAGTTGTTACAGTAAGTGCCACACTTTTAACGTTGGGGGGGGGGGGTTGCCCTACCCTTGAATACCCCCAGAAAAAAAAGGCATTTCACATATCTGACACAGAAGTCTGTTGATCACACTATGCAATAATGTCAACAGAAACATGGGTATTTTTCAGCACAATAACCTCGTAATAAGGAAATGTAATCACCATGGTTCATGCTGCCTGTCTTAGACTTCCAAAGAGGAGAGTCACCCAAAGAGCTTAACCTGATCAGGCCAATATAAGCAGCAGTGACTGTCCTGTTCCAAGTACACCCTCTCACGGGAAACTCATGTGTAACTAGGGATGCATGCATCTGTCCATTTGGGCTCTCTAAAGGAGCAAGCCAATGCAAGGGAAGGTAGCAAAAGTTATACTGGTATGCCAAATCCAAACTCCATACAGGAGTGGGCTACTGATGACTGAGCCAGCCAAAGCCTGGAAGAAGGAAAGTAAGCCATTAAATTGTGTTTGGCTTACAGCATATCTTTTGTGCTCCGAGGCCCCCAAGCCCTTCCCCCAAGTAAATAACTTCACACAGACACGTATTTTGGGTTTTAAGTTATTGAGCAAAATTTAGGCCACAACTTTATTGATTACAACAAAGTGAGTTACAGGTAGGTAGCCGTGTTGGTCTGATGTAGTCAAAACAAAATAAAAAAAATCCTTCCAGCAGCACCTTAGAGACCAACTAAGTTTGTCATAGGTATGAGCTTTCGTGTCAAAGTGAGTGGTATTGGCTTTGGTAACTGACTATAACTGACTCCTACCTCTCTGGTAGGTAGTCTGGAAGGGTAAACACCAAATGAGGGAGCAACATTGGTGAAAATCGATTAAAGCTCACCCCAGGGTTCCTGTGGTCCTGGCATGGTCCTAGCCCCTCAAGTGGACTTCGGATGAGATCCAGGACCCCCAGATCCCTTAACCGGAATACCCTTATTCATGGAGGGGCAGGTGATGGCTGCACCTCCCCCCCCCACACTTCACTAAGCCAATGCCTAACTGCCAAACCTTACAAAGTTGTGACAATTGCTAAGGGGGTAGGCGAAAACCAAGTGGCCAGTGCCAATTTGCCAAATGGACAAAACTCCTACCCGGCCCCTGTTCCAAAGCAGGCGACCAACCAACATCAGAAGCAAAGCCAATGCAGCAAGCTATAAATAGGGACGGGAGGGTGGGTGTTTGGCAGCGCGAAGCAAGTGCCTTGGCCACGTCGCGCTGCCGCTTTTAAAGGCCCCCCCATCACACCTCCTGCCTTGGATTGGCTCAAACGGCCTGGTGTGATTGTGGGGCCATAATGACAGGCATGGGACACGCCCAACACCTACCACCTAGCGGGGGGTGGGTGTGTCTCAGGGGCCTGAGCGCAACCAGAACCCACATTAAGGAGGATCCCATTTGCCAGCTTAATTTACATTGGGTTGCCACATTGTGTGACCAAGATGAAGGAGTTTAGGATCCAGCCTAAGTCTCCACCACCACCACTTTCTGGTCCCCCTGTCATACCTGTGGAACACATTGAGCTTGGCTCAGCGTGTTGGGTTCTGGCTGGGAACGGGGGAGAGATGCTGAACATTCTGTGGCTGAGTCAGGGGTGAAGGAGTTAAGACAGCATAGCCTGGGTTCACTAAATAAGAAACTTGCTGACAAGTCCTCAGCAAAACTTTCTCTCTGTGTAATCTAACTTACATGGCTGAGAGAATAAAATGGGTAGCCCGCATCTGCTACCTGAACACATTGAAAGGAAGGGTGGGATGCAAATGGTTTTAACCCAGCAAATGGATCGATTATTCATTTTAATACAATAGATTTTGCTAATTGAAAACCTTTCGAAAGTTGACTGATAAATCCATTACAAAGCTAATATAGTCTGAGGAAATGGTTTCTACAGCTATCCCAGAGTGATTAACTGGACACATTCTTATCTGTCACTTAAAAGGAGACTTGGCAGTCACGGTGTCTGATTTTGACTCTTTATGAAAAGAATAAAATATAACATATGGTTTGTTTATTTCTCTTTCTCTTGGTAGTTGAGAAGGCAGATGCTTAATGGCAAGACTTTGAGAAACAGCCTTTCTAAGAGTCACTTTTAGAGTGATCTGTCAATTTGATTTGAGAACGTAAGATGGCCATTCTTCTTAGTATGAAGCCCCATATTATGATAGAATGAATGCAATTTCTGACATAAGCATTTACATCATTACCTCGGCTTCTTCATAGCTGTAGCATATTAGTCAACCAGAAGTCTTCGGAAGATAAATCACTGTCAGTATAGGAGGGAGATGTGATTTATATTCCACTTCCATGTATTTATTTAGAATGGAACTATGAGATTAAACAAAAAGCTAAATTGGCTGTTGACTCAACAAGGAGAAAAAAAAAGAACACTTGTAAATAAATTGTGCTTCACAGACCAGTACTTGGGACATTAAATGTAAGCTCTGCCCCTTTTCTCCACAGCAACTAACTGCCAAACAGCATGTAGAAAATAAATTACTTGGGGTGGGGAATCACAATTTGCTAATGTTCTCCAAAGAGTTGTGCCAAGTTATGAATAGAGGTTATAATTCTTGTGGCTTGATTTGGCAATAATATGGGAAGTGATGTTTTGCTTAAGATGCAGTCTGATAAAAAATGTTGACTGGGTGGCCCTGTTGTTTTTGTTTTTAAATGCCTCCTGTTTTCAAAAACATGGGACCACTGTCATTTCTGGGAATATTCAGTCATTCATCTGTGTATGCAAGAAAAAAATGTTTACTAGGGCCATGTGTTAGAAACTCTATGCCAGATCTTCCCAGCCATGCAGCAAAACACAGTTCACCTGAATTTCCTGTTTCTACATCCTGGCTGTATATGTAAGAACCAAGAAATTGTCAAATACCAAGAAGTTTAGTGAAATGGGTTTTCCTTGTTGATCAAACAGTGTATGGGTAATCATGGGTAATGATCTTTGGTAATCATATATATTTACAATTATCAAATATATATTTTTATAGAGGTATAGTCAAGAATTCCCAAGATGTTGAACAGTTTTATCAATCAGCTCTTTCTAAGTTTGCCCTGAAAAACCCAGACACACCTAACAAATCATGACAATAACATCACATAGTCTGGTAAAAGCCTGGAATACATAAAATTCAGTTTCCTCCTGTACTGGACCCTAGATACAAATAATTTACTAAGAAAAACGAAGCTCCACAGTCAAATTAACAAAGCTGTTGTTAGGGAGGAAAAATAAAATCTGTGGTTATCGTGATCTTTCTCTCCAGGAGCAGAGACAGCTTCAGGCTTAAGAACATAAACAGAGCCCTCTGGATGGGGCCAGTGGCTCATCTAGTCCAGCATCCTGTTTTCATAGTGGCCAACCAGGTGCCTATGGGAAGCCCACAGGCAGAAATTGAGGTCAACAGTATATATATATCAACAGTATATGGTTTCCAGCAAACAGTTTTCAAAAGCTTACTGCCTGTGTCAGTGGATGCTTGATGTAGTGTTCTATTCTGAGCCAGCTTGTATTCTAGTGCTTTCTCTAAATCTGGAATTCCATGGCGGCACCATTGCAGAATTGCTTGCTCATTGTGATCTGTCCAGGGTGCTGAATGACCTCCTCCCCCCTCAGTCACTGATTCGTGATTCTGAAAGGGACCTGCAACTCTTATCTCTGCATGGCAGGCTTGCATTTAGAGTGTGACTCTGTGCACTTACTTTTGAGTAAGCTGCACCAAACTTTCATTTTTGATGGGCTTGGTGTGTTGGACAGGCAAGCTGGTAAGTAGCCTGTTTTCATCTGAGGGACCAAATCTGGAGCGCAATTGGATTAATCCTGGAGTCTTTGGTGGACACAGGTGATATCATTTCAAAAAAACAAAAACAAATCATGTCAAGTACTATACAGCACAAGGTACAGGTTATTTGCCTGATGTGACACTCCATACAATTTGCTGTTTATTAGGACTTGAGCTAGGGAGAGCTAAATACAGTTGAAGGTAGGTAAAATCTATTCAATGTACTGCAGCTGCTAACCCCTGCCAATAAGATTGTGTTGCTCAACTGGTGGAGACCATTTGTAGCTACTAAGAGGTCAGTACATCAAATTGTGTTAAGACTATGATTTGATAAGTCAAATACACCATTAGTGTATCAAACACCTAGCAGACCAAAAAGGGAAAAAAAAGTAGGCATTCTTATTGGGGTGAACCTTAAATTCTACAGCGAAGTCAAGACTGAGAGAAAGGAAGGGGGAAAGAGTTAAGGAAACACGAAGCAGAGAAAGTAATTGCTAATATCAGTAGCTATTAGCTGTGGTGGCTAAATGAAACCTCTCTTTTCAGAGGCAGCATAACATACAGTCAAACTAAACCTTTGGGGTGCGGTGGCAAGAGGTGGAGAGGGGACTTAATCTGTTCCCTTCATGCTGTTTCTTTCTCTCCACATAGCTTGTGGAAGGCAAGTTGTAGTAGAAAAACAGCATGAGGAGAGCATGTTAAGCCCCTCTTTCCCCTCTCCACGTCAGTCTTCATTTTAGTTTGCAGTGTTCAGTTGTGCATTTCAAAAAACAAAACCCGCCAAAGTCAGGGTTCAGATCCCTGCGGCTAAGCTTCATGTATAGCCTGACCTTGAGGGTCAATTGCTCAAGGACATTAGATTGGGTCTCATTTCCATGCCCTGTTTCACCTTCCAGAACCGTCTGGCTGGGACCTGTATGCAGCCAGATGCAGAAAGGCGGACCTTTGACCCTATCCAAACTCTTATTCAGGGTTTGATAAGGGGCTTGAAGGATGAAATAATCTAGCCACAACTAAATTGTGAGGTTACTGCCTTCTTGTGAGAACCTATGTTTCCCCATAGCATTGTGAAGCACTGTTGGCTTGCCAAATAATCTCCTGAATTGCTATCAGTTCATTCACGTATCTTTAAACATCACACCCTTGTTGTTATACAGAATGGGGCACCTCGTTCCTTGCTTACATTATTCAAATAATAAAAAACATTGCTGCTTTGCTTTCTTCAGTAGTCCTTCTTCCACAAACATAGAGCTGGGGGTGGGAAGAGTGGGCTTCAGAAGGCTGACACCACTCCTTCTTATTTGGACTAACCAGCCTCATATGTCTTTAGGGAACCCCTCCCCTGGGAGTAACCACTTGAGTCTTCTCTGTAAGAGGAATGTGCGTGGCACAATTCGAGAGCGGGAATTGCACTTTTGTTGTGCTGTGAGCTCTGGAAATGTCTAAACATTAAAACACTGTTGTGTTAGCAGCGTCACTGAACCTACCATCCACGTTCAAGTGCACACAGAAAACTCCTCTTTGGGGAGGGGGGAAAACAAGTTGTTTCATCCCATACACAAGCAGCAAAATTTGGCATTGTTTGACAGGAGTTACTTGGGTGGGAAAGGTTCGTGCCTCCTTGGGGGGAGGGGGACTAATTTATAAATAAACTTTGAAATGGGTCGACTTATTTCACAAAAGTTATTTTTGCTTCCTTGGTGTCACAGCAGCCTGTTGCTTTCACAACATGTCAACGTGAGGGCAATTTCCTTGTACATAGACAAATTTCTAATAGTGGATGATGATGATGATGATGTTGATTTTCTGAAACTGCAAACTGCTTTGTATGTGCATTATTTATTTGATACATCTGAATCATAATTAGATCTTTAACACCAATGACTCAAGTTTCTTGGAGCGGGGTAAGGATTTCACAGTGCAAGCGGAGCCTTCTGCCTTGCCAAAAGGGGACTTAGGATGCATGCTGCAGCATACGGTTTTGATTTTGTTCCAGCCCAAGCCATATTTACACTGTTCTGTCAATTTGTTAATATTGTTTGCACCACAAGACAATCACCCTTGATTTCCAGATACGTGCAATTTTCACTGCGGCTGCGATAATAAAAATTGTGTAATTTGGACGGTGTTCTCAAGCTGTTCTTCTCTTTCCTCCTTCCAGTTATTGAATGAGATCCCTGTGCTGTCTTGGAATGACAGAATAGCAAAGCTTAAACTAGAATATACTGTTGCTATAACCAGGTTGTAAGGCAGAGGACTGTATCCAGTGTTAGCTTCCATTTCAATGTACACCCATTGAAATTAGAATCATAGAATCATAGAGTTGGAAGAGACCACAAGGGCCATCCAGTCCAACCCCCTGCCAAGCAGGAAACACCATCAAAGCATTCTTGACATATGGCTGTCAAGCCTCTGCTTAAAGACCTCCAAATAAGGAGACTCCACCACACTTCTTGGCAGCAAATTCCACTGTCGAACAGCTCTTACTGTCAGGAAGTTCTTCCTAATGTTTAGGTGGAATCTTCTAAATTAATAGCCAAGACTATGTCATGGATCCCAGATGTCTCCCATTTAGACATTTAACAGAGAACCAGAAGAAGAACCAGAAAGAAAGTCATTTTGTAACCAGTTGTAAACAGTGTGAATTATGCTTTTGAAGGAAATGTATTGAGAGACTATCTATGATCTTTGAGCCTCTGCTGGAAAAAAACCATGAACTCAAACTTGCTAAGCAAACTTGAGTTCCTGAACCGTGATAGTAACCAGAGATATAAGCTCAAGAGGAAGGAGAAAAAGAAGTGTTGATATAGAGACCAAGGGAGCAATCCTATACACGAGAAGCTGGCATAAAGTAAACTGGTGTGAATTAAACAGGAATAAAATTACGCCAGATCCAAACTCCATTCAGCAATGGGGCTAACTGCTAGCTGAGCCAACCTAAGCCTGGTAGAGAGAAATAAGCCTTTAAAATTGCCTGGGTTAATTTATGTCTAGTTGCCAGGATACATGACCAGAAAAGACTTAGGAGCCAACTTCAGTCCTACCTCTCTGGTAGTGCCCCCTATGCCTCCAGGGCTTTGGTTAGGTCAGGGGTCAGCAACCTTTTTCAGCCGTGGGCCAGTCCACCATCCCTCAGACCATGTAGTGGGCTGAACTATATTTTGAAGGGAAAAAATGAATGAATTCCTATGCCCCACAAATAACCCAGAGATGCATTTTAAACAAAAGGACACATTCTATTCATGTAAAAACACCAGGCAGGCCCCACAAATAACCCAGAGATGCATTTTAAATAAAAGGACACATTCTACTCATGTAAAAAAACACTGATTCCTGGACCGCCCGGGGTCCAGATTGAGAAGGCCTTAGGTTGCCTACCCCTGGGCTAAGTTAAAATTCACTGAGCTCGACGCAGGCAGCTGGGTCCTCGCTGAGCTGGGATGGGGAGAGATACCCTGGTGTATATTTGGCTGAGCTCAGGATGAGGCTGTTATTTCTTCATAGGCCAGATGAGTCAAGAACGTCCTAATCCAGTCAGATTTCTGCTGAATCTTAACTTGCATATGCTGGTTAATTTTGCTTTAAAATTGCTCTGTGAGATGGGATGGGGGGGTCACATATTTTATTTTATCTTTTGCATTGATATTATGATTGGGACAAAGAGGAGGGGAATTAAGCAATTAATTAAGTATATTTAAATAGAATCTTACCTTTGCCTCTATCCTTACTTATTTTGCTTGTTCTAATCACTCCTGTTCTTTCTTTTCTTTTCTTTTCTTTTCTTTGTCAAAGTAGGGCTCTGTTTTGGTATGGCTCACTTGAGGCTAGTTGCCTGCTTTTTCCTAGGAAATTTGAGTCTTGTAACACTGCTGCGGATCCCAAATTCTAAGGAAAGGCTGTTACCCAGGTAAGGCCTTTCAATCTCTGACATTAATCAGGTAAGGGATTAAAGGATTTCTTACCCATTAATTTCAAATACCGATCTTTTTATAGTAAGTAGAATAGGGATAAAAATAATTGGCTTCCCCCCCCACACACACTCCTTAAATGCAGAGGTTGAGCGTGCTAGTAGGACCAAAGCAGTGTTGTGGACAAGAGTTTTGGGGAGCGGAAATGGGAAATTTATGTTCAGGTGCCATCAAAACACTTGATGTACTCGGGCAAATCAATATACTGCAACTGAACCTAATTATGAAGACAAAGGGGATGTGAATTGTAAATTTTGTACATGGAAAGCTGTCACTGAAGCAATCAATACACTTGTCATTTAACAGATTCTATTCATTTATTTTTTAAAATGAGGTGTTTCAGCCGACACTTACAAAACAAAATAAGTGTAAGCTGCACAAGGCTTTGATGGCTTTGGGTCAACTGATAATAATCATTAGTCCCAAAATTATTGTTTCCAGTTTTGGGAATATCTGTAAGGGAATATTTGGATTTGTGTGTGAGAGAGAATCTGAAGTTTATATTATAGGGTTTTTGGGTGAGTGAAAATTCACTTAAAGCAAAAATTCAAGGTTCATTTTGTAATCATTTTGGGAGTATTTTCACAGCATTTTACAAGAGGGTTTTTGTTTTCTTTGGTTTTTGGTTTTTTGTGATCCTGCAAAAGTGTCTAGAAACCAAACTGAAAATGGGTGGGGGGATTTGACTGACAGAGTTGACAGATTTATCCACATGGATGTCCTCAATTAACCAGCCTCTTACGTACTTTCAGTTGTCTGCAGTATGTCTCACTGTGGGCTTAGAATCATAACCAAAATGTCTCCTAAAGCTATATCCGAAGTTAATTTGATGTCCGTATTCTGGCGTGCTATGGTCCTTGGGGTCACGAAGAGTCAGACACGACTAAACGACTAAACAACAACAACGATTCAGAAGAAATGCTTGATGAATTTGGTGAGAGGGCAAAATAATGTTGCTATGTGCATCCCTGGGCAGTCACTAGTTCATGCATGAATTAAAATTTGAAATAAATTTGGATCTTCGGCTGAACATCTGATAAATTGTGACAAAATAAAGTTTAGTAGGCTATGAAATTTCTCAGGGAGGTTTCACACACTTCTGCATGTGAACTATCCACTTCAAAACAGGCTTCTTTTCTTTAGTTTGGCACTTTGTGTGTGCACGCATCTCTGAATTTTAATAATGGGTTCATTAAGTGTTTTATTAAGCATAAACAAGAAAAGGCAAAGAAGCAGAATATTCAATCGTGATTTTGTGGATACGGCATTAATGTCAGGAACTGTAATATCATCTTAGTGTGCATGATGTAAACATATTGTTTCCCCTCTGAAACAGCTTTCTCGCCATTTTTCGTGTCCGCTCAACACGTAAATCAAACTTTGCAGTTTTACTATGCCAATATTTAATTATTTTGTGCCTGTGAAGTCTTTAATCTGCTTAATCACATATTCTTGGTAAATCAATAGGAAATGAACATATTGCAAATGTAGAATAGAAATCAGATCTAGTAATGGAATCTTGTACTTATCACTGAAATGTTAAAAGCCATCTTGCGTGTCATTTAAGTAGTGTATGACAAGTGGAAGGAATTCAGGAATGACACCTGTCATTTGGTTGAGCCATCTGGCTCAGTTTTACCAACACATTTCTTGTGATGTACAACAGCAGACCTAGATAATACATCTGTTGCTGGACTGCTAAACAGGGAGAGATTCAGATCCCATATCTGAATTTCGGGGGCGGTGGGGAATTCACTGTGGTAATGGTATATGCTTTAACATGCTTAACTAGGAACTGAGAGATCAGGGTTCAAATCCTTTCTTGGCCATGAAATTCACTGGGTGAACTTGAGCTTTTCCATCATACCTGTACATGTCTTGAGGTGAAAACATTCCTCTTTACCCAAGCCTATCACTGTTAAGCAATCTATGGCCTGTGAAAGTCTGGGGGAGAGGACTGTTATTAACTATTTTATTATTTGCCTGTTTGTCAGTTTGCTTTTTATTATGTTCTTAATACATTTTTATTATTGATGTTATGGGATCTTTTGATAAAGGGTGGTATATAAATTGAAATCACAACAACAACAACAACAACAACAACAATTTATCATTGTTTTAACTATAGGCTTCCTAACTGCTTTCTTAAACTAGTTTTAAAATATTGTGCTGCCTTTTAGTTATTGTCCCTCTTTTAATTTTTATTATTTGTAATATTTATGTTGTAACTGTTGTTATTGTATTTTTATGTAAACTGCAGGGCGACCAAGACCGATTCAGTCCCAAAGGGGTTCTGAACCCAGACTGAAATAAATCTGGGTTATCAGTTTCCTCCAGGAATGCTTATGGTTGCATCTTTATAGAAGACAGAAATAAATGATCAAACTTCTCAAGGGAGAATGCAGAAGATTATCGCATTCCATCGCTGTGACACAGGAGACAATAATGTGTCCAAGGTAGCTTGTTTCTGAATGAGGATTTGAATTCAGATGCACCTGAGTCCAAAGTCAAACACTCTGCCACTATACCATACAAAATGTGGAATGTGAGATGATGAATGGAATTCTGTACCCCAGGAGATATGCTTTGAGCATGCATACTTAAATGTCCATAGCCTTTCAATTGTAAAACAAATCTAAACTGGAGGACCTCATAAACTGAAATATGTGGTTTTGGGCTTTTTCCATTTGCCTATCTGAAGCCTTCAAAATGATTCTTCTTACCTCATTTTCCTTGATATGGATCTAGCTAGCAGATGTGTTGTATCAACTGAATTGCTTGTACAGATTTCTAAGCCACTCAGAAAACATAGCTTTGTTTACTTTATTCCACTATCTTAGAGATTTCTGGAGACTACGTTTTCTGGGAACCACTAAGGAAAATTCCAGCTGCAATACTTGTAATATCAGAGAGGTCTTTGTATCTGCGAAATTCACCATGAACCAATTGTCTGAGATGGAAGGAAAAATGAATCAGGATGGAAGGAAGACAAGAATGGAAGAGATCAAAGGGTCAGGGGATACTTTTCAATTGAAGTCAGACATGTCTGGAATAGGATATTGCAACTATAAATTAAAACTGTTGAGTAAACCTTGTGGTTTTGTTTTGTTTTTTAAGACAACTAATCCATGTGCTTTGCTGCCCCAGTTTGTATTGAGGCAAAGGGAATTAATTAATAAGGTGAAAATCCTTTTATTCACTGATATGTTTGAAAGCTTTTAGCAATATTGCATTAACCTTGACTTCAGTCTATGCTTTCCTGACACAAGTCTCCTCGAACTGACTTTTAATCAAAGGGGAGGGGAGTTATGCTGCCTAAACCAACAAGAAGAGGCTCATAATCATAGCAATGGTATATCAAGGTGGATTCTCGGAGCGCTGTGCACACTTTTTACTAATTAAGTATTAAAAGACTATTAAATATTAATTACAATTAAAAGCTTGGCTGCACCAGCAGCCATTTTTAAGCAATATGTATCTCTAGGCAAAACTGGATATGGGCCATATTTAGTCTACACAAGCAAGAGAATAGAAGCTGCCATATCTAAAGCAAAAAATTCAAATTGCATTGAATTATTCTATTTAAAAAATGATACTACAATTACAATACAAAACAAGACTACACAAAATAATTCAGATTTCACCCACGGACACTTTTGCACCCTAACTCTTCACTACATTTTTGTCTATCATATTCTAGATCATATTTCTTCCTGTTGAGTAGGGTTTTATAAAGTGCAAGTGTAGAGTTTTTTGTTTCTGTTGCAGAGATTAAATCTTGTAGCAGCATTGGTGTTTCTGATGCTACTATAGCATCAGGGCCAAACTGCCTTTCCAACATACGGTATGTTTCAATTCGATGCATTGCCATTGTGTTTCACTGGTTAAGCTGTACTTTACTTGCAAAATCTTATATTCCACAAATTTGTAATTTTCATCCATTAATTGATTCAATGTCAAAATACCTTTTTTCATCCAATTTTGCCAAATTATTACTTGATTTCCGATTTTAAATTTTGGGTTGGCCCATATTGTTAATTTCTCATGCTGATAGGGGTCATCCTTATTATTTTTATTTATATTCATCCATAATTTTATAGGTGTTTTAAGAGTCTTCAGGATGATAGGATATTTCATAAAACTGGAGCCGAGTTTATTCCACCTGAAAAGAGGTTCAAAGAAACTATATTCGAGAGTAGCCCAGTTGGGATTCCTGCTAGCTCTCCAATAATTAGTCTTACTCAGCAGGTAAGCATGGTGATATAATTCCAGATTTGGGAGCCCAAATCCGCCTTCCTTAGTTGGAAGTTGCATTTCATGTAGTGATATTTTTGGTGGCTTTGTGCCCTATAGGCACCATCTAAATAGTTGATTTATTTTTTTGGAAGTATAATTTGGGAATATATATTAGTCATCCTCTAAGAATGTAGAAAAGCTTTGGAACAACATTCATTTTGAGGACATTATCCTTTCCCCAAAGGGAGAGCTTTAGAGGGAAACCTTTCAATATCAAAAGAAATCTCATTTACAATTTGATTCAAATTTAATTTTACAATTTGGTCTATATCTGATGAAATCATTATACCAAAGTATTTAATAAAGTCTTTGCACATCCTAAATTGATGGTTTCTATACAATGTAGCCCTTGGCTCTATTGGTGAAATCTCTGATTTTGTCCAATTTATGGAATATCCTGATATTTAGCCAAAAGTTTTTATTTTCTCCATAATTTTTGCAATTGTATCTTCTGGTTTTGTAATAAATAAAAGGATATTGTCCCCAAATAATAAAATTTTGTAATTATCTTTGTTGTGTTTTACACCCTTGATATGCTCATCCTGAATTATTGCTCTTGTTAATGGTTCCAGAGTGTTAGAAGAATCAGAAGGCCATTGGACCTGTAGTCCTATGCCTAATAATAATAATAATAATAATAATAATAATAATAATAATAATTTATTTATACCCCACCCATCTGGCTGGGTTTCCCCAGCTACTCTGGGCAGCTTCCAAAAAAATATTAAAATACAATAGTCCTTCAGATATTAAAAGCTTCCCTAAATAGGGCTGCCTTCAGATGTCTTCTAAAAGTCTGGAAGTTCTTTTTCCTTGGACATCTGGTGGGAGGGTGTTACACAGGGCAGGCACCACTACCGAGAAGGCCCTCTGCCTGGTTCTCTGTAACTTCACTTCTCACAGTGAGGGAACCACCAGAAGGCCCTCAGAGCTGGACCTCAGTGTCCAGGCAGAATGATCTGGGTGGAGATGCTCCTTCAGGTGTACTGGGCTGAGGTCGTTTAGGGTTTTAAAAGTGAGCACCAACACTTTGAATTGTGCTTGGAAACGTACTGGGAGCCAATGTAAGTCTTTCAAGAACGGTGTTATGTGGTCTCAGCGGCCGCTACCAGTCACCAGTCTAGCTGCCACATTCTGGATTAGTTGTAGTTTCCGGGTCACATTCAAAGGTGGAGGAAACCCCATGAAACTCAATAAGACTTACTTCTGAGTAGATATGCATAGGTTTACACTACTGATCACATCTCATCATATGAGATACAGGTTTGTAAACTGGTTTGTTGAGGGGGAGGGGAAAGTTGATGGATGAGTGTCAATAAAATGTAGTTGAGATGTTTCCCTTGTCTATTCACTGTTAGGTTTAAGGGCCGACACTTGAGAGGGGATGTTGGGGGAGTCCAGCGGAAACGGAAGTGGAAGCTGCAATATCCTTTGCAGTAAACTGAATGGTGTGAAATAACACAATGAGAACATAATTAATTCGATAAAAATCCACCGCAGCAGACAGCAGGATGAACAGCATAGGTTTTGTCAAAGGCTGAACTGCAGAGGAAATGAAACAGTGCTACGTGGGTCCAAATGGAAATGGCTGCCATCTTAAATCCCAACTCTTGAGTGCACTCAAGACTACATTGCACAGATGCAATGATAAGAGCATATTTTGCTACTTTGCCATTGGCATACATTACAACCCCCACCCCACCCCGAAACCTCACAGTCTGTTTGCCAGAAATAAAAGAGGCCTTCGGGGAAAAACCAAACACACACGTGAAGAAACTATGGGCTTGGGAGCCACATAAGTGTGCCTCCTTCCCATGCCATGAAGGCCACCTAGAGGGAGCCCATGGTACAGTTTATGAAATGGACAATGTTTGAATAGCAATGAATGGCAGTCGGAGACTACATTTGTGTGGCTTTGAGCTCCTGATGTGTCGATTGCAGCATGGGGAGAAGCCACAATGCAGTGGCTCCTTCCCATGTTGTGAAGACATACCCTCCAACATTTCTCTGATGAAAATAGGGACGTCCTATTCCATCATGATCATTTTACTGATTAATACCCCACACATCTTACTGGGTTGCCCCAGTTCCTCTGGGCAGCTTCCCACATATATGAAAAACATAATACAACATTAAGCAAAACACCTTCCCTATACAGGATTGCCTTCAGACAGCTCAGTAGTCGAATAACTCCATACCTTCCAACATTTCTCCAATGAAAATAAGGAAAAGCGGGGCATTCTGGGATCAAATCAGAAACTGGGATGGCTTCCCTAAACCAGCGACATCCATGGAAAATTGGGACACTTGGAGGGTCTGTGAAGGGGTCCATAGATGGGTGGTGGGGATAGGCATGCCCTCCTTAAATAGCATTTCTGTGCAATACAGGAAGGAATCCTTACTGGGATAGAACACGGGATGCAAAAGCAGTCATATTACAACTGATGTGACTACGTTGCACCACTTAAATGAGGCAAGTGCTGTGCTCAAGAAATCCGATATGCTGCAGCTTTTCTTTTCATTTAAATATTGTATAGACCATTAAAAATGAGAGAGGGCAGGAAATTAAGAAAATGAAGCTGACGGGGAGAGCTGAACTTTGATCTTGCAAAGGTAGGGATTTATTTTTTGCTTTCTTTGCCAGCCCTACGTCCTGCAACTCAGCAGCTTGTCTGCTTTCTCAATCAGCACTTCTCTGATAACTGCTTTAAAGTGTGTGTTTGCTGCACATTCTTTCCCCACGGGACTGGGAGTTCAGAGGGGAAATTCAACCTAAAGAGACTGGGCAAAGCAGCAAAAATGAAAACAGTGTGACATATAGGCAGCAAGCAATTGTCTAACATTGAACTGATGATCGAAACAAAATTAAAAAATTCCTTCCAGTAGCACCTTAGAGACCAACTAAGTCATTGGCATGTGCTACTGGAAGGAATTTTTAAATTTTGTTTTCGGCTACGGCAGACCTACACGGCTACCTACCTGTAATTGAACTGTATGTTTGTGCACACAGAGCAAAGTGTTGATTAGGCCTACCCCAACTCATATTTCAAGAATCAGAAGGCATTTATTTGTTATACTGGTAGATGTATTTATATGTTTTACACACACACACACACAAAATGCACAGCTTTATCTCCCAGCTTTTCTCCAAGGAGCTCAAGATAGCACACATCGGTCTCCCCCTCCCCATTTTATCCTCACAACAACTGAGGTCACCACATGAGCTTAATGGCAGACCCTCCAGGCATCCCTATTTTCCAGGGACAGTCCCAGATTTACAGAAGCCATTGTGGTTTCTGATTTGATCCTGGGATGTCTTGCTTTCCTTTAGGACGTCCCTATTTTCATGAAATAAGTGTTGGAGGGTATGGAGTTATGTGACCCCCCCCCCAAGCCAAGGTGATACAGTGATACCTTGGGTTACAAATGCTTCAGGTTACAAACGCTTTAGGTTACAGACTCCGCTAACCCAGAAATAGTACCTCGGGTTAAGAACTTTGCTTCAGGATGAGAACAGAAATCGTGCTCCAGCGGCGCGGCGGCAGCGGGAGGCCCCATTAGCTAAAGTGGTGCTTCAGGTTAAGAACAGTTTCAGGTTAAGAACGGACCTCCGGAACGAATTAAGTTCTTAACCAGAGGTACCACTGTAAATAAGTATACAACCTTTAGAAGACACCCTAAAAGCAGCCCTGTATAGGGAAGTGTTGTTGTTGGGTTTTTTAAAAAAAGTTTAATGTTTTGTTATGTTTTTTTATGTGTTGGAAGCCTCCCAGAGTGGCTTAGGCAACCCAGTCAAATAGGCAGGATTTAAATAATAAAATTATTACTATTATTGAATAAGACGTCTCTCTTTTCAGTTGAGAAATGTTGGAGGGTGGGATAGGGAGTTGGGTGGGGTGGATTGCCGATGTTTCTGTTTTTCTTGATATGTGTAGGGGTTCGGCGTCAGCATTGTTTGTGCAGGGTCTCTGTTGTTTGTTCGTGCTTCTTTGTTGGTGAGAGAGGTCGGGTTTTCCACCTCTTTCCCACCTTCCTCATAATGTCTCAATAAGTAAAATTGATGTGTAAAAATGATACATGGGGGGGGATATGAGACATTGCACTACCTTTGTAACCCAAGAAAATCCTTAATAAAAAAAATAATTATAAAAAAAGGGAAAAAAAGAAATGTTGGAGGGTATGTAATGGCCGAGTTAAGATAGACCGATGATAGAGGGTAGATAGTGTTTCAGGTGTGTACATGGAATCACATGTGTGTAGCTAGCACTCCTGAATGTTCATAAATACACTGCTGTATTTATCCCTTGTTAGGGATGTGTGCTAACCCTTAACCTTACACCCACAAGAAGCTCTCATGGAAATAAATGAAGAAAGCTTGGTTTTTTTGTATGAAATAGGAGTGACATAATATATAAACGACTGGACCTAATGGTCAGGGGTCCCTTTACCTTTTTAATATATAAAAATGCTGCTTCAGGCAGCAAAGTTGCAATTTTAACAGGTAGCAAATTTTAAAATACTTATGCATCTTGATTAAAGGGTAAAAGATTCCTTATTTTAGCCATCCACCTGAATGGAAGAAAAAGAGGGAGGCATTTATTTGACTTGCACCAGAACCAGGGGCGACCCCCAAACTAGCTAGGGAGACAGTTTGCGATAGTTTTTCGCACCTCCACTAACCAAATCAAGGGAGGAGAACTCTCTGGAGACAGACTGAATGGGAATATATCCGCCTACACACCCATGAGTGACAACAGATGGAAGCTTTCAAACCCTAAATTTGCACTCTCAAAATCTAACCTAAAACCACTTTTTAAATCCTCTACCCTGATAGAATTCTAAAGAAGCCCACTGTGTTGATTGTTCCCATTATAAATATATTTTTAAAAGATCTCTGGAATGTTTTCATAGCAGGGGAAATTTACCATGGACGTGGGTTTGTTTTTTGTTTTTTGTTTTTTGTTTTTTGTAGACCACCTACCTTTTTTAAAATTCATGATAGCTTAACTAACACCCTTCTGTGGCTTAACAATATCCCCGAAACAATGGTAGAAATTGCTTGCATGGAGAGACAGAGAAAAAAAGGGAAATGTAAAGAAAGCATCTAATATGCTTTTCTCTGCATTATGAAGCCATTTAGTTGCAGGAAATAGGAAGGAACAGCAGTAATCGAAAAACTCTCCACAGACCACTAGCAAATGCTCTGTGAATTAATGCTTAGAAGCCAATACATGGGCTATTTGTCTCCTTCTTAGGAAGAGGCTTACTGGAATAATGGAGGTTAAAATTGGTGTGTGTGTGTGTGTGTGTGTGTGTGTGTGTGTGTGTATTTATATATATGCAAATGACCAAATGCTACCAATGCTATTAGCATTGGCTAAATCGCAAGAAGTGAAATCCTGTGGGTGAAAATTGTTTTTCATGTTGGACAGAAATAGCTTGTCGACACTGACCACATCCAACAAATTCCAGGATTTGCTTACAGGATTATTTAAGCACGAAACCTCACATTGTATCCAAAAATGCTCATGCCATTCATGTAGCAAAGCAACTAATACTGCACGGGTAGCTAGGCATGGACTAATAATTTTAAATATCAATAAAGGAGAGCTGGGCATGTTTAGCCTTGAGAAGAGAAGGTTAAGGCCATGAACATGATAGTCATGTTCAAATATATAAAAGGATGTCATATAGAGGAGGGAGAAAGGTTGTTTTATGCTGCTCCAGAGAAGTGGAAACAGAGCAATGGATTCAAACTACAAGAAAGAAGATTTCACCTAAACATTAGGAAGAATTTCCTGACAGTAAGAGCTGTTCGGCAGTGGAATTTGCTGCCAAGGAGTGTGGTGGAGTCTCCTTCTTTGGAGGTCTTTAAGCGGAGGCTTGACAGGCATATGTCAAGAATGCTTTGATGGTGTTTCCTGCTTGGCAGGGGGTTGGACTGGATGGCCCTTGTGGTCTCTTCCAACTCTACGATTCTATGATTCTATGTTTGATGTTCAGGGACAACAACTATAAGTGAACTTGTGCAGGGCTGGCCTGCCCATGAGGTGAAGCCGGGGTCACAATTTGCTGTGGCGGCGGCTTCCAATGAATATTTTTTAAAAAAATAGTTTTTATTAAAGTTTTACAAAAAGACTTTAATTTTAAAAATAAAATAAAGGAGCAAAATGTTAACAATAAAGATGTGCTGCTTGACTTTAAAGTTACCTACATCTTGATTAATTTTTGCTGTTGTATATTGATTTTTTTTTTTTTTAGTATTACCTGGTAGGCAGGGGAGAGACTATGAAGAAATTTCCCCACTTGACAGTCATAGTAGATGGATTTGTTTCATTGCATTGCATTTTGGAAAATGATATAGAGCACCTGAGAAGATTCTATTTATATGTGCTTGTGAATGATATTCATTGACAGAATTAATTTGCCACAAGTGTCAAGCGCGGAATTTTATAAATGTTGCTGTAAATGTCAGAAACTTGGTGAATGTTGACATTTGCGAATAATTCTTAAGAGTTTAGAAGCCCAGTGGGGGAAGTCAGAAATGGCCATTGGACGGGAAGCTTCCAGCTCATGAAACTCTGGGGGGAAATCTGCATTTCAGTTTTGCAAAGGAGTTGGGCATAAATTACAAACACAGAAGGAAGACCTCCAGAGATTTTCTTCACAAGACAATAAGAGACAGGCTGCTTCTGAATTACTCAGTAAATTACATACTTCCAATTAACCTGGTAGTACTGATGATTTGTTCTACTTGGATCTACCTCGATTTATAGCTGTAATTTGGTGCTGTTGAAAGAGACCAGCAGGTCGAAACATGTCTGCAGCTGTGCTATTTTTGCACAAGCATTTTTGTGTGTGGTGGAAGCTGGGCACCGACAATTTCATATGTGTTCTCATGTAAGTTGACAGGTGTGTGTTTTACTATCAATGCACAACGGGAGTTGTGTTTCGTCAATTCAGCAATGCCCTAGTTTTTGAAAGATGAAATATATTTCAACATTATAGTTCATATATTTGATATTAATGGATGGACTTTATACAATGTGTGGTGTTCTTGAGTAAGTCCATTTTGTGTAATTTTGTATCCTAGCTCTCGAGTATGTTACTGGGAAAGGAAGACATTCCCCATGGCATTAGGTATGCCGGCTGAATATAAGCTCCTATTTTATTGTTGTTGTTACTCGGATAAAAATTTGACATCATTACAAAGCCTGGTGTGAGTACATTCACAGGTCATAGAACTGTAGAATTGGAAGGGAGCATGAGGGTCATGTAGTCCATCCCCTTGCAATGCAAGAATCTTTGGCCGAATGTGGGACTTGAACCCGCAACCCTGAGATCAAGAGTCTCATGCTCTGCTGACTGAGCTATCTGTCCACCTGAGTAAATCAGCCATCCATTTCAAGTAAACCATTACCTGGTGTTACTTTTTCAGGGCTTACACTGGCTGGGTCCTGTCTGAGCCAACGTGGAAGAGTTATGCTGCCATTTGGCTGTCTGAGCTGAGGGTGAGGTAGTTAAAACATCATAGCCTGGCTGCACCAGAAACCTAAAATGAATGGCACCATTTTTACAGAAGCACAGTTCATCTATCCATAAAACAGCGAGAAGAACTTTAGTTTTAGATACAAACGTGTTATAGGAACGCAAAGCATCATTGCCTGCTTTGGTTTGCTTTATCCTTAATCCAGGGTTACAGCACTCCTTTTTGCAAGTAAAAATGTATGGATGTTGAAGACTTGCTACCCTACTGTGCAGCAGATGGGAACATAAAATCTTTATTGAATAAAAATACATCACTATGCATATTTTATGTGTTGATTTCTTGGCACTCATTGCTAATAGTAATAAGAGATGAGAAATGCAAGCTTGTGCCTCTTGCCTACATGAGTCCATTTGACGTGTTTATCACAGAATAGTAGAATTTCAGATTTGGAAGGGATGCCAAGGGTCATCTAGTCCAACCCCCTTCTGTGCTGGAATTTGTTCCAGCATCCTCTTTCCAGGTAGGCCAGGGCTGGATCTAGACCAGGCATCCCTAAACTGCGGCCCTCCAGATGTTTTGGCCTACAACTCCCATGATCCCTAGCTAACAGGACTAGTGGTCAGGGAAGATGGGAATTTTAGTCCAAAACATCTGGAGGGCCGAAGTTTGGGGATGCCTGATCTAGACACATCAAAAGAACGTTTCAGGAAAACACGTTGTAAAGCTCGTAATGGGAAATCATGTTGCTGAAGGATAGAACTCTACAGCGCCATCTGGTGTCACAGTGTTATAATGCATTCAAAGCATTTTTTTATATACAAAAAAACCAAACTAATGTAGCTGAGTCCCAGGTAGCCATAGCTGCCAAGTTATCCCTTTTTTTAAGGGATTTTCCCTTATGCTGAATAGGCTTCCTCGCGAGAAAAGGGAAAACTTGGCAGCTATGCAGGTAGCTCTGGAACATTTCTCAGGCACTCCAATGTATGATCCCAGCAGCTTGGATTCAGGGGCACACTGGACCTGCCCAAATCTGGCAATGGGTGGCCCAAGAGTTCCCCAATAATGCTACATACAACCCCCCCCCAAAAAAAACATTTTGCTAAACACTCTCCTGCCTGGACTAACAGCCAATCAATCAATCAATCAATCAATCAGAAGACACACCACTCCAGAACAAGAAAACTCCCAGCAGTATGGAGTAGGCAAAAAGAAGTGTCCTTGAGTCAATTTGGGTCTCTCCCAAAATTCCTACTCAGGTCCCCAAAACAGGTTAATAATAATAATAATAATAATAATAATAATAATAATAATAATAATAATAAATTTATTTATACCCCACCCATCTGGCTGGGTTTCCTACTCAGGTCCCCAAAACAGGTTAATAATAATAATAATAATAATAATAATAATAATAATAATAATAAATTTATTTATACCCCACCCATCTGGCTGGGTTTCCCTAGCCACTCTGGGTGGCTTCCAACAAAATAGTAAAATACAATAGCAAAGCTTATAGTGCCTAGGAAGGGAGGGTAATAAACTACAGCTAACTCCCACACAGAATTGGCCTATTAGGACCTGTCTGTCATTGCCCACTCCTCTCCTGAGTAATAGTACTGAGTCTTCTTTTTTCAGTGAGACCAGGGTGTGGCAAAGTTGCCCCCATTAAGCTGGGCGTGGCATTCCTAGATATAATATCACTGTGCAATAAGAGTGGAATCCTATCAAGGTTTTTAATCATCCATGCAAAATACTGTGAAGTCACGGCTGTGTTCTCATAAAACTCTCTCTACTCCTCCTATCTAAGATATTCATAAAAAAGAGGAAGGTTGGTCTAAAATTTATGGGACCACAAGGGAGTGTCTGCTGTGAGTGAATAATAAGAACTTTACTACGGATAGCAAGATGTAATAAAAATATAAGATCTTGAATTAATTAAGACCCTTGTAGTTAAAATTACTCAACAAGGTTAAGGGCTTTAACAAAGATTTCACAAGGGAAAGTAAGGTGAGTACAAAACCAAGCCCATAAGTAAACTGAGGGAAGAAAACAAAATCAATGGTGATTTTAAAATGGATGAGCTGCTCAACTGCTTTATGAAATCAATATTTAACTAGAACCAAAAAAAATCAAGGAAAGAAAAGGGGTATGTAGAATTACTAAGTAATAAAGACCTTGTCAATATTGATGTTGATGAAAAGCTGGTAAGGGGATACAGTGGTTGTAAAAACAATGCTATACAAATCACCACAGCCTGGATATGATCTGTGATGCAAAAATGAATTGTATCTTATATGTTGCCCAACCGTTAGTGGTAGATTGCAAAATGCCACCGTCCATGTCTTGGGGTAGAATAGGCATCCCCAAACTGCGGCCCTCCAGATGTTTTTGGCCTACAACTCCCATGATCCCTAGCCAACAGGACCAGTGGTCAAGGAAGATAGGAATTGTAGTCCAAAACATCTGGAGGGTCGAAGTTTGGGGATGCCTGGGCTAGAACAATAAATTACTGGAGGAAAAATCAGCATGGATGGTTCTCTTTGTCACATGCAGTGATTACAATGATAATTGTGATCTCCATGCTAAATTGAGAATATAACTTGCTTGCATTAGACAAGCTATTCAGATCATGGGCTTAAGAGTGGCATTTCAATTCCCCTGCTGATTTTAAGTAGATATCGTAGGAAATTCCTTTATACCGAGTCAGATCTTTTGTCCATCTAGCTCAATGGGCCAGATTCTGGGTTGCCTCATCCCTTGTGGGCTATTTTGACAGGTTTGCGGAGCTCATCTACCTGGCAATCCCTATGTTGCCAGGAGGCCTATTTTTTTACCTTTTAAGCTGCATTAGAAAGCAAGTCCAAGCCTAGCAAACCAGTGCTTGAAGTTACTGCCAATCAGCTGGTTAGTGCTGACTTCAATTCCACTTTCTGCAGAGGACTTCTTTGTCATACCAGGTGCCATAGAACATTAAATCAAGTATCAGTTTTATGCGCATTGTGAATGTGACATCAAAGACGACATCACCAAAATTCACTGGAACGAATGCCACATTTCAAAATGTATTATATGTGTGCCTTACATCCTGACGTGCATGGAATCAATCTTCAGTTGCCTAATCTCAATAAAGATCAATGAATTAGCATGTGCCAGCCCAAGTTAGGCATGCTTAAGTGCCATTGATTTTCAGTGACTGAAATCAATTTGTTAACTTTGGCTGTGTTGTTCCTAATATTTGTATTCCTTGGTACTTACTTGCTGTAATCTCAGATATAGCAATGACCGCTTCCCCAACATAAAGGGGAGGCGCATTTTGCGCAGTCGCGTGCAGCCCCCTTGGGAACCCTAGGGCAGACCTATGAGTTTGGAGGCTGGCACTGCCTACCTGAGGCTGGAGGCTGGAGGCACCGCCCACTCCATCAGCCGACCAATCCGGCCGAAGGGGGAGTGCCAGGGGGATTGGCCAGGTAGGATCAGGTAGGCTTACCTGCACACAAAGAAGAGGAGCCATTCTTGGGAAGCAGCCGACGGATTCAGAGCTTTAGAGCTTTGCTTTGAGTTGGTGCTCTGGGGGCCTTTGTTAGCTTCGCTGGACGCCGGTTCAAGGTAAGTGCAGGGCCTTTGTTTAGGCCCAACTTTAACAATTGCATGCCTATTTTGGAATTTGTTTCCCCCCCCCACCCACCTGAATTTAGGGCCCATCGACCCTGGAAGGAGGAGGGTGGTGGGCATCGTGGGGCCCCTGGCCTGATTCTGCCCCCCCATGCAATATCGGGCCTACTGGCCTCTGGGGGGTGGCAGGCACCTTAAGGAGCTCCGGGTGCTTCCCAGGCCCGGCGGGAGGCTTCGGCCTATCCAGGCGGCCTCCCAGCCATCGCGGGCGGCCTCGTCACCTCCCCCAGGACTGTTTTCCGCCGGCGGGGGCCTCGGAGGCCTCCCGCCGATCCCCTGCGACGCGTGGGGGGGGCGCCGCCATCTCGGGCGGCCTCCCCACCCCCCCTGAAGTTTTTCCAGCGGCGGGGGGCCTAGGTGGCCTCCCGCCGATCCCCTGCGACTCCGGCTGCTGCCGGGTCGCGTGGGGGGGGCCGCCATTTCGGGCGGCTTTGCCACACACACCCCCCCTGAAGTTTTTTGCAGTCGCGGGGGCATCGGAGGCCTCCCGCCATTCTTTGCGACTCCGGCTGCCGCCGGGTCGCTGGGGGGGGGGGTGCCGCCGTTCGGGACGGCCTCGCCACCCCCCCTGAGGGCTTTTGTGGCGGCGGGGGGCCTAGGAGGCCTCCCGCCGATTCCCCGCGACTCCGGATGCTGCCAGGTCGCGTGGGGGGGCCGCCATTTCGGGCGGCTTTGCCACCCCCCCCTGAAGTCTCAGGCAGCCGCGGGGCCTCAGAGGCCTCCCGACGATTCCTCGCGACTCCGGCTGCTGCCGGGTCGCGTGGGGGGGCGCCATTTCGGGCGGCTTTGCCTCACCCCCCCCCTGACGTTTATTGCAGCCGCGGGGGCATCGGAGGCCTCCCGCCATTCTTTTGCGACGCCGGCTGCTGCCGGGTCGCTGGGGGGGGCGCCGCCATTCATGACGGCCTCGCCACCCCCCCTGAAGGTTTTTGTGGCGGCGGGGGGCCTAGGAGGCCTCCCGCCGATTCCCCGCGACTCCGGCTGCTGCCGGGTCGCGGGGGGGGGCCGCCATTGCGGGCGGCTTTGCCACACCCCCCCTGAAGTTTCTGGCAGCCGCGGGGCCTCTGAGGCCTCCCGCCGATTATTTGCGACTCCGGCTTCTGCCGGGTCGCGTGGGGGGGGGACGCCGCCATTTTGGGCGGCCTCGCTCCCCCCCAGGGAGTTTTTCGGCGGCAGAAGCTGCAGCGGTGGCCCGGGTCGCGTTGGGGGGTGACGCTGCCACCGTTGAGGGCCACGCCCCCCCAGAGTCTTCTCTTTGGCGGCGGGGGCTTCGGAAGGCCTCCTGCCTGTCCCTGGTGCCCTGGCATGCAGGGCTGCACGGGTGGAGGGGCGCCGCCATTGCGGGCGGCCTAGCACGCAGCAGGACACCTAAGGGCACCAGGCACCTTGGCAGCGGCCATCTTGGGGGTGGCCGCATGGCGGCGGCCATCTTGGGGGAGGCCGCATGGCGGCGGCCATCTTGGTGGTGGCCTCATGGCGACGGCCATCTTGGTGGTGGCCACATGGCGGCGGCCATCTTGGTGGTGGCCACATGGCGGCGGCCATCTTGGTGGTGGCCACATGGCGGCGGCCACCTTGGTGGTGGCCACATGGCGGCAGCCATCATGGGGGCGCCCGCACGGCAGCAGCTGGTCGAATGGCGTCAACCTGGTGCTGGACACTAGTTCACGCATGCCCGCATGCGCACAGCGGCGTACACGTATGATTAACCCTTGCATTATTTGTCTTTTGCAGCTTTGGTAGCGTTGCTTGTTGCGACTCAGTTCTTGCTTTCTTACCCTGTCTAATCTAGTTTGCTTGGAGCAATTTCACTACCCTACTCCAACTGCTAGCTGATTGTGATACCGCTCGGTGCTTATAGCCGACATCATGCCCCCCAAGCGCCAAGTCTCCCCACCCGTCACCAGGAGGGGCACCGTGAGGCATGACCCCCGCAAGCCGGTAAAGGCTCAGGCTCCCGCAAAAAGCAAAGGGCGCAAGGCGGGGAAAGTACGTAACAAGCCTCCCAGTGCCCCTAAGGGTAAAAAAGCCGCTGGGGGCAAAAAGGCGGCCGCCAAAACAACCCACAGGGAGAGCCCCTCCCCCTCACGCTCCTCACGTGGGGGCAGTAATTCCAGATCAGAGCGTGAGGACAGCCAGGAGCGGACCATCGCCTGGCTCAGAAGGCGCCTCCGTAGATACGAGTCGCGGGGGAGTTCGGTGTCGCCCTAGCGTAGCAAGGGAAGCTGCAGCGGTGGTTCACCTGACCGCCGAGCCCGTAAGGACCGATCGGTTTCGCCGGCCTCATCCTACAGACATAGAGGTAGGTCCCCCTGCCGTAGTTCTTTCGATAGGTGGGGGAGTGACAAGAGCCACGAGTCGCGCAGTTCATGCCACCACGAATCGCACAGAACATGTCGCCACGGATCACACGGGACATGCCACCACGAGAGTCGCCGGCATGGATGCAGGAGAAGGGGACGCAAGTGTAAGAGGGATTCCTCTGGATCTTCCACATCTTCAGGTAGGTCCAGTTCTTGTGACAGTGGGCATGGGTGGCGCATCAAAGGTTATTGGGTCACAGGACCACATTCCCCGGGGCTACCGCATTGGGTCTGGCGCCGCCGCAATCGGAGGCACAGGCGTGAACATGGTGCCATTGCCCCATGCGGGGAGGAGGGCATTGACTCCGCTGGTAATATCAGAGAGTCCAACTTTGAGCGTACGGATGACCCCCCCGGGCATACGCCTCAATTCGAAGCTCAGGGAGAAGATTCTCAATGGGGAGTTTGTAGACCTCTTCTCCCTGCTGTCCCCGGCCTCTAGTACCAGCCAGAAGTTTAAATCATCCGAGCAGCGGAAAAGGGATAAAAAGGTGTCCATTGAGCGTACCTTCCGCAACTGGCTCACAGGATTTGCCACATATGCGGGGATAGTTTCAGCTGCTTACCCAGATAGGGCCTGGCACCTCTACAATTACCTGCTCATCATCCTAACTGCGGAAGCCAAAGCAGGTGAGAAGGCGGCGCTCGCCTATGATCATTCTTTCAGGGAGCGCGCAGCCCAGGACCCCACCTTCAGATGGGACGTCCAGGAAAGCAAGGCGTGGTCGGAGCTTGTCGCCCCATATTTTGAGAGACAGCCGGGGTTCGATAGGCAGCAGAAGCAGGCCCCTAAGACATCAAAAAGGACCTGCTGGGAATACAATAATGGGGCCTGCTTCAGGGAGAAATGCCGTTACGCTCATGAATGCGAGCGCTGTGCGGGTTCCCACCCCATCAGCAAATGCTACAGAGGGAAGCGGCCTTTTCGTGGCCCACGGGGCTCGGGTTCTGGCGCGTCCCAGGCGGGACATGGGGCCGGAGCACCCTCTGGTGCCTCTGGATCACAGCCAGCAAAGGGCTCTTCCCGAAAATAACCACCTCCTTTCCCTAGCCCCCTCCCCCATTTCTCTCCCAGCCATGTTGCCATTCCTGCGTGTTTATCCCAACAGAGAGGCAGCAGTATACATCGAGGAGGGCTTTAGAGATGGCTTCAGGATACCTGTGCAGGGCACACCCTCCTGCTCAGTTGCACCCAACCAGAAATCAGTACGCGAGATGCCACATATCGCAGAAAGAAAAATCAGCAAGGAACGCCTGCTGGGCCGTGTGGCGGGACCATTCACCGAGCCTCCATTGCCTGGCCTCATAGTATCACCTCTGGGCATCGTCCCCAAGAAGGTGCCGGGCGAGTTCCGCTTGATACATAACCTATCCTACCCAAAGGGAGGCTCGGTGAATGATGCCATTCCACGTGAGCAATGTTCGGTGCATTACGCGTCCCTCGACCATGCTATCAAGCTGGTGAGGGAATGCGGCCCAGGCGCCCTCATGGCAAAATGCGACATTGAGTCGGCTTTCCGACTGCTCCCAGTGCACCCACACGATTTCAGGTTCTTAGGTTTCAAATTCCAGGACAATTGGTACTTTGACAAAGCCATGCCCATGGGCTGCTCCATAGCATGTGCAGCTTTTGAAACATTTAGCACCTTCGTGGAATGGGCCATGAAACAGAGGTCAGGTTCCCATTACATCTCGCATTATTTGGATGATTACTTCCTCGTCCGCCCTGCAGGGTCGGACGCATGCGCCAGAGCGCTGGCCTGCTTCGAACAGCTGGCAGCCGAGTTCGGCATCCCTCTAGCAGCCGACAAGACGGAGGGCCCAACCACGGTCATATCATATCTGGGCATCGAATTAGACTCCATCAGCCAAACTTCCCGATTGCCGCAGGCCAAGCTGCAGATATTAAGGGAAATGATTAGTGGTATGCTTCTCAAAGAAAAGACAACAGTCAGGGAGGTACAGGTACTCCTAGGGCACCTCAATTTCGCATGCAGGGTCATCGCTCCTGGCCGTGCCTTCTGTGCGCGACTAAATCGTCTTCTGGCAGGTGGCAGGGCCCGCCACCACCACATCAGGCTCACCAAAGTTATAAAGGAGAATCTAAACACATGGTTGGCCTTCCTCAAATCTTATAACGGGGTGTCCTTCTGGCAATCCTGGCTGCAGCCAAAGGAGGAGTTCCAGATACATTCGGACGCTTCAGGTCGCTGTGGTTTTGGTGTCTACTTCAGAGGCCACTGGTGTGCGCAACCATGGCCAGCATCGTGGCATGCAGCGGGGGTCACGCGTGACCTAACATTTCTTGAGTTCTTTCCAATTCTAGTAGCTCTGCGCATATGGGGGTCCCACCTCAAGGACACCAGGGTCTGCTTCTGGTCAGACAACCAGGCTGTGGTTCGGATCATCGCAAAGCAGTCCGCGAAATCAGACAGGGTGATTCGTATACTGCATCTCTTCGTGCTGGAATGCCTCGGAGGTAACATCTCATTTTCAGCCAGGTTTATTCCAGGCCTTAATAATGAAATTGCGGATGCCTTGTCTCGTTTTCAGATGGAGCGCTTCCGAGAACTAGCGCCCGAGGCCGATCAGCTCCCAGAGACATTTCCGGAGGAGCTGTGGAAGGTTGGAGAGCCGAAGTGATGTCAGGGATACTGAGTGCCCTTGCTCCATCAACGCTGCGGTCCTATACCAGAGCCTGGTCACAGTTTGAGCAGTTCAGAGCTAAGTGTGATCCGCGGCACAGTCATGCGCCCAGGGAGTCTGAGGTTTTGAAATATTTAGTGCACCTCAAGAGGGGAGGCATGGCCATCAAAACAATTCGTATCCACAAGGCTGCAATCTCCTATTTCTGTAACTGCTCGCAGCACCCAGATCCATGTGACACTTTCCGAGTTAGAAAACTGATTGCAGGATGGCACCGTGCACACCCTCCCAGTCCTGATAAGAGAAGGCCAATCACTTTAGAGACCCTCAGTCAGATCTGGGATGTGCTCCCTCGTATATGCTGGTCCAAGCACGAGGTTAGGCTTTTCAGGGCAGCCTTCTCCCTGGCATATTTTGGTGCCCTCAGGCTGGGGGAATGCATCTGCGACACAAAATCAACCCAACTCAGGGGGCTGACCATGAAGGACGTCAGCTTAGATGACCACAGGGTGCTCGTTAGAATAAGGGCCTCTAAGACCGACCAGCTGGGAAAAGGTGCCACCCTTACCCTGACACGCTCCACAGAAGGTGGGCCCTGTCCGGTAGCGGACATAAAGAGATTTATCAAAGTGCGCCCGCACGGGCCAGGCCCCCTGTTAATGCACTCCACAGGCCGCCCCCTGACACGCACGCAGTTCACAGCAGTCCTGCGGAAGGCCATCCAGGCCTGCGGGGGTGACCCTGCCCACTACTCCGGTCATTCCTTCCGCATAGGTGCAGCCACTACAGCGGCGGCAAGTGGGCTTCCCCCAGAGCGCATAAAGGCATTGGGCCGCTGGTGCTCAGCAGCATTTAAGGGGTATATCCGGTAAAGCAATGGGTTCTGACAGCTTCTGTGTGATGATTTATTTCAGGTACACACCCCAAGCGCATCTGGATCTTTGGGCATAGCATTGTATACTGGGCAGCGGTCCATGCCTCCTCGGTTCTAGCCGATGAACACCTGGGCCTTCAACCGAAGATCAGCCTCACTTGGTTTGGTCACCGCGGAATGGGATGCGCTCATGCCCTGGCTGCGTCACGAACTCTCACTCCGCCAACCACCAGACGCGCTGGTCATCCACCTTGGCGAGAATGACCTGGTTGCGCGCAAGAGCATCGTCTTGATAAAAGCGGCAATTTCAGACCTGGAATGCCTGCAGGCAGCGTACCCTAGCGTTACCATATTCTGGTCAGAACTCCTCCCACGCCTACAATGGCGCAACAACACCACCCATGTCAGACTTAACTACACTGTTGAAAAAATCAATAGGGCACTGCGTGCAGCACTCAGCATTGGAGGCCAAGTGGTGAAGCATCCCAGCATCAAAATTTACAGGAAGGAACTGTTCAGGCATGACGGCGTTCACCTCACAGCCACAGGTTGCGACCTCTGGCTGAGCGACATCAGACACAGCCTCCTGGAATGGCTGGCGGTTTCTGGGGCGGTTCAGGTGTAGGTAGTCTTGGCGGCGAGACCCCTATTTGTGGTCTCGGGTGGCGGATGCAGGCCTTGGGCGGAATCCTTTAGTCATTTACATAAAGGGGAGGGGCGTGGGGGCGGTGACCCCCCGCCCTATGGCGGCGGCGATAACAGGGTTCCCGTAATCGGGCATCAAGGGGGGGGCATTTGGCGATGCCACTTGGCTGGTTATTGCCCCCCCTTCCAGCGGCGGCGATCGGGGGGGCGGGCTATCTGCTTGAACATATGTTCTCCAGAGTTAGCCCAACCCCCACTCATGCTGGACAACCCTGAAGATCACCCCACCCCCTGCTGGGGGCTGGGAGGGATATACGCCCAATGCCTGCGCCAAGGTCTTCCTACATCTGAATTTTAATAAAGTTGTGGCCAATTTTTAATCCCATAAATACGTGGTCCTGTGTCATTATTCCACTCGGGGCTGCCCTGGGGGGCTGGGGGGACTCCGCCTGACTGTGCAATGACCGCTTCCCCAACATAAAGGGGAGGCGCATTTTGCGCAGTCGCGTGCAGCCCCCTTGGGAACCCTAGGGCAGACCTATGAGTTTGGAGGCTGGCACTGCCTACCTGAGGCTGGAGGCTGGAGGCACCGCCCACTCCATCAGCCGACCAATCCGGCCGAAGGGGGAGTGCCAGGGGGATTGGCCAGGTAGGATCAGGTAGGCTTACCTGCACACAAAGAAGAGGAGCCATTCTTGGGAAGCAGCCGACGGATTCAGAGCTTTCCCACCCTCCACTCCCTAACCTTTTGCTTGCTTTTCAGGTCCATAGAAAAGAAAATAAATAAAAAACATAAAAATAAATAAAAATAAATAAAAATAAAGTGAAAAATAATAAAAAAAATTAAATAAATAAATAAATAAAAATATTTCCTTCCACAGGCTTCTTGCTTTGCAGGTTTTCTTCCACAGGCCTCTTGCGTTTCAGGTTTTTCTTCCACAGGCGTACACGCACGCAGGCGCTGCTACGACCGGTCGCTGTTAAAGGGCTGGAAAGGACTTTCCCTGCATTGGCAGGTTTCGCCTTTCCCGTAGCAATTCGTCACAACTTTGGCGGATGCAGGCCTTGGGCGGAATCCTTTAGTCATTTACATAAAGGGGAGGGGCGTGGGGGCGGTGACCCCCCGCCCTATGGCGGCGGCGATAACAGGGTTCCCGTAATCGGGCATCAAGGGGGGGGCATTTGGCGATGCCACTTGGCTGGTTATTGCCCCCCCTTCCAGCGGCGGCGATCGGGGGGGCGGGCTATCTGCTTGAACATATGTTCTCCAGAGTTAGCCCAACCCCCACTCATGCTGGACAACCCTGAAGATCACCCCACCCCCTGCTGGGGGCTGGGAGGGATATACGCCCAATGCCTGCGCCAAGGTCTTCCTACATCTGAATTTTAATAAAGTTGTGGCCAATTTTTAATCCCATAAATACGTGGTCCTGTGTCATTATTCCACTCGGGGCTGCCCTGGGGGGCTGGGGGGACTCCGCCTGACTGCGCAAAACTGAAATAAAGATCTGATATCTTGGAGGGAAAGGATATAGAAATATATAGCTTCTGGTTTTATATCTGCTCCGCCTTGAAGTCTCATGGAGAGATTTTTGCTTGACCTGTTACTTGCAGTCTTTTATCTAGGGGTTGAACCTGGGACGTTCTACACACAAATCTTGTTCTCTGTAGCTTAGTTTCAGCAGGAATTGCTATTTTGGGAGGGAGAGAGAGAGAGAGAGAGAAGCTAGGCATTTGCGTGACAAAGCCCCACAGAAATCCCAATAACTCACAACTGACACAATATTTTAGGTTTGGTTTTTGGGCATTATTTTTGGCCACAACTTTATTTAAAATACATTTTAATTCTGAGTGTTGGCTTAGGCTTTGGTTAATCCATCTGTCCACTCTAAGGGACAGGACCATTTCCATCTGACCCCCGTTGGGTCAGGACCATACCATCTGCCCGATTGGGCAGGACCACTTCCATCTGACCATTTGGGTCAGGACCAGCTCCGACTTACCTAGTGGTTGGTAAGTCAAGTAAACACCCCAAGGGATTGGAGGTATGGTTCGCAGGCACTCTCCTTCCCCCAAGGAGTGTTCCCCAAGGCTCGGCTCTGTAATGGACGCATCATCCTTGCCTATGGCAGGATAATGGATTAGAGTCCCTGAGCCCCAGGATTCCTTTAACGGGATACTTCTATAAGGAGCAAGTAAGGGGGTAGGCATTTTATGCCATGCCCCTCCTATACCATTTTAACCAAAGCCTAACAGCCAACCTAACAAGTTGTGACAAATTGTTTGTCAGTAGGCAAAAAACAAATGGCAACAGCCAATCAGCCAAGTGGGAAAATTCCTACTGGGCCCATGAATACAGGCGACCCCTGCAAAACGGGCAAGCAGTGTCGACTAAGCCTAAAGGCAGCGGTGGGCGGGCGGGAGATTCACAAGCTTTTTTAAGAGTGGGGAAAAGCGAAACTAACGTGGTCAATAAGTAAGAAGTGGCTGTCAATCAAATTCAAGGCACGCCCCATGACTTAGCCTAACTAACAGCCCACCCCCTCCCAGATTTCCTTTTGGGCTCAACCGCAAACGCCACTACACTCTATGAGTGTAATGGTCTATTTGATACAAAAGGAAACAGATGAAAACTAAGATTTCCAAAGTAACAGTTTTCTCAATATGTTTTTTTCTATATGGAACAAATGCTAATCTTCTACTTCAGCTGATCTCAGGAACTACTCACACTCTTTTTTTTTTTTTAAAGACTTTGGTGGGCACATCTTAGTGCCATTTTACATCTATAATTCAGCGTCAGGGGACAGCCACCTATATATATATATGCATGTTTGCTCCTCAATAAGAGTTACAGCCAAGCTCTTTTCAGGTGTTCGCATCTTCTACATGAGTGGAATCATAGGTGAGAAACTGGCGATAGGTCCATTAGGTCCGCTCTCTCACCCACAAAGAGGCAAATGTCCGCAGTGGGTAGCCTGCCTTACTCATGACCTCTCCAAGCACAATTTAAAACCTTGGAAGACTTAGAAAGGCACCCGGCTTCGGAGGTTGACCAGGATGGTGAAGGAGAGTGGAGCCAGTGTGCTTGCCCCTGCTTTCCTGCATTGTGAGAGAGTTCAGATCTGGACTTGAGTGATTACTCGCATGTGTGAAACACCAACAATAAGTGCTTTTATTTTTTAAAATTTATTTTTGCAGATCAATTTCCTCATGGGTGAAACCACCCACTTCACAACAATAAAGCCCTGTAGCCAGACATGCAGGCTTTGTTTAGCAGACCTATTACTGCTATTTATGAAGGTCATAGGGGAGAAAAACTCTCACTGATGCCATTCTCCTAGAACGTGCCACAATCATGTGACGAACTCCTTGGATGTGAGCAGTCTGGTAACTAAGCATATTAAGGCCACAAGATGAGATGATGACCGCCAGCTTAAATGGCTTTAAAAGATTATTAGGCAAATTCATGGAGTATAAGGCTATATTAATGGCTATGAGCTCAGAATCAGAGAGAAGCATACCATTGAATGTCAGTTGCTTGGGAGCAAAAATGAGAGGCAGTGATTGTGCAGCTTTTGGTCTTCCGAGAAACATCTAGCTTGCCACTGGATGTTAGACTAGTTAGGCTATTGGTCTGAACAAGCAGGGCACTTTTTACGGCCATCTTTCAGAACACTAACCTGCCCATCTCATTACAGCCAACACTCAAGTTTTTGAACAGAGCATATACTGCTCCATAATGAGTTCCTTACTATTTATTGTGACACATTGGCAGTGGTGTCGAAACAATGAATGCAAACTTTATACCTTCATCCCAAGTGGCTACACAGATGAGCACCTGACAATGTGAAAACATTATTATGATTTTTTGAAGGGCAAAGTAATTGAATGCTCATTAGTCATCTGCAGGGATATAACAATGTGAAGTGCTCAAGTAATTAATGTTATGACTTAACTTATAACACAAAGCCATGGTTCAAATTTATCGCCATTTTATTACCATATTAACACCTCCATATTGTTCCGAGTGATTATTTAAATTAATTCAGGGTCCTTTTCCAGCTAACTACTGTATGCATATAATTTGTCCCATGAGTCCAGTAATAGTTGCTGTAATTCAAAAAAGATGCATGCCTTGGAGGGGGACAGTTCCCCTTCTTTGAAATGAAGACTTTGTCACTTTCTTCATTATGTCTGGAAGAATATATATATATATATATATATATATATATATATATATAGGTAAAGGGAAAGGGACCCCTGACCATTAGGTCCAGTCGTGACCGACTCTGGGGTTGCACGCTCATCTCGCATTATTGGCCGAGGGAGCCGGCGTATAGCTTCCAGGTCATGTGGTCAGCATGACAAAGCCACTTCTGGCAAACCAAAGCAGCGCATGGAAATGCCGTTTACCTTCCCGCTGTAGCGGTTCCTATTTATCTACTTGCATTTTGACGTGCTTTCAAACTGCTAGGTTGGCAGGAGCTGGGACCAAGTAACGGGAGCTCACCCCGTCACAGGGATTTGAACCGCTGACCTTCTGATCAGCAAGCCCTAGGCTCAGTGGTTTAACCACAGCGCCACCTGGGTCCCCATATATATATATATATATATATATATATATATATATATATATATATATATATATATATATATATATAACTAAATATATAATGTATGGAAGTGAGAACATAATGTATGGAACATTATGAAAACATAATGTCTGATGCTTTTGAATTCTGGTGCTGGAGGAGATTCTTGAGAGTCCTATGGACTGCAAGAAGATCAAACCTATCCATTCTGAAGGAAATCAGCCCTGAGTGCTCACTGGAAGGACAGATCGTGAAGCTGAGGCTCCAATACTTTGGCCACCCCATGAGAAGAGAAGACTCCCTGAAAAAACCCTGATGTTGGGAAAGATGGAGGGCACAAGGAGAAGGGGGCGACAGACGACGAGATGGTTGGACAGTGTTCTCGAAGCTACGAACATGAGTTTGACCAAACTGTGGGAGGCAGTGGAAGACAGGAGTGCCTGGCGTGCTATGGTCCATGGGGTCACAAAGAGTCAGACACGACTAAACGACTCAACAACAACAATGTATGGACAGATCCTGAAGCTGAGGCTCCAATACTTTGGCCACCACATGAGAAGAGAAGACTCCTTGGAAAAGACGTTGATGTTGAGAAAGATGGAGGGCACTAGGAGAAGGGGACGACAGAGGACGAGATGGTTGGACAGTGTTCTTGAAGCTACGAACATGAGTCTGACCAAACTGTGGGAGGCATTGGAAGACAGGAGTGCCTGGCGTGCTCTGGTCCATGGGGTCACGAAGAGTCAGACATGACTAAAAGACTAAACAACAACAACATTAACGTAAGTCTTCTTCCTTCAACTGGGGAGCATGAGTCCCTTTAATGAATATGAGTCATGGAAACACATCCTTGTGTGTATTTGTTACAGCAAATGTCCAAAATCTGGTGAAGTAAATATTCAGATATTAATGTTGACTATTCAGAAATAATTTTGTGAATCCATGGTGTACACCCTCTCTTCTTAGAAATATGTCAATGAATGTGGACAATCACATTTTGGAAATTGTCAGCATTCATTGGGATAACTCATATTTTGTTTGGTGGGGGACTGCCCACTCAAATTTTTGCTGTGGGTTGTCATTATTTGTATGTGAACGTCCGTGTTCACCAATCTGGGCCATTCACTACAATACACATATTTCAGAAATGCTATAGAACAGGGTGCTCCAACTTTTCATACTAAGTGGGCGGCAAGAATACGACACAGAACTCACAGGCCACACACTGCCTTGTTGTGCTGGTGGGGAGCAAGGCCAATATTTGGCGCACACCTGTGCTCAGTCCTCACACTGCTCTACCAAAACTATGGAATGCCTCACCTAGAGTCCTCTCACCTCCTTCCCAAAATGGAGAAAACACCAACTAGGCATTGGACCACCTTGCTGTAGAAGATTCATATGAGTTGAATGATTTCTGAAATCTTTCTTGTATTCTCAGATTGTCTGCTGGGGAGAAATACACCAACACTGGCCCAAAGTAGTGTCACAACACCCTGAATCATCTTTTTAACAAGTTTCATAATGACTATTGGGTGAGGAAATGGCACTCCTTCCACCACCCAAAGCATCTTTGTTGCTTATGTCTTTGTGCAGAAAAGCACCACCTGCTTCTGATTTAATCTAACAGTATATTTTAACCTTTTTTTGAACTGCAGTCTTGGGCACCTCTGTGATCAATTTGTTTTAAAGTTTGGATTGCTATCTTAATTAAAATATTATCCATCTGGCTTCCAGGGGCAGGTTAATTGCTTCTGCAGCACTTCGAAGCAGGCAGGTTAACAGCTCCTTGAACCACTGAGATGAATGCTGCACCATGCAAGAGACCAAAAAGCACACAAGCGGCATGAGTTTTGGATTTTATGGATGCTGTCTATGCTTACTTATTTGGAACATGGGTCAGTGGGACTTCTGAGTACTCAGGATTAGGTTTTTAGCAATACACCTTCTCTCACCCCAGGCTCACTTTTTCTGACCCATGAAGACAAACTGCCCCTTCCTTTTCAAGGAATTGTACTATGAATCAGGAGACCCTAGGTCATCCAATGACTACCGGCATAGAAGAAGAAAGGGAGCATAGCAGTGCTTCAAATATGTAGTTAGTGTGAGCTGAATGATGATGAGAATGCCTGAACTGGACCCCTATAAACAGAGGAAGACAAGCTGTATCTCAAAGCAATCTGTGAAATATAAGGAACAGTAAATCTGAAAGCTCGACTTCTAGGAAATGGACCGCCTAGAACAATGCACAAGAATGGTTAGTATTATCGGTTTATCTTTCATTTAAGTGCTGGTTATTATTATTTCTTGATTATTATTTATTTAATTTATACCAGGAGGTCTCACATTTTGCCAAGTCTTTAGGAACTGATGAAGCAAAGGAAACAATATGAAGTGGGGGGGGAGAGAGATCGTTCCACCTACTTGTAGCAATGGTTTTCAAACTTTCTGCCTTCTAAGATCTTTCCCACATTGACTAAACCTCTAAGGAGCTTCAGCAGATTCTAGGGCACACATATTCACTTGACCTCACCAACTACCTTGCATTCACAGAATGTGTTGTGGAACACATGCTTCTGCAGGTGTACTTTGTAGGTTGTCTCTCATGGACATTGTACTGTGGCCTTGAATACAATTCATCTCCCAGATTCTCTCCACCAAGGAGCTGTACACAACCCTGTTGATAAACCATTTTGTTTCAATAAAGTCTTAGCTCTTTAACAGGATTCACAGATAACATACATGAGAAAAATGATGACAAGATGACAGGAGCTTTTCACATGCTCCTCAGGGAAAATATCAGTAATATCAGATAAGCTACCTTGGAGCTGAAACACAAGATTTGAGAACCACTGTTCTATTGTTTTTAATTGTCCTATTCATACAGCTTACATTGGGAAATGTGCCACAGGCAGACCTATTGGCTGTACCCTCCATCAGGGTCCAAAAAAAATATGCATGTACAGCTTTAAGCATATGCAAATCTAACATTAGCACAAGTTGAATACATGTAGTCTCTTTCACCCTGTGAACATCTGAATTGGATGCAGGACCAGTGGGACCGATCCTATCATCTGCCCTGTCCATATATTTATTCTGTCATATGTTATTCCATTAGGCTCCCGTCTGAATAGGGGAGAGAAGCCAGCTCCATCAAGCTTCTCCCTCCAGCAACTGCCACCTCACACCAGCCATACCATCAAGGTGCAACAGAGAAGGGAAGCAGGGCAACTCTGTCAGCTCAGCCAAGATCAGCCAGTTTTGGTTTCCATTTCAGTATGTTATAAGAACTTTATAACCAAGTGTCTGAATCTGAATCCCGCCCCTCATCTTCCTGCCCAATCCCCTCTCCTATTATGACTACAGTGGTGCCTTGCTTAACGAATGCCCTGCTTAACGAAATTTCCGCTTAACAAAAGGATTTTTCGAGCGGAGGTTGCCTCGCTAGACGAATTCGTTTTATGAAAAATTCGTCTAGCGAATCACGGTTTCCCATAGGAATGCACTGAAATTCAATTAATGTGTTCCTATGGGCAAAAAAAAATTCAAAAAAAAATTCAATGCATTCCTATGGGATTCGCTAGACGAATTTTTCATTATAAGAAAAGACCCGTGGAACGAATTAAATTCGTCTAGCGAGGCACCACTGTACCTTTTTAATTTGCAAGTCTGGTGGCAGAGTCTGCCTTACTATTGATCTTTAGAAGGTTCTTTGGAAGTCTTCTTTTCCAGTTGAAGGCTAGGATAAAAAATGCTTTAAATAAATAAGGGATTTTTCTGAATAGTGCTGCAGTTAGTTAATATGAAAGAAGACCATGTTGAGCACCAAGATGTTCCCAATTTCAACCTGCACAGATGGGAATGCTAAGTGCCTTAAAATCTCACATGCAATATACTGCCTCAAGTAGACATTACTATTGGATGTCATGGTGTCCTTCAGCGCCTCGGATAAAATAGGAATGACACAAAGCTATTCACTGAATGCTTGCATTTTATATGCCACTCTGTAAGTAGTACTATTATAATTTATCAGAGCTGCTATAAGAGCAACTATAAATTCGCAATGAATTATACAACCGATATTTTCTACTCACTGTAAGGCAGATGGCAGTGCAGAACTGGAAGGCAAGGGTGATGATTACCGGCTCAAGTAGCTCATGAGTCATAAAGTAAACCTTTCTCTCGAAAAACTATCTTGACTCCATTGATGTTATGATTTCTCATTTGATGAATAACTTAAAGAGTTACAGACCTTGCTTACTTCTCTGACTCATTTGTCCCAAGGGCATTGATGGGAAACCTTAGGCTTACGTAAACAACCAAAGAAGACTAACTCTGAGTGCATGCACTATAACTTTTGAAGCAGCAATTCATCAACCATTCAAAAAGTAGTCAGTGTAAGGATGTACAGTTTCTTCACTTGGGATCCGGCAAATACTCTGCTTAGCCAAAAAGAGCTTTCGGCTGAATCCCATTCTTTGCCTTTATATCCTGCTGCAGACTGAACTGGCAGAGTTACCAGGGGCTACAAGAATCGAGATAAGCATTGGCTGGCTTCACAGTCTTCCCCACATTGTGACTTATGCATCACACACACACACACACACACACACACACACACACCATGATTCGTGATTCGTCAGAAATTATGAAATCAATACCACAATATGGACTTCAAACCAGTTTTGGATGATATATCAATATATCACCCAGCCCTATTCTCCAACCTGGTTTAGCTAAAGATATGCTGCTCTTAGTTGCTCATCCCAGCTAAGCTAAAGCTGGTTGAATTGAGCAGCAGCTGCCCACTGTTGAATGGAGTTTGGATCTGGTGTAATTTTATGCTAGTTTAGCTCATACTGGCTTGCTGTACGCCAGCCTCTTGTGCATAGGATTGCTCCCTAAAATGCCTTGGTGGGGGGGGGCAGTATTTGGCAGTGAATTTGCTGCCCCAGATTTGTTGCCAGGTGAGTCTCTCTGGGAAAAGCATTCTACATACATGGAACCACCACTGAAAAGGCCTTCTCTACCATAAACACCTACCCCACCACACTTGGTGAGGACACTCAAAGTGCCTCCAAAAATACGTCAGGGTATAAAGGCTTACTGTGCTCTTGTCCTAGTTTACCAGGATTTGGGCCATGGGAGAAGTGATGGGGGAGCCACAGTTACACAAACCCTCTAAACATACAGGACTTCACTGTGAATTTTAACAAACAGCCTTAAGTTACGTTCCCCAAATGCTTGTATTGCTGCTTGGCAGAAGTAAGGTTCAATATGAGAACTGTTTTACTGAAAAGGAAAGGAAAGGAAAGGAAAGGAAAGGAAAGGAAAGGAAAGGAAAGGAAAGGAAAGGAAAGGAAAGGAGAGGAAAGGAAAGGAAAAGAAAAGAGATTGATGAGCTTGGCCTCAATTTCCCCATGAAAATTCACAAGGTTTACAGTAGGTCATTGCATTTTCTGTGCAGAGTTAGTGATAGCAAAGAAGTGGTATCTTTGTAAAAGGTTTTGATATCAAGCTATATCTGTCAGCAGTTAAGACTTGAGTGTATTGATTCATCTGGAAGAGACAGAATGCCTGTGTACATTTCTTTGATGGTGAATTAAGTTATAACCGTGTTGTTTCTGCACAGAGGGAGAAGAAAGGGACAGAGAGAGAGCATCAGCCAATATGAATCGTGGAGTTTGGAAGTTTTATACAGCGGGGAGGGGAAGGGGGAGGAAGAAGAGGTTGAAATGCACCAGCCGAAAATGTGCGGCAAGGTGATACTTAGTGTTCTGCTTCAGTGAGCAGTGTGTTTATTTCAGTTAGAAAATCTGTCTAGATAAAAGAAAAATTCCATAAAAGGGCTCGCTTTTCTTCCTGCCCTCCTTTTAGATCTTGTACAACGTGTAGCACTGACCTTTGTAGAACCAGATGTATTGAGCAGCAATTTTGGTGTCTTACATTTTTATAACCTGTCCTTCGTAGGTCTCAGGACTTCCAAGTTTCGGTAGACATTTCAAATCAGCAGTGAGGCTTCTAAAAATGTATCTCTAGCTGATTGAGGATCTAATAGATACACAGATTATGTTGTATATGGATGGGGGACCAATTCTATTGAATTTATATTTAATGACAAATCAACCCAACACAGCCACCCTTCTATTATTATTATTATTATTATTATTATTATTATTATTATTATTAATACCCCACCCATCTGGCTGGGTTTCCCCAGCCATTCTGGGCGGCTTCCAACCGAATATTAAAAACAGTACAGCATCAAACATTAAAAACTTCACTAAACAGGGCTGCCTTCAGTTGTCTTCTAAAAGTAAAACAGTTGCTTATTGCCTTGACATCTGCTGGGAGGGCATTCCACAAGGTGGGTGCCACTACCAAGAAGGCCCTCTGCCTGGTTCCCTGTAACCTCACTTCTCACAATGAGGGAACTGCCAGAAGGCCCTTGATGCTGGATCTCAGTGTCCGGGCTGAATGATGGGGGTGGAGATGCTCCTTCAGGTATACAAGGTCACAAAATGCATGTACATATGCATAAAGTCCGCCCAAAATGCATACTGTATTAGTGAAAATTACAACATACAGAAATGCATTATATTAGGGGAAAGACCAAATATTAGGGAAATATGTTTTCCAAACATTGACAAATTAGTTAAACTTGCTTACAAAAATTGTGTTAAAATGCTGTTAAATTTTCATGAGGACTTTAAATATACATACATACATACATACATGCATGCATGCATGCATGCATGCATACAGTCATACCTCGGAAGTTAAACGGAATCCATTCCGGAAGTCTGTTCAACTTCTGAAACATTCAGAAACCAAGGCACAGCTTCCGATTGGTTTCTTATTGTGCAGGCATGCTGGAAACAACAGTGGAAGCTGCCCTGGACATTTGGCTTCCAAAAAAAGTTCCAAAACCGGAACAGTCATTTCTGGTTTTCGATTGTTCAGGAGCCGGAACGTTCGACTCCCAAGGTGTTTGGGAGCTGAGGTACGATATCACAAACCAATGTAGAGAACTGAATTTAAGATTGGAAAAAATAGAAACAGAGAAACAAACAAACAAACAAACAAAAAAGACTCACTCATCCCTTCTGTTATTTACTGTAGATTGTTTTTCCGTGACTAAATTGCCCCATCCGATAGGGAGGAATTTATATCATATTTTAGGTGATAGCACCAATCATTTATTTGTAAAGCTGGAAAAATGCGATTCAGACCCCTTTCCCCCTGTTCTGCTCCCAAACAGGTGATTGTTGTTCTTTCTGATTATCTGAATAGTGCTGGCTGCTGTATGGGACTTTTAAGACCTGAGAACCACTTGCAGAGCAGCTATCTACTATAAAATCATATAACTGGATTATGGCCAAAGTGCTCTTAAAATTATGACTCAAAGATAGGTAAAGGTAAAGGTAAAGGGACCCCTGACCATTAGGTCCAGTCGTGAACGACTCTGGGGTTGCGCGCTCATCTCGCATTATTGGCCGAGGGAGCCGGCGTATAGCTTCCAGGTCATGTGGCCAGCATGACAAAGCTGCTTCTGGCAAACCAGAGCAGCACATGGAAACGCCGTTTACCTTCCCACTGTAGTGGTTCCTATTTATCTACTTGCATTTTGACGTGCTTTCGAGCTGCTAGGTTGGCAGGAGCTGGGACCCCCTCACAGGGATTCGAACCGCCGACCTTCTGATCAGCAAGTCCTAGGCTCAGTGGTTTAACCACAGCGCCACCTGGGTCCCTACATGACTCAAAGATACATTACAACAAATGTAATGCTGGAATATTTGAATTTGACATTTTCTAATGTCACTTGTTTTCACTAATATTATCAGGAATAGCACCATGAAATTGTTTTAAAGTGAGCAGTGATAAGAGAGAAGAGAGATGTATATAGTACCAACAAATGAAGGCACAACCCATGGTTGCATTTGATCCATGACTGCAGAGATGAAGAAACTTGGAGACAATTCAATAAGAAACCCCTGCTTCTTCTTATTCATGAACAGTAATTCAGTTATTATGCCTCTGAGCAAATAACAAAGCATTTTCGATTCACATCCCCTGGAAAAATGTTCTATGGATAAACTATAACTGTTGCAGATTTGTTCTCCTTAGGCATGTCTGTAAGATGGTTACACTTAATGGTTATAATCCATCGAATGCACCATATTTATGATTTTGTTGTTGTTTAGTCTTTTAGTCCTGTCCAACTCTTCGTGCATAGCTGCCAAGCCTCCCATATTCCCCGGGAAAACCCCGTTTTCCCAGCCGTTTCCTGCTGGCAGTCCGGATTTTTTTAAAAAACCCATAAATCCCCCGGATTCTTACCAATCCAGGGAGGCTCCTTCTATGCATATCCGGAGTCTCTGGACATGCGCAGAAGTGATTTATGGCGCTGCGACCATTTTGGAAATCGGCAGAGCATGCGTAGAAGCAACTTCCAGTGCCACTGCCCAGTTCAAAAAATGGCCGCAGCACGACCTCCGGTGCCACGCCGCACCGATCCCGGATTTTTCACCTATGCTCTTCGTGACCCCATGGACCAGAACAGGCCAGGCACTCCTGCCTTTCACTGCCTCCTACAGTTTGGTCAGACTCATGTTCGTAGCTTCGAGAACACTGTCCAACCATCTCGTCCTCTGTCATCCCCTTCTCCTTGTGCCCTCAATCTTTCCCAACATCAGGGTCTTTTCCAGGGAGTCTTCTCTTCTCATGAGGTGGCCAAAGTATTGGAGCCTCAGCTTCAGGATCTGTCCTTCCAGTGAGCACTCAGGGCTCATTTCCTTAAGAATGGGTAGGCTTGATCTTCTTGCAGTCCATGGGAGTCTCCTCCAGCACCATAATTCAACAGCATCAGCCTTCTTTATGGTCCAGCTCTCACTTCCATACATCACTACTGGGGAAACCATAGCTTTAACTATACAGACCTTTGTCAGCAAGGTGATGTCTCTGCTTTTTAAGATGCTGTCTAGGTTTGTCATTGCTTTTCTCCCACAGCGCCACCCACACTTCAAGCGGTCGTCTCAAATATCTGAAAGACCATAATAGTGGAATGGATTAAGTGAATATTGTTTTTATATAGCAGACAGATGAAGAATCAGATGAAGAATCAGAAATTCTTTACTTTCTGAATCTTATTTTTTTCTATCTTTCTCTTTTAAATCGTTCTTTCTTTCTTTTTTCTCCCTCCTTCTCTATTTCTCCCCTCACCTTTCCATATTATATCTATGTGAAAGTATTGGTTTGATTAAAAAAAGGGAAAATAGATCAAGTTTTGTATTTTTCTCCATAAACCTTAATAAAAGTCATTGTTTGTTTGTTTTTAAATCCTTATATTAGGGATGGCCAGGAATGAAGGAGGGATCTTCTCCCAATGAATTGTGGACTCTGCCAGCTGTCTTGCCCACCCTGCCTTCACTCAGCTTTTAAAAGGCAAAGGAATGTGAAATGACCCTGCCAGGGAAAAACAACCACCAGTATAATCACCAGTATAATTCAATAAGCCCTGTGTGGTACAACAAAATCATGCATGAACTTAGGTGTAAGGGGGACTCCCTACAGGGAGCCAGCCCCCATCATCCGGACGTCTACCTCGTCACGTACAGAGAGCACCAATGGTTCTGAAGGAGCCAGAGGGGGAGGGGGAGACTCGGAGGAAGAGAGAAATCAGAGGGTGGACCAATGAGAAAGCTTGGGGGCGGAGGGATGCAGGCAGACACTTAGAGATGCTGCGGAGCCAGGGCACCTTCTGCTCAGGGAGGAAGCTGAGAGGGCATCACTCCTTCCGGCGCCAGAAGTAAGGAGAGCGCCACAACGCAGGTCAAGGGGGCGGCGTTTTGGGGCCCAGACTACTTTGCTGGCATAGGAACAGACGTACGCCATTGCCGGATTCTGATTCGGGATGAGAGGTCATGTTTTAATCTGTGTCTACACTGTAAATACTTTGCACAATAAAAGTCTTTAAAGACAAACAGGACTCAAGCGGAGCTACTCTAGAGCAGCCACGACAACCCTCTGACAGCAGGGATAAGCCCCAGTGTGGCATCACTAGGATTTCAGATGGACCCTAGTACCAAACAGAGGGGGAATACTAAACCTTTACAATAGCACTTGGGCCCTTATGTAGCTTATATGATCATGTTGCAAAGTAACACCCCCCCCCCCAATTTTCTTGCCATTGAAGTTGAAATATCTAAAATTAAACCAAATTATGTAGGAGCCAATGCAGCTAATCTTTCCTTTGGGCTGCAATACATTAGGAAGGATTTCTTCTTCTTCTTAAAAGCAATGTTTGATTCAGTCCGGTGACATCTACAGAAACACTCATTTATTTAATTGTACTATAATTCTAGCTTCTTGAAATTGCATGAGTAAGAGTGTTCAGAAAATAATTGGCTTGAAACTATAGAAATGTACTGTATTTTCAAAAAGATTTAATGGACCTATCTAACTATAAAAAAAGGAATGAAGACAATTTGATCAGAAATGAACAACTAAACATATTGTGTGTCTAAGTAGAAAGCTTTATGCATGGCACTACATCCATAACACACATGCTGTGTTAAAAATATAATAGCGATACATATACTCAAAACTCCAAATGAGCAACGGACGCCAACAGAAAGGCAGGTGTACACACAATCCTATATAATAAAGTCCCTGTGTCTCTGCGTCCAGTCCCTGTGTCCCTGTGTCCGCGCTAATGTGCATGTGCCCCACGGACACAGGGACTGGACAAAGAGGTGGGACGTACACACATGCGCGTTCTCTCCCCCCCTCAACCCTCTGCCTCCCGTGCCCCTGCAGCGGCGGCCCAAGATGGCAGCATCGGCCAAGATGGCAGAGCCCATGATGGGAGAGCACTTTGTTTAATTGCGTTCCTAGCGCGCCCCGCGGCCGAGCGCAGAAAGGGAGGGAAGGCTGTGGCCCCGTCACACCTCTAGCGCCCGTTTTCTTAATGGGCTGAATGAGACTAGTTTCAAATAAAAAACTACAGGACCAGAACCAGGCACTTTTAGAAGAAAGTGATTTTCTAGATGCTTTTCGATTGGGGTTAGGCCCCAGAATTGGAGTTTTGGCACAGAAACTGCTTTGGTTGCCCTGTGTGGTGACCATTGTTGGGACAAAGACCGGGTAAATGTGTCCTCCTTAATTCTCCTTGTCCTCTCGGTGCATTTTGTAACATTGACCAATGTATCCTTCTGCAGCAGCTGTCTGAGTTGAGTGTAGGCAGCAGTGCTTTGCAGCGGTTCTGATCCTACTTTGAATTTTGTTTCCAGAGGGTGATGCTTGGGGAGCACTTTTCAGCCCTGTGGAGCCTTCAATGAGAGATTCTTCAGGGTTTGATTTTATCCCCCACACTGTTCAAGATCTACATGAAAACCCTGGAGACTTGGTGTATGTTGACAGCAATATGATCATAGGGAAAAAGGTAAAGGACCCCTGGATGGTTAAGTCCAGTCAAAGGCAATCATGTCGTTGTAGTGCTTGTCTCGATTTCTGGCCAAGGGAGCCGGTGTTTGTCCACAGAGAGCTTTCCAGGTCCTGTGGCCAGCATGATTAAACCACTACTGCTGCAACGGAACACTGTGATGGAAGCCAGCGTACATGGAAACGCTGTTCACCTTCCCACCACAGTGGTACCTGTTTATCTACTTGCACTGGCATGCTTTCAAACTGCTAGGTTGGCAGGAGCTGGGACAGAGCAACAGGAGCTCACTCTGTCACGGGGATTTGAACCATCGACCTTCCGGTCGGCTCAGTGGTTTAGACCACAGCGCCACCTGTGTCCCAATATGCTGATGGAATATAGCTGTACTTCTGTTGACATTGGCAGCTGTGGCCCTGGATGTGCAAGACAACTGTCTTGTATTGGTAATGGATTGGATGAGAGCTAATAAACTGAATCTCAACCAGATAAGACTGAGACACTGTTTGTGGGCAGTTCCCTAGACCAGATGGATGGGAGGTGGTTGGCTCTTGAAGGTTACACACCCTCTGAGGTACGTAGATTTGGGTTCCTTCTAGAACCCAATTCTAGGCCACAGCTGTCGGTTGAGGCTCAAATGGCCTTGGTGGCATAAAGTGCCTCAGCCAGTGGCCAATGGTTAAGGCTCATGGAAGCCATAGTCCAGCAACATCTGCATGGCCACAGCTTCCCCGCTGCTCTAAACAGTGCTCTCTGTTGCTTGGGCTCCAAACTCATGTGTGGATCTTCCTGCTTCCTAAGAGAAAGCCAGTCACAAAGGAATTGTCATGTGCACTTGCACAGCTATGAAGTATTAGTTACAGGTAGGTAGCCGTGTTGGTCTGATGTATAACAAAATAAAAAAAAATCCTTCCAGATGTTGATGACTGTGAACGACTGGCTCAAACCAGGTCCCTTGAACAGAGACATAGGATTCTTATCTCATTATACATGATAAAGCGATCTTCAGCCATCCCAACCCTTGCTTTTTCATGCAAGACCATTTGCAGTCGTTCACAGTCGTCAACAGCTATCAGTCAATCACCCATTTCCACCACCCTTCTGAGTGATACCCCCTCCCCACCCTTTCCCTACATAAGTGCCTGGGGACCTCTGCTTCAGTGTATCTGAAGAAGTGTGCATGCACACGAAAGCTCATACCAAAATAAAAACTTAGTTGGTCTTTAAGGTGCTGCTGGAAGGATTTTTTTAAAATTTTGTTTCAGCTATGAAGTATGGTTAACACCTTAGGATTTCTGAAACATTATAAAAAGTATTCCTCATTCTTAAGTATAAAACACAATCTTTTTTAAAAAAAAACATATTAAGATATGAGGAATATTTGTGGAAGAATGGATCCTATTTTCCCAGTACTGTTTCCTGCTCCATGGTGTCGGGATTACATTACTTTCCTATAATAGCCATAAAGCAGAAATGAGCTTTCTTGACCCCAGATTTTCAGATATCACTCGGTGAAATCTCAAATGCAATGATTCTCAACAAACATGTCATTTTGCACATTGGGCTGTCAATCAAGTGTTGAATAATCAAATTATGAGAAAGCAAGTGGTGTGTGGGAACCAGGCTTTCGAATGCAAGGTTTTCCCTCATTTCTCTCCCTCACTCTACCCTGAATAATTTTCCACTGCTGGCGTTATTTTTATCTGCATTGTTTTGACCTCTCCCAATATCCTAATTTATTTTATTTTATACAGTGTCAGCTTAACTAGGAGAATTTCTAAAATTAATTCTGTAGCATGTGCAGATTGCTGCAGCTTTCAGCTGTTCCTTTCCATCTCTCTCTCCCTCCACCCGGTATTGTGAATGGGTGCACAATATGCACTGATAAAACAATGTTGTTGTAATTATGATACATGTGATTGCATCAAAACAATTTCTGTTTGATGTTGTGCACACATGTGATCCGGCAGAGTGGTTAAACATCATATGCAAAGATGCTGTTGTATGTATATTCACATCAGGAATGCTTTGAGATGTTTTTCCTTTATTTATTTTTTGCAATGATTTATTTGGCAACATGGAGTGGTAGGGAAGGCACATAGGATCTGAAGGGGCTCAAAGCTGTAACAAATGACACCCAACAGCTCTGTTGTGCTCTTTATAAATTTTTTTAAAAAACATTATTTTAATGTGACAACTGAAAAATTCTAATGCATCAGATGAGAATTGGGGATGTATCCTTATCCAGTCTCAGATATCAATCCTATGTATACTTATGAAGGAGAAAATAATCTTGAACTCAGTGGAAGTTTCTTCCAAGTGAGCATTTCTTCCAAGTTGCATGTGAAATAGAGGATAGAGTACATTGACCATTCTATTTTTATGTCCTTCGGTTAACATTTTTAAAGGAATTTGGTGATGCACCACTTCTAAGTACAGAAAAAGCTTTCTCCTTTCTAACCCCCCCCCAAAAAAAAACCAGGTTCCTTTTCCAAACGTTAATGGACCCATGCAAAAAATGGAGAACACTCCCTTCTCTGCACATCCAGGTATTGTGTTCAAATTGACCTTTAATTGCACTGAAGTGCAAAGAATGAAGGACAATTGCATGGTTTTTTAAAAAACAGTAAAATTGTGTGGGGGTTTTTGTTATTATTTTCAGCTCGGGAGGGGGGGAGTTTCTCTTGCTGTATAGGTTTCAGTCCTGACCTCATCTTTAGTAGTCAGTGAAGTGAAAATAGCTATCAGTGAGTGAGAAGAAAGAAATACCGGACGGTGGAAGGAAAATTTAAATAGTCTGTAGCCTTCACATTGCATCTTGAACAATTTCAAGCAATAGCAGGAATCTATCATATAAACCAATGCTATCCAAATACCGAAACAGAATGTGACATATCTTCACAAAAGGTGAAGTTTTCTGTGTTGGATTTCATGACTCTTCATCTCAAAACACACAGAATGCCTTTGAACTGCCTGATATGGTTTGTAGTTCTTTTTTTTTTTAAGGGCATTTTCTTGTTATTAGAAGGAAATCTTAGAGCCCTACTGTGGCTGATTCCACACACAAACACACACACACACTTTTTATTGGCATTCTAAACAAATATATTTTATAACCTTTTCTGATTTAGGGAGCAATCCAAACCCAAGATTTGCTGGGATGAACGGAGTTTGGAGTGGTTGGCTCATCCCAGCTCAGCCAGAGATACTCCAGGGTACGTCTTCAGCCACACTAAGTTCTCCAAAAGGGGCATTCTGCAGTAGTGATGTGGACATGGGATATGATAGGGTGAGATTTATTTCTCTTCTATGCCCCTCCCTTTCAGTTTGGTCATATGACCCAGCAACCCAAAAGAATTCACTGGCAAAAATGGTGTTGTATGATAAATTCCTCCTGAGCAGAGTTTGGAATAGGAGTAAATTACACTGGAATTATTTGTCTTGTCATAAATCACACTGGCTTCCTATAGTTTGGATTGGTTTATTTTCACTGCCATGCAACAAGCATAAGTTGGCTGTAAATTCTGTTCCATCAAATTATAATTCAGTCTAAAACAGTTGAGTGGTTTAGCCAATGCTGGACAGCTCCACACACATAACAGGAACAAACTCATAGTGAGATCACCACAGGCTGCTTCTGACTTTAGGGTTGCTATTCGTCCAGAATTTCCCGGACATAGCTAGTATTCAGCCCTCGTAAACAGCGTCCAGGTGAAAATCACTTAAATGTCTGGGAAAATCCAGACATTTTTAATATCATTTAAAATAGCTGAACAACTTTGGGCAAAACTGAAAAAAAGCTCAACATATTTTGTATCCGGATTTTCACTTTTTGAAATATGGCAACCCTAAGATAGCTTTCTTCTTTAAGCTTCTGGTACCTGCTTTCCCCATGATGCTTGAAACTGGACTCATGGGATGTTGCTATCTGTACATATGCTGAGAAGAGAGATGGGAATCCATGCCATGGAGGACATATTGCAAGGATGGGGAACCTTGAGCTCTCCAGATTTTGTGAGACTCCTACTTCCAAGATCCCTCACCACTGGACATGCTGGCTAGGGCTGATGGGAGCTGCAGTCCAGCAACATTTATAAGGTCACATGTCCCTTCCCCTTAACATGATGGATAATACTTGGGGGGGGGGGGAGTAGAAAGACTATGGTGGATAATGGATGCTTCAAGTCACAGACACTCAGAACCAGGCACAATGCTGGACAAAATAAATAAATAAATCTCTGTCTTGAATTTGCTCCTCACACCATGTGGGGATTGTTAGGGAGGCAGGAGAGGATATATTATTTAATGATATCCTTCCTAACTTGCGCTAGCAAGTTCCATATCCTAGCAGAGTTTCAAACATCCCCCTTTTTACACAGCATTTAGCTTGTTGCTGGCTCGTCCGAGCCTCACTACTTAAGATTCCTGGTAAGATCCCTTCTAATCCCTCTTAAAAAGAATAGACAGTCTCCTGGAATACCATTGTGTAATGAGAATTGTAAAATAAGAATAGAAAGCAGTGTTGGATTTCATTACATTGAAGAAAGGATGTACCTCACCAAATTGTGAAGGGGTTTACGACCTTAGAAATACTTGTGGTACTCCTGGTTATAATCTTATGTTGGCCTCAAGTGGCTGAAGAAGCCAAAAGGCGAAACAGGTTGTTTTTATTCCGGAAAACCTTGCATCTACTTATGGACTTATGTTGTTATACTTCATTTGGACTTACATGACAGAGCGGTTGAGTGCTACTGCTATTTACTACATTGTTTACCCTTATGTGGAGATAAATTAGACATTGTATGTAATTTTCTCAGTAGGCTGCGGGCTTTTGGGTTTTTTTGGTGTGTTTTATGCTTTAGAATTCTTTGCCAATGCATATTAGACAAGGGCTGTCTATGTCGTCTTTCCTACATTTACTGAAGACTTCATTCTTTCCACTTTAACTGCATTTATATATAGATTTCTTTTTTTTAAAAAAAGGAATGTTTTATATATGGAACTATATTTTATTGTTTTTGTTTTATAAATGTATATTTCATTGTTGGGACATTATGGCTAAATGACAGATAAGAAATCTAATCAATCAATCAATCAATCAATAATACAGTCTGACACAATACATTAACCTTTGTATGTTATAATACAATTAAATATTCCTCTTTGGGGAGAGTTTCTTTCCTGCAGCTGGTTAATTGGGGACTAACATGGATGCATATCCCCCCCTTAGGAAATGTTTCTCCTTGAAAAAAAAAGTTTCTTATACATCAAGGTACCGGTACATTAAAAAACATCCAATAAAAGAAGAAAAAACCCAACAAAACATTAATCCACCTAACTATGTCACAGGTCAACCATGAAATTTATATATAAATGAATTTCCCCATCCACAGTTTATGTAATTTAGTCATCCATTCAAATTTAGAGCTCACTGTGTTCAGTCTACATGGAGATAAAAGTATATTAAAAAAGCAAATATGAAATGTCCGATCTAAAATTAAAAATACATTTAATTAGGTAGTCCTCCAGGTTCAGTTTCTGATTTAGATGTTGTTCTGCTGGTGCAGACAATTATCTTGAACTTTCCTGTTGCCTGATTCAATCCAATTTATTTTCCACTGTGGGTGGTGATGGTAATTGGAGGTTTGATGTGTAAGGTATTGTGCGAGAGATGTGGAGAGGGGGAAAACTGAGTCTGGATGGACATCAGTACACATATTTGAAGGTAACACTGACTCTAATTGGGTGATATATTTTGATATTCATTTTGTCCATAACAAGAGCAACTCATTGATAAGCATGCTGTTCCACAATCACAATGCCCATCAAGATTTGGGGGGTGGGGGCAACAACTGGAAACACAAATGAGCAGTAATTATTCTTTTTAAAAAGTATGGATATTTAAGAAACTCTGTGGAGTTTCATGGATATTCCAAAAGCAAGGGCAAGCAAAATGGAAAACTCTATACAGGTGAACAGTTCAGAACTGTTAGACAGTCCTAATTTAGAGTCAACCTAGCAGTTCAAAAGCATGAAGTGCAAGTAGATAAATACTTACCGCTCCGGCAGGAAGGTAAACGATGTTTCCGTGTGCTGCTCTGGTTCGCTAGAAGCGGCTTTGTCATGCTGGCCACATGACCCAGAATCTGTCTGCAGACAAATGCCGGCTCCCTCAGCCAGTAAAGCGGGATGAGCGCCGCAACCCCAGAGTCGTCCGTGCCTGGTCTTAATGGTCAGGGGCCCTTTTACCTTTAATTTAGAGTGAAACTACACATTACATGCAAACGTGTGTATCTGTAGGCGGGTGAGTACTTTAGAAAAGAAAATAATTGATTGTGTTGATTTGGAATGGAAATATGGTAGCTTTTCCCTGTTGTTAATCAAAATAATCAGGTTATAGTTACATGGCGTTTTCCTACCTCATTTGTGCGGGAGTTTTCCTAGTGCTGTTACCATGACATTTGCTGTGTACTTTAGCTCTTTATTTTTGGGTTCAGTGTCTTGGTGACTCTTTGGACTACTAAGCGTACAAATGCCTCAGTTCAGTTCAGTTCAGTTCAGTATTAGGAAAAATTATATTGTCGAGATAGCTATTAACTGTAAAGGAGATGAATTTATCTGACTCCATCCATACCAAGATGCAGCTCTCTCTCCAAAGTTGTACAGAATTATTGATTGTATTGTTTAATATTTCTTTTAATACATCAGTGGCCATTTGATGATTTTAGTTTATAAATTTTATTATTTAATGTTTCAACTGGTATATTAAAGTGTTTCCCATAGCTTTGTGCTGATTAGGTCATGTTTTGATAATGTAAATGTTCTAAGTTTTGTACCAAATTTGTATATATTTTACTGAATTACATTGTATACATTGCAGCAGCCTTTGGCTATAAGCAATAAACTTGATACCGATACCAGTCCAGTTGTTACTTTGGCACGACATATAATTCTGGAGTTCACATCCACAGGACATGTTGACATCCTCAACTTACAAAGCTTTAAATGGGGATTAGACAAATTCATGGAGTGTAGTCGTGATTGCTATACAGTCGTACTGCTCTTAGGTTCTGAAACAGTATATGACTGAATGCCAGTTGCTCGATTGCAACAGTGGGGGGGGGGGTTACCCTTCCCAAAAGCATTAGGTGGGCAACTGTGAGAACAGATTGTTGGACAAGAGAGGCTTTTCTGATCCAGCCTGGCCTTTTTTATGTTGTTAGTTGCCCTTGTTTCTTATTTGCCCTTGTTTCTTATTTGCCCAGGATCTGTTAATCAGTGAACACTTATTTTTTCCCAGGATCTGATGGTGTGATCTAACAAAATCCACTTGATTGCCCTAATTTCTCTCATTATTGTTTTCCCATACATTTGTGGCAATTTAGAAGTGGAAAATTGATAGAGGTGGCTACTTTTTCTTTGTATTGCAAGTTTATGCATGACTCCATGTATCCAAACTTATCCAAATTTGTTCAAAATTAGCTTTTTGAATGAATGCATGAAATACGACTAGTATTTCTTTTTTTAAAAAAGAAAACAGTATTGATTTCTTGCATTGCATCCTTCCGTGCCACAGAGCTGTCTTGGAAACCCGCTGAGAAATTTGTTGAAATTCAATCTCTGCATTTAAAAGCCTCCAAGAAGCATATTTGGAAGCTACATAATAGATATCCCTTTCAAGAAGACTCACAATCTTTGAAGAGGAAAAATTGAATGATGTATTATTACTATTCCTATAAGTTCCATTCAGAAGATAGTTTTGATCTGTCTAGTACTTTATATTTCCAGTAAGACGAGCTGAATATATCATAGTTCTGAAGACTCCATGATAAAAAAAAAGTAGGTTACTTATATTGAGGATATGCCTGGAATGATATAAAGCCTCAGTTATGTGTCACCAATGATAGCCAAGTATTACAAATCATAATTTGCCACAGCAGAGCCTTCCAATAAAATTCTAAGCTGAGACAGGATTTGTCAATGAGAATTAAGTCTCCAGTTATTAATGATTTAAGTAAAATATAAAACCCATGGCTGACTTCTTCCTGCCCCCGCCCCTTCCAAGAGAGCTTAAAGTGAGTCTGTAAGCGATTACACAATTGAAGGCTGTTGACAGAAGGATGTGGAAAATTAATTAAGGATACAAAATAACTAAAAGGGAAGAGGGCATCCAATCAGGGTACACCTGGACTAAAATCTTGTACTTTTCACACATAAGCAGCAAGATACTGAGATACTCAGGTATAAACATTACACAAGCTTGCTTTATGCCAGCTTTTTTTTTTTTTGCATAGATTTGCTTCCTTAGCCATGTCCACAAATCAACATCTATCTGAAGTTCTGATGTCTAGTAAATACATTTTTTCTCTCCTTTAGATATTTGCAGATGACTGAGTTTAAAAACCAATTTCCTCTGCTGCTGGATTATTTGTTTAATGGTTTTGTGGTTTCCAAAGTTCTTTCCCAATTGCCTGCACTGCAGTGTAATGTCATTCTCTAGGGACGCAGGTGGCACTGCCGTCTAAAACACCAAGCCTCTTGGGCTTTCCAATCGGAAGGTTGGCGGTTCGAATCCCCACGATGGGGTGAGCTCCTGTTGCTCTGTCCCAGCTCCTGCCAACCTCAAAAGCACACCAGTGCAAGTAGATAAATAGGTACCGCTGTGGCGGGAAGGTAAAAGGCATTTCCATGCACTCTGGTTTCTATCACGGTGTTCCGTTGCACCAGAAGCAGTTTAGTCATGCTGGCCACATGGCCCGGAAAGCTGCTTGTGGACAAACGTCAGCTCCCTCTGCCTGAAAAGCAAGATGAGCTTGGAACAAGTCCATAGTCACCTTCTACTGGACTTAAGCGCCCAAGGGTCCTTTACCTTTACCCTTTTAATGTCATTCACACCCCGGAAAACTTCAGGCGGATGGGTGCCTTTTGAATGTTCAGCATAGCCTTCTGGGATACAACTCAGTGAAATCAAATAACCAAAGCTCATTGATAATGCCATTTTGTGAGGTGCCACCAGATAAAGCTCTCAGCTTATAAGGAGATATCTGAAGGCCATATCTCGCCTCTCAATAACAGTCTCATTCCTACGTTCATGTCTCATAAAACATATTTTAGCAAGGTCTGACAGTAGATGCCTTGTCTCACTAAGAACATTCGGTTTTTATGAATTTCAACACAGAACCACATACAGATGTACAGACTGGATGGAGAGCAAGATCTGGATCTCAAGATTTGCCCACCATCTCCATTACATATTGCTGCTGCCTCCTCCTAAACACAACTCTTCACCTCTGTTGCTACCTCCAGTTTTCTGTTCTTAGCCGTGTAACTGAATTGCTCAGCATGAAAAGGAAAGCTGGCTCCAGGTATGGATGGGGGTACGACGTGGGCAAGCTGCCTTTGTACCCCTTCCTGGCAACACCACTTTTTACTAGTTGGTGACACATAATGATGGTGTATGCAGTACACTGAGCAGAGCTCCCTGCCCAGATCAGTGGTGTGGCTGGTGCAATTGAGATGGCAGCACCAATGATTAATTACAAGGCAGGCATGCTGTGGGTAGCAGGGGCTGCTGGGGTGGGAGAGCACCACCTCCAGACTGCACATCTGTACTTTTTGAAGCATGCCAGTCTTACATTTGACATGCACAAATTAGCAGTGTGCCTGGCATAATTCAGATGGCAGTGCCATGAGTTCAAGAATGCAAGAGTGCCACATGCTGGCACTGAGCATGATGAATAAAATGGTGGCTTTGTGTCTTGCCCAAAGCCATGATCCAATGAAGTGGGGCGGCAGCAGCTCTATGTGTTTCTTGGTTTGGACACAGCAGTTGCCAACTGCCAGGAGAAAAGCCACAGCTTGGCTTTAAAATGGTGGCTTGTCTCTTCACCCATGGAGATCAATACATTGGAAAATCTGCATTTCCCCATTGAGTTCTTCCATGAAGATGCGCGTTGGTAATTTCTATTGCAGCTCATAACCCATTTTCATCTGTTTTATATAGGATGGCTGTTCTTGAGATTTGGAAGGACAATGGAGAATTTTATTTTAGGGAACCAACTAATCACTGTGAAACATTGCCTGCACAGCTTAGAAAACTCATGAATAAAGATTATTTAATTGAGCATTCACCAATGGTTTATATATTTTGTTTAATGTAGCTCTATGGTAAAATGCCTGATATAATAACCAATGTAAGGAATAAGTTATACATTTATATTACAGCACAGCACACACATGCCAGGTGGAATTAATGTCCCCACCCCAGTTTGTAATGCAAACATAGAATTTGACATAAACCTTCTAACTTCAGTACAAAAACATAAAAAATATTGGACACCTGGGAAGTGTTATGAGGTATTTCAAACACATGTCCTAACTTGTGATGGTTTTCTTCTCTTCAGACAGCATTCTGTATTTATAGGTGGCAATTTGAAGTAATTAATTAATCATTAAAACCATTGCAGTGGTGACCAGGGGATGCATATTAACACATTACTTAGGATATTAAATTATAGTTTTATTCTTTACAATGGACACATTTATTAGTATGAAATGTTCCCCAAGAGTACCATCCAATAAATACTTCTTTTTCCCCAATCTTTCATGTTTGACTGAGTTTTCCCCCACAAAGTAGCTTATAGAATTGCATGGCGAAATGACTCCAGCCTAGAAGCTTCAATGCAATATTTTATGAATATGTTTATAAAATCCCATTGCATGATCTGCCCAGAATGAGCAGCTTAGGCACAGCCAGCTGTTTTCTGTTTCAGCTGGACTCAGGTCACATTACATCTCCAACCCCAGCTAAGTCAAAGATCTATTAAGCATCTATTAGCAAGACTTATAACAGAGCGATTCTATGCATCTCCACCCAAACGTTAAGTTCTGTAAAGTTCAATGGGATGGCCTTAATCTCATGTAAGTGTGTATATGATCATCACAGTCTTAATGACTGTGGCATCAGTGGCCAGAACCATATGCTACAAGACAGTTGGAATGACTCTTTCCAGCATTCTCAGGGCTCATCCACACTTAGAATCATAGGATTGTTGAGTTGGAAAGGACCACAAAGTTCATCTAGTCTAATCCCCTGCAATTCTAAACATTTTGATAAAATGACTTGACCATGGCAAGGCTGTCAAAAAAACCCACAGGACCCCAGCATGCCCCTCCAAGTCACTATCTTCCTGGCCAGGTAAGAATACTGAATCAAATGAATCAAATTAAGGAATGAATGAATGAATGAATGAAATTTGGTTTAATTTGTTGTATCAAGACTAAAGCGACCACAGTGAATTATTCTGGAAATTACATCCAACTCTATTTTTGTTCTCTCTCCTGCTGGATTAGTAGAAACTATTTACTGTTTCCCTCTCATCTCTTGAAAAGATTGTGTTTCTGCAAGGTCATTTTTAAGCAGCATAATTAAAATACAAATTGGTTTTCAGCTACTGATCAGCACAGTGGCATACACCTAAGAAAATAATGCTAGCAGCTATGCTTCTTTTTAGCCAGTGCAGTAAAATTAGGAACAATTATAAGGGGGAAAGAAAGGTTTTTGCATTGCCTAAAGCAAAGGAAGCTAGTGGAAAGCTTGATGAAAACCTTTCAGAGTGAGTGGAAATCATTTTTGTTTTTTGTTTTGTTTTTTGCTTCCAAAAGACACATAGGAAAATCCAAGGTCAGCTCCCCATTCTAAATTAAAGGTTACTTGTAATGTTTAATGCTGAAAAGAAACACACAGTTAATTGGTTTAACAATAAACCCTTTACAAGTAAAGCACAATAAGGCAATGAATTTTTTCCTGATATGTATAGCTTGTGAGAAATAGCAATCCAAGACTTTAGAAATCTTTCAGACAAATCATTCCTAACATAGGCCATTTGCTTGTTTATGGATGTGGTATATACTTGATTCTGACCAAACTAAACCTCCTAAAGCAAAATCCTCCTTGCATAGGCGATACAATTGATCCCCGAGGAACTCCACAGGGGTGAAAAAAGCACTCCCTAAGCATTGCCATCTAGAAATGACCATCCAAGTAGGACAAGAAGCACTACAAAGAAGTGCCACCTACCCCCAAGTCAGAAAGCCACTCTAGACCATACCTGCCAAGTCTCCCGCTGAAAAATGTGGGCTCAGGAGTGGTGCGGCACCGGAAGTTGCGTAGAAGCAACTTCCAGGGCCGCTCTTCCCATGTGTGGGCACCAGAAATCGGGCAGAGCGGCACCAGAAGTCGCTTCTACATATGCCCGGCGGCCATCTTGGTGGTGGCCGCATGGCAGCGGCCATCTTGGTGGTGGCGCCACCATGCAGCCACCACCAAGATGGCCATCAGGCATGCATAGAAGCAACTTCCGGTGCCTCTCTGCCCGATTTCCAGTGCCCACACATGGGGAGAGCGGAACCCAAAATGGAGACTCCCTGGCTAGTAGGAAATCCAGGTGATTTCCGGGATTTTTCTCCATTCTGGAGAACAGCGGGAAACAGATTAAAATCCAGGGGTTTCCCACGAAAAACGGGATACTTGGCAGCTAAGGTCTAGACTGATCCCATGCTTGATGGTATTGAAAACCACTGAGAGGTCAAGGAGAATTAACAAGGACATATTTCCCCTGTCACTCTCCTCAACAAAGGTCACCATGCAGGGTAACCAAGGCAGTTTCTGGGCCAAAACTATGCCTAAAACCCGACTGAAATGGATCTAGAAAATCAGTTTCCTCCAAGAGCACCTGGATCTGGTCCAGGACCCACCTGCTCAAGAACCTTGCCCAAGAAGGGAAGATTGGCAAATGGCCAGTAATTACTTAGATAATTACTTAGACAGATAATTACATAGATAGCATAAGTGGTTGCTCTGAACAATCTAAGCTCCTTGCCTGCATCCTCAGGCCTTACTAATTGAAACCTGTCCAATACAACAGGGCTAGACTAAGCTCTGGACACCCTTTGAGATTCATCTACTGTAACCGCAAAGTCAAGATCCCTGTGGACACAAGCAATTTTATCCTCAAAATGCTTGCAGACAAGTGACAGCGAGCTACCGTTGGTTCTGCCACCTCCTTTGGGCCAGACAGTAACAGGCCCCACACTACCTGGAAAAGTTCTGCTGGACAGCACAATGAGGACCGTGTACTTAAAGTTCCATGATGTTGTAAGGAGATCCCTATCTCTCTCTCTCTCTCCCCCCCCCCCAGTATTACAATTCCTGGAGTGATTTAACAATCAGTCGTTCTCCACAATGAAGTCTTAGCACCTATGCAGCCGCAATAATTATTTGGAGGGAAAGCCATGATTGTTTAAAGCAGTATCATGGCATTTGAAAGGTATGGTGTGAATGTACTTTCATACCTGAGCCTTTGCTGGTTGGATGAGGGAAAAAGAAGCTTAAGCTTGAACCTTGGCAAAATTGAGACATTGTGGGTGAGTGGTCCTTATGTTTGAGAAATTGGCCAATTGTCTACTCTGGATGAGGCTGCATTCCCCCTGCAGAGTCTGGGCGTGATTTTGGGTTCAGCTTCGTCACTGAAAGTCTATATTGCCTCAGTGACCAGAAGTGCATTTTACCAGGTGTAAATGACAGCTACAACCATTCCTGGACTGCGTCCCATGGGAATGACCTGGCTTCTGCCCCCCCCCCCCCATTAGCACCTGCTGGGTGTCTTCTCCCTCCGGTGTAGCCAACTGGAATCGGTCCAAGTTCTCTGTGAACTTGAACACGCTATTTGCAGAGTCCACCCCAGGGTTTAGCGTGGTTGGCAGCAGCAGCAGCAAGAGGAGACATAGAAACGTTCTCTTGCAGATTCACAAGCGTTTATTCAGCAAGACCAAACGTGTCTTGCTTCATCAGCATAAGCAAAGCAAGTACGTAACACAATAAGCACAAAACGGAAGTGTACAATCATGTGACAAACAGTAACAGTTTACATGCCTGTTCCCCTTAAGGTGGAACGGAATCCTAACACCGAGCACTGGTGTTGTTGTTGTTGGTGGTGGTGGTGGTGGTGGTGGCAGTATCCTGCCCCTCTGACTGGGTTGCCCCAGCCACTCCAATTACTATTACCTTAAAATAATAATAAAATAACCTATAGTTTATATTGGCATATTGCCTTTGGTCTCCCCAAACCAGAGAACAATGAGAACAGGAGAGGAGAAGATGCTGTGGATAAACATTGTGCTGGACACAAGTCTGTGCACTGGCTGCTGTGTGGAAATCATTGAAGGATAACTGCATTGGTGGATGCCGTCTAAAGTTTTTCAGAGAACAGGCTTTCATACACCCAGATATGTGCTGAGAAACCTCCTTCGCACACAGTTTTAACACTGCAGTTTTGCTGAGGGCATGTATGATAAAATGACAATATCACCTTTCCATGATGGGAACCATTTATACTCAGAATGAAGTATTTTAAATGGATTAAAATCACTGACCAAAGCAAAATGTGAAGTACTCTCTAAAGCTAGATTTCAACTTAGGTGGCAAATTTGTGAACAATATTGGATTGTGCTTTGCTTTTGATGATGGTGTTGGGAAAACAAACAGAATCAGGAAGTATAGCCTGAAGGGGACAAGAATATTTGCCAGCCAAGGCAATAAGTTTCCCCAAGAGAATCGAGTACTTAACTCTTCTCAGGTGTTTTTAACCTTAAGCAAAATGCCACTGTGACTCAGTCAGCTCACTACTGCAAAATTCATATTTGAAACTAAGGTGGAAAGCAAAGTGGTTGTATTTCTTCAGAAGACCACTGAAGAGCTACACTTCACCTAGAAACAGTTGCTACATCTTTTGGAGCTGTTTCAAAGTGTATTGAATGGTGTGTTAAATTAAGTGTTGCAATATTAAAATTAAAGGCATTCATTTCATGCAATTTAAGCCACATTTCTAAAATTTGGGTATCAATAAGAATGAACTCTTAGCATAAACTGGTCCATTCAATCTACATTTTGAAGCAACCCTACCCAATTCACCAGTCCCAAACATATACTGTATGCAGATTGGAACCTAGCTTTCAATCAGATTATATACTTCTCCAACTTTTGCAATGCAGTGTTGGAGTGCAGTTTGCAATGCATCTCTCCTCTAAACAGATGTATTTCATATTAATTTCAAATACATCAAGTACTTGAATTGGGAAGTTAGAGATCTCAAATACTGAAAATGAGTCATTCCAATATATCAGACGAGTAGTTGACAACAAGTGTTTAGTTGCTGGCATTTTAACTTATTGGAATTTCTACAGACAAGGTGAATAGGTGGTAGGGGTATCAGAAAGCATTTTGATGCCGGTGATATCATGCAGATGGTGTGAAAAACTTGGGTGCGTGAGCAGTACTGATCTCACAATAAATACATGCCTGGAAGCACTTCTAAGCTGAACTCTGAATTGCTCACTTAGAGAAGGTCCAATGGGATTTGGATCTCATCTCACCCCCTCTCACCCCCCCCCACAAAAAATCCTCATGCTGTACTATAAGCTCCACTCCATTTATTTACTTATTTATTTTTTAAAAAAAGGTTTTCCAGGTGGCATTGCTCAAGAAACTTGTCCAAAGCTCCTTTGGGTGCATTGCTGCTATTTGCATGGGTCTTTGCATCCAATTCTAAGCCATAAAGTTCAGGAAAAGATCTTAGGTTAATACTTTTAATTGTGTTTTGTTTTGTTTTATGCTATGTTCATTCAGGACATCTTGAAACCAAACAGTGATACTGAAACTGACTTCCGTTAAGCAGCCCATTTGTCCTTGCTGAAACTCCAAGGCTTGTTTACAAAAGAAAGCAGTGAGACTTTTCTGTTAAGTGAAGTGTTCTCTTAAGTGGAAGTTGTAATTAAAGCTATTCTCCCAATTATTGTACACTGTCATAAATGACTTCTAGTGGATTCCGTAAAACATAATTGACTTAACAGCAAAATAAATAAAACAAAGAACTGCAAATATGTGTTTCATGGTACTTTTACCAATTTAAATTAACTACATTCTGCTAAATAAATGAAAATGTAATTAATTGTTCCTTTCACCCACCACTGCAAAATACTTCTGTTCAGTGCAACAAGGGAATAGCACTCAAATCGTACCTTCTTTTTTTTTTTTTAAAAAAAAGCCAATTCTCTTTTTTTTTTTGCGTGTTACTAAAAGGACAGGTCAGCAATGCAGCACCTCTTGGTGTGTATGCACCCACAGAGATCTCCCCCAGCTCCCACAAAGTCCCACCCCCTGGTGAAATTAGTCCTGAAAGCCCTCAGTTTTAGCATGTTGTATGCATGGTGATGGTTGCAGAGTATGTCTGCGGTGTCCACAATATTTTCTATTGTTTGCAAATAGGCCCACAAACCCAAAAAGTATGGAGACCCTTACTTTAAACCAGGGGTCAGGAAACTTTTTCAGCAGGGGCCGGTCCACTGTCCCTCAGACCTTGTGGGGGGCCGGACTATATTTTGGGGGGAAAAATGAACGAATTCCTATGCCCCACAAATAACCCAGAGATGCATTTTAAATAAAAGGACACATTCGACTCATGTAAAAACACCAGGCAGGCCCCACAAATAACCCAGAGATGCATTTTAAATAAAAGGACACATTTGACTCATGTAAAAACATGCTGATTCCTGGACCATCAGTGGGCCGGATTTAGAAGGCGATTGGGCCGCATCCAGCCCCCGGGCCTTCGTTTGGGGACCCCTGCTTTAAATCATCAGTGCAGGGTCATCATGCAATGTTATGAATAGGCCTGATCCAATTCTTCTGATGAAACAGAGCTGAAATGTCTCCTCCCCCTGCCCTTGGGAAGCATTGTTTGATTTGACAACCTAGAGCAACTATTAGTATTCTTTACCCTCTATTAGTTTCCTTTGTTTATTCTACTCACTCTAATAAAACCATACATTGGAATGTTTAACATCCCAGTGCATGTTTACTCAAAAGAAAGTCCCAGAGTTCAGTGGGGCTTATTCCCAGCAAACTGTGTTTAGAGTTGCAGCCTGAATTTCAATCTGCCTTCTTGTCTTTCATTCACAGTTTGTAACCCTTTTATTTAAAAAAGATCAAGGCATCTTAACACTACAACACTGCAAGAGTGGGTTTTATTTCAAATGGATATGCATTGTGAGCTAATGTGCCATCATTCTTATTCTTTTTGAAGCTTTACTAGCTGAGCTTAAACATAGCAAGAAACTCTTGTAAATAATGCTTGTAAAGTTTTACAGTATGGTCGTACCTTGGTTTTCAAACAGCTTAGTTCTCGAATGTTTTGGCTCCTGAAGTGACTGTTCCGGTTTGCAAACTACTTTTGGAAGCCGAACGTCTGTCGGGGCTTCCGCAGCATCTGATTGGCTGCAGGAGTCTCCCTCTACACTCTGGTCAAATAAATGCTATTAGACTATCTGTGAGAGATTAATAATAATATAATATAATATAATATAATATAATATAATATAATATAATATAATATAATATAATATAATATAATATAATACAGTGGTACCTCGGGTTACAAACACCTTGGGTTACTTACACTTCAGGTTACAGACCCCGCTAACCCGGAAGTAGTACCTCAGGTTAAGAACCTTACCTCAGGATGAGAACAGAAATCATGTGCCAGCAGCATGGCAGCAGCTCAAGGCCCCATTAGCTAATGTGGTACCTCAGGTTAAGAACAGTTTCAGGTTAAGAACAGACCTCCGGAATGAATTAAGTTCTTAACCAGAGGTACCACTGTATAATATAATATAATATAATATAATATAATATAATATAATATAATATAATATAATATAATATAATATAATATAATAATATATATGATATGATATGATATAATATAATGGTAAAGGACCCCTTACCATTAGGTCCAGTCGTGACCGACTCTGGGGTTGCGCGCTCATCTCGCATTATTGGCCGAGGGAGCCAGCATATAGCTTCCAGGTCATGTGGCCAGCATGACAAAGCCACTTCTGGTGAACCAGAGCAGCACACAGAAACACCGTTTACCTTCCTGCTGTAGTGGTTCCTATTTATCTACTTGCATTTTGATGTGCTTTCGAACTGCTAGGTTGGCAGGAGCTGGGACTGAGCAACGGGAGCTCACCCCGTCACAGGGATTCGAACCGCTGACCTTCTGATCAGCAAGCCCTAGGCTCAGTGCCCACAGCACCACCTGGGTCATATAATAATTTATATCCCACTCATTTGAAGTGATTAACTGTTAAATCTTACAAGTGTGAATTGGCTTGTAGGGGAACGGGGCATAGTGTGTGGGGCCTGCTGGGGCAATGGCCCAGACACATTGGGGGGGCGGGGGCACTGCTCATGCCGCCCTGCCAGACCTGCATCACTTTGTAAGGCTGGGATGTGATCTGAATGATTCACTAGACAAATCAGATCCCAGCATCGCAAAGCAGATCAGGGCTGGCAGGGCAGCATGAGAAGGATGTAACGACCATGCGCCATTCGATCCCAGCATTGCAAAGTGACAGCAAGGCTGGGATTGAAAGGCACATGGCTGTTGTGTCATCACATGGCCCTGCCAGCCCCAAACCACTTTGCAAGGCTGAGACCACAAAACGGCTTGGGGCTAGTGTTGCTCTGGCGGCGAGAATCCCTCATGCATCCACCCAATGTGTCAATAGTACCGGTTGGAAATAAGTTACCATTTGCATCAGTTGCCACAAGCTGGACATAGTGAGTTCATGGCTGAATAGATCCTTGAATCAATGACTTATCCCGCTTTGTGTCTCATGCTAAAAAGCCACATGAGCTTCATCCAGCCAGAGGAAAATAAACCTACACCAGATTTACAGCAGAGGACATTTGCAATCCACATAACTACAGGAGGGAGAAGGAAGTAACACACAAATGGACCATTTCACTTCTGAACATGTGGGGAAGTGAACAAAATTGCAGTCACCAATTCAAAGCAGGTAGGTAGCCGTGTTGGTCTGCCGTAGTCGAAACAAAATAAAAAAGTCCCTTCCAGTAGCACCTGAGAGACCAACTAAGTTTGTCATTGGAATTTTACCATAGTTAAACAAAATTACCATATTAAACAAAATATCTGAAGAAGTGTGCATGCACACGAAAGCTCATACCAATGACAATCTTAGTTGGTCTCTAAGGTGCTACTGAAATGATTTTTTTTGGGGGGGGGGGTGTTTCAATTCAAAGCACACAGCAGACTGGACTCTCAGTAAAGGAAGTTAATTTCAATAGAAAAAGGTGTTGTTTTTGTATAAAGTTAGCATTTATAGAGAAACTCTAGAGCCACAATCTTTTTGTTCCATATTATATTGAGAATACACATTTTCTTTACTCGTTACATTTGTATCATTTCAGGGCTCCTAAGGTGTTTCTTTCTTTCTTCTTCTTCAACAGATTGTAAATGGCTGGTTTGCAATTTTGTCCTAAACTACTGGAATGGCATTTTAAAGTCTAGCCGACATTTGAGTATAATTTGTGCAATGATATTTTCCCCCTTTTCATAAACAAAAACAACGTTAAGTCTGAAAGCTCCATTATGTAGAGGTTTCTCATTGTTTCTCACAGTACTGTACATTTAAATGTGTGCAGTATGCACCTTTCCCATATAGTTTCATTCTACTTTCATAAGGCTGTGTGGACCCAGGCATGTTTTACACTTCTTCGATTTTTGCTCTACAGTCTGTAAGGTGGCAGTCAATTCAAAACTGTAAAGAATTGGTCCCTCTAACCTTTGATGTTAACTTTCTGGGTGATGCAAACTGTAGCCACAGTTCTGTTCCAGATCAGTCCCACAATGGGGGCAGAGAGTTAAAGCCAACTGTGTGTGTGTGTGTGTGTGTGTGTGTGTGTGTGTGTGCACGTGTGTGTGTGTGTGTGTCCCAATACAGATTGGGGCCCTGTGAACTCCCCATTCCTAAATGTAAGACTTAAGCGACATAACTAATGTCATGTGTAGCTAGGGAAGATGTCATCAAGGACGCAAATAAAATTGTAAATGGGCTCATAGTCAGGCTTCCATCCTTCTCAGGGCTAAAAGAAGAATTGTTAGTCTGAAAGCATCTCTGCATGGTTTCTCTATGCATGAAAACACATCAATATAGTTGCCATTTTGAGAAATCTAAGAATGAAGGCTAAATCACATTGTTATAAGGAAAGGACATGTCTGCTCCTACTACCACCCTATAGTAACACACTGAAGCCAACATTGTATTTAAAATAAGAAAGTGTACCTTAAATTGTCAATCTTCAGTTATAATTTGCCCCTACCTTTTTCTATCCCACCAATGAATCAAGTAAATCAACCAGTTAAAGTGATTAAACCTTGCAGTTTACATATGTGTTATATGTAGTCTAGAATATTGTCTCTCATATGAATCAGGAGAGGAGCTTCAGATAATAGATTGGTTACTTGGAAGAGTGATGTGCTGGATGTGGGCCACTTCACTCAAGCTGAAATTTGATCTAGCCCAGGTGTTATGTGTTCCAAGTTCTCAGTCTGAGAGGCAAGGGGATGGCTTGTTCTGGACGGGGGTTCAGTCCCCTGGAAGGAGCAGGTCCATAGCTTTGGGGCTATTTCTAGATCCAACATTGTCTCTGGAGGTTCAGTGGCCTCAGTCGCAGCAAGACAGTGGATCTGTGGTTTTAAGAGTCCAGTGTTTCCTTTGACATATAAAACTACCAGGAACGGCTACACATTAAAAAAGGGTCCAATTTGGGTTAGCTATTTAGGTGGTTAATTTTATTTCCCTTAAGCATGGAAGAGGAACCTATATCTCTTTAGCTCTTGCTTGACTCCAACTCCCATCATCCCCAGCCGGCAAACCTAATGTCTGGATGATGGGCGTATCTAATTTAACAACATCTGGTCAAGACCTTATCTTCTTTCCATCTCTGGGCCAGAGACCAGAGAAGAATGGCATATTAAGTTGATGGATTGTGGCAAAATGGCAAAAATAACCAGATGAACCAGAAATCCGAGAGACTAAAATTTTAATAAGGAATGGGGAAAATTTATAATTTATCTTAAAAAATCATTGTAAACAGTTAAAATCATTAGAAGGATTGGAATAACACTTGCAGTTTAATAGAGAATCTTGGATATAATGAAGATTTAAAGGATTTGGATTATTATAAAAGATGCAGGAGGAAATGACTAACAATAGGACCCACAAAGGGGAGGAGGGAAATCCAGGAGATTCTTTGGAATCTTGTTTTTATGATGTATGTTAGATATGTGATTGTAAAACTTCAAATTGAAAAACCAAATAAATATACAAAAAATAGTAATGATTTAACAATGTCTGGAGAGCCAAAGTTTTCCATATCCAATAATAATAATAATAATAATGATAATGAAAATAATAATAATAATAATAATAATAATAATAATAATAATAATAATATTTATACCCCACCCATCTGGCTGGGTTTCCCCAGCCACTCTGGGCGGCTTCCAACAGAAAAATAAAACACAGTAATCTATTAAACATTAAAAGCCTCCCTAAACAGGGCTGCCTTCAGAAGTCTTCTAAAAGTCTGGTAGTTGTTTTCCTCTTTGACATCTGTTGGGAGGGCGTTCCACAGGGCAGGCGCCACCACTGAGAAGGCCCTCTGCCTAGTTCCCTGCAACTTGGCTTCTCGCAACGAGGGAACCGCCAGAAGGCCCTTGGTGCTGGACCTCAGTGTCCGGACAGAATGATGGAGGTGGAGACGCTCCTTCAGGTATATCCTACCTTAAAATCATTGTCCATGTTAATGCTATTCATTATTTCTTCATTTGGTTTCATAAATAAATGTTTGTGCAGGATGCAATAGAAGAAACCAAAAATAAAGATTGTAGAAATTTTAGATATAACCTTATTCCAAATCCCCAGTTCATATAATAGTCATGGGCTTTGTAATGTCTCTCAATGGAATCAGTCCTTTGCTGTGGTTAATTTAACACAAAAGTGTTGGGTAGTAAGTTACCATCCAAAATTCCCTCTGTGCGGTAGTAGAAAATCACTTTCCCAGTTACATACATTGTAGTTGAGCTCTTGATCTAATGTTGTACAATATGCAATTCTTTCTGTGCTGGTTTAAGCCATTGGAGCTCAATTATGATATGATATGATATGAATAATGTAAAGAGGAAAGTAATGAAGTGCTTCATTTCCAGTGAAAGTATAACGTAAGTTTATATTTAATACAGATATGCCATTCCAGCCCATTCACTTACATAGCATAAGCCCTTTCAAAACATTTAGCAAGTCTTTGTCACTTCATACAACATGTTCTAATTGTGCTTAGCATTTCAACATTTCTTGGGAAGTAGAACCATTTCTGTGTGCTGCATGAGGAATTAGCTGCTATTTGCCTCAAGGGCAAGCATTAAAGAATGCTAAAGAAACAATAAAATATATAGCAGTGGGAGTCAAGGAGTAGTTTATCCTCCTTTTCGGAAGCAGCACATAACACTTCTGATCTCCTTTTAGGAAGTAATGAACATTAGGCGCTGCTTAATGAGGCAAGGAATTCTGAAACAAAAGTGCAGGGGGTTGCAAACTTGCACCCTTTCCTGAGCAGGAGAAAGTTGAGGGAAACCCTTCCTCCCATCAAAAAATGAGAGAACTATTGGAGTTTCTAGACCATACTTCTATAATTAGGGTCTCCAGATCACAACCTAAACCATACCTTCTCAACCAAGATGCTGTTGGACTACAGCAGAAGGTGAATTTAGAGGAGCGTGGCCAGTTTGGTCTCCCTGGGTGCAGAGCCTCAAGGGGGGGGTGCTGCAACTAGGATGCAGAACTGAAGATGAGAGGTCAGGGGGTGGCATTGCACTGAGATTTGAGACCCCAAGGTCCATCACTGACCACAACTCCCACCATCCTTGAATATTAAGCATAATGGTTGGGGTTAATGGGAGTTGTAGTGCAAATCAGTTGAAGGGCACCAAGGTATAGAAAGCTGACCTGGACAAAATGACCCTATCTTTTAACAGACCAGCTGCTAATTTTACATTGCTTCTCTCCTTACCATGGCTGAGAAGTGACTAGTGACAAGGAGGCACTAGTGGTGATGAAGGAGAAGAAAGCAACAAAAATGGAGCAGAAAGTCACTGCACACAAAAAAAGTGGGGAGGAGGAAGACGGCTATTGTGGAAGCACTCAACCCATCATTCCAGCAGCTTAAATCCTGTACAGAATTCAATTACTATGCTAGCTGATAGGTTAGACATTTGTCAGCAATAGCACACAAGCAAAACATTTTATATACAGTGAAAATGTAACCCATCTGTGTAGAAATGATCCCACACATAAGCATCTGTTTATCTTTCCCTAATTTGCTAAAATAACATATTAAAAGGACCGTCTAATGCAGCCTTTAGCAGCAATTCAAATATTTTCCCATTACATTTTAACAGGTGCGCAAAACTGAAATTTACATATGTCCTTCTCTACTTTATGAAATTTGTTAAAGGAAGGATTTCTGTCACTTCGCTCAGTTGTACTTGCAGATAAAAGATGCTGGAGCAAAACTGTGCAGAGCGGCTGAATAATGGGTGAAGAAAAGAGCAAAAATGAAGTATTTTAAGAAGTTAAGCAGAGTGGATATTAACAGTGTTCTACAACTGTTGTGAATTCAGCTGCTTGACAACATTAGAAATTTTATTGAAAGCAAGCATATCATAATCACCTCTTTCTCTCAGAGCTGAACCATGCATTGCATTATGGTTGCAGTGACAATTAGCCATCAGCACCAACACATAACAGTAAATGACAGCATTGACCAAGTACATCAAAGCCAACTTGCAGTAAATTCCCAATCAGTGGCTACCCATCATTCTAGATTGGGAAAGAATAAGCACAAAGCATCCCTAGGAAAGCATTTGTTAGGTGAGTGTTTGCATAACCAGCTGACGATTATCATTATTTTCTATGGGGATGTTTTTGATCTAAACCACAAAACCTAGGGCTTGCTCATCAGAAGGTCAGCGGTTCGAATCCCTGCGATGGGGTGAGCTCCCGTTGTTTGGTCCCAGCTCCTGCCAACCTAGCAGTTTGAAAGCACACCAAAAAGTGCAAGTAGATAAATAGGGACTGCTCCGCTTCTGGTTTTGCCAGAAGTGGCTTAGTCATGCTGGCCACATGACCCAGAAACTGTCTGTGGACAAACGCCGGCTCCCTCAGCCTACAGAGCGAGATGAGCGCGCAACCCCAGAGTCGTCCACGACTGGACCTCACGATCAGGGGTACCTTTACCTTTACCTCTCTCCCTCCTCCTATTTCATGCATGTGCATTGCTCTTCATCATCTTTGCAAAGCAGAGTGGATGTGTGTGCTCCCCTCCATCATTCCTGTGAATTTATGTACAATGCAAGGGCTTTGAACAGGCAGCCCTGTTCATAGGGTGGATTCTGCCACACAAACATAGCTGCCAAGTTATCCCTTTTTTAAAGGGATTTTCCCTTATGCTGAATAGGCTTCCTCGCGAGAAAAGGGAAAACTTGGCAGCTATGCACACAAAGAGTGTCAATGACTGAATATATGAACTGGCTTCTTGCCTGTAACATGGAAATGGTTTCTACAAGATGTTAACTATTAAGCAGAAATATTGTGTCTGCACTGAACTGTGACTAGCTAGCAACTTTTTAGAATCTATTCCCCTGTGAAATATTTTAGTCACCTTGCTCTTGCAACATTATCCAAATGAGTATATCTGTGCTGAGTTTTACATGGGTTGAAGCAGATGTGTGATTGCTTCACAATGCACTTAGCTTGAAGTTTAAGCAGTCATTTACCGTGATTCTGCCCGGGTGCCAAAAATGGTGGTGTGATGAGTTTCTCTGCCACATTTGTATCTTGTCTTTCATCATAGGATGGCATATGTAGGATTATCCAATTTATCATCAAGACAAATTCCGTGAGGTGGGTTTGACTAAGAGAGCACAGCAGCTTCTCAAATATGAATTCTAACTCGGATCTCATCAGTCCTAAACCAACAGTCTGCCCCACAATGCCATAACAGGGAAGTATTGAGTAATCCCTTATCGGTCTATGGCAGTGGTCCTCAACCCCCGGTACCGGTCCGTGGATCAATTGGTACCGGGCCGCCCAAGGAACATTTAAATACAATTAAATTAAAATTATTAAATCAAAACAATCTAAATAAAATATAAACAATCAATGTCCCCCCTCAGCGGGCCGTGCTAAAATGATCAAACGTTGACTGGTCTGTGGCAATAAAAAGGTTGGGGAGCACTGGTCTATGGGACTCGGGTGGCGATGTGGTCTAAACCACTGAGCCTCTTGGGCTTGCCAATCGGAAGGTCAGTAGTTCAAATACCTGCGACGCAGTGAGCTCCCATTGCTCTGTCCCAGCTCCTGCCAACCTAGCAGTTCAAAAGCACGCCAGTGCACATAGATAAATAGGTACCGCTGTGGAGGGAAGGTAAATGGCGTTTCCATGCCATTCCATCAATAGGAGTATAGCAGGGGTCAGCAAACTTTTTCAGTAGGGGGCCGGTCCACTGACCCTCAAACCTTGTGGGGGGCCGAACTATTTTTTTTGGGGGGGGGAATGAATGAATTCCTATGCCCCACAAATAACCCAGAGATGCATTTTTAAATAAAAGGACAAATTCTACTCAGATAAAAACACCAGGCAGGCCCCACAAATAATCCAGAGATGCATTTTAAATAAAAGGACACATTCTACTCATGTAAAAACATGCAGATTCCTGGACCATCCGTGGGCCGGATTTAGAAGGCGATTGGGCTGCATTCAGGCCCCGGGCCTTAGTTTGGGGACCCCTGGAGTATAGCATCTAGATCAAGGTAAGTAATAGAACCACTGTATTCTGCTCTGGTCAGACCTCACCTGGAATACTGTGTCCAGTTCTGGGCACCACAGTTCAAGAAGGATATTGACAAGCTGGAACATGTCCAGAAGAGGGCAGCGAAAATGGCCAAGGGCCTGGAAACAATGCCTTATGAGGAACGGCTTAGGGAGCTGGGTATGTTTAGCGTGGAGAAGAGAAGGTTAGGGGGTGATATGATAGCCATGTTCAAATATATAAAAGGATGTCATATAGAAGAGGGTGAAAGGTTGTTTTCTGCTGCTCCAGAGAAGCGGACACGGAGCAATGGATTCAAGCTACAAGAAAGAAGATTCCACCTAAACAATAGGAAGAACTTCCTGACAGTAAGAGCTGTTCGACAGTGGAATTTGCTGCCAAGGGGTATGGTGGAGTCTCCTTCTTTGGAGGTCTTCACACGGAGGCTTGACAGCCATCTGTCAGGAATGCTTTGATGGTGTTCCCTGCTCGGAAGGGGGTTGGACTGGATGACCTTTGTGGTCTCCTCCAACTCTATGATTCTATGCTTCTATGTGCTCTGGCTTCCGTCATGGCGTCCCATTGTGCCCTAAGTGATCTAGTCATGCTGCCCGCGTGACACAGAAAGCTGTCTGCAGACAAATGGCAGCTCCCTTGGCCTAAAAACGAGATGAGTGCCGCACCCCATAGTCGTCTTTGACTGGACTTAACTGCCCATGGGTCCTTTACCTTTACCTTTAACCTATCAATCTAACCTACCTCACAGGAATGTGCTACCCAGCAAACACATTGGCTAACTAGGGGTTGAACACAGGTCTCACAATGCCAAACCCCTGTCAGTTATGATGGTTAAATAAAGAAAAGTTCACTGCTTCAACAGATCCAAACACAAAGCAGAATGTTTTTTTTTGGGGGGGGGGCAGCAGAGCTTTAAAAACACAAAACATGCAGCAAAGTAAAGCACAGGAATACAGTTGTTTGACTTTTTAAATATCCTGTTTTAAGTCACTTACACTATTTCACATTCATGCCCCCCCCTAGCATAGAATAGAACATATAATTAAGATTGTTTTTACTTACAAAGTTTCTAAATGTCAGATTCATGCATTTTTCCATACAGCAGCAGAAAACACAGGCAGAAATCCTGGGTTGCAAAATATGGTAAAAGTTTCTGAACATGCGGTCTGAGCTTCGAGAGATCAAGCTCCTCTGGGGGAAGGAAATGTGATATACAGTATACCGGAACAACGTCCGAATGTGGAGCAACTACTGTTGATTTATGAGAGGATTCTTCTTCTATCAAGATTCAAATATATGAATGTTCATTAAGAAAAAGATTGCTCCTGTTATTTGTAATGGTTGTTGAGATTTCTAACTGTGTAATGGCTGCCCTGGAAATACTATATTTTGTTACATTGCATTTCGCTATTTTACCACCACCCTCTCTGTTGTGTTGTTGAAGAACATATTTGAATCAAAAGCAAATTAAGTAGACTTGTCATTGAAGCAGTAGGACCATTAGAGGAGGATAGGAGAGGGAGATTCCAAATAAACTAAATTGGTTATTTGTATTTATATTATTACCACATAGAATGTTTGAGCTGATTCACCCTTTCTGGGGAGAGTGTCTGAAGAGCTATGTCAATTAGAGGTGACAATGGTTGAAGTTCTCGGAGTTAAATGGCATATTGAAAATTAGGAAGTCAATAGGTCAGGATATCATAAAACCAAGAGTACTTGAAGAACTTGCAGAATTAAATAATGTGAAATTGTTCTATGTGCACACTGAGGCAAGAAAGTCTTAACTGCATATATGCTGATGGGCTCTGACTAGACAGGAAGACGTTCCAAAAGATCCAGGGGGATCTCAAGGGCAGATTCTGTAAAAATGGTAAATGAACCAGCAATGGGGTAATCGATTCTTAAACCCGTGCCTAAGACCTGCCACCATGCCAGCTAATATCGTAGTGCTGCACTCCTTTCCCAGGGCTGGACACAATGCCTTCCTACATTGCAGGATCTTGGCGGCAGGGGAGAGGGAAAGTAAGGAAGTAAGAATGGAATTATGTCCTTGCAATACTACATGGAGCAAGTTGTCACATCTGCAAGGGCTGGATAAATCCAAGCCCTGGGCTAGATTAGTATTTATATAGGCATGTATGCAAATATGGTGTTTAGCCAGATAAGGAATTCTGACTCCGCTAACCCAGAAATAGTACCTCGGGTTAAGAACTTTGCTTCAGGATGAGAACAGAAATCACGCTGTGGTGGCGCGGCGGCAGCGGGAGGCCTCAATAGCTAAAGTGGTACCTCAGATTAAGAAGTTTCAGGTTAAGAATGGACCTCCAGAACGAATTAAGTTCTTAACCCAAGGTACCACTGTATTTCTGGATATATATATATATATATATATATATATATATATATATATATATATAAACCTTCCTCTATACATAAATAAACACACCAAGCTAAACTATTTTTATTCCAGTTTCTTTTAACTCAGTCCTTACTTCAATTAGCATCTTTTTTTAAAAAAAGTTTTAAGCTCTTTCCTTTGTCATTTTTCTTTCAGCTCATTGCTTCCCACACTTTTATGTCTCCACAAGGCACAATACAGCATGTATAAAATCTACACTAAAGAACAAAACAGACTAGGCTCTCTTTGGAGTCCATTATCACTTTATCCGAAACTGGGAAGTTATATTGATGGTGGATCAGCATGCTTCATTTCCTTCGCTGAAGGTATGGACATTTCCATTTTCTTGGAACTGAAACACAAACACGAACCCACGTTCTTTTTCAAGCAACTCCAATCCAGTTCTTATTCTATTAAATACGTTTAAAGTTGGCAGAGTTCATCTGAAGTCACAGGCGCCCACCACAACACTTTTCTGAGGATTTCTGAGAAGGGCAATGGATCTGTTCTCTTCCCAGGGCACGCCTCTTCTCTTCAGGCCACAGTTCTCATTGGTCCTGCTCCACGTCAATCCTCAGGTGCATCTGCTTTGTTGTAATGTGTCCTTGAGCTGTGATCAGGTCTCTTGCTTGCCTGTATGGATATTGGAAAAAATGGGTTTGCTTGTGTGTGTGTTTTTTTTTAAAAAAATATATATTCTGGACCCATTTGCCAGAGCCTTCTCCTCTGCAAGAAGAGGAGAGATGGACTATCCCACAGGGGTAACATGGGAAACCACATGAGCAAGTTGCCCTATAGGGGAGAAGTAGAGCCCAGGCTATTTAAGCCCATTCCACCCCACACACTTCCCTCTTCTCATTGAGACACCCACCCCCTTTCCAGTGTGAACTCTGCTAGTAGACTTCATTAAGGAGACTTGAGTGGGGATTTTTTGGGGGGGGGGGGTTGACACTAATTGGCCTGCGTCACACTGTTGGGTGTTGTATGTGTGACTGGAGTGGTATTTTTGTTTGAATTTGGCTAATTGACATTTGGTCTAGGTGGTCGAGTGGATTTTTGAAAATATCCAACTAATATGGGAGCCAAAGTGGTGAAGGGTGAAGGTTGGCCAATGAGGCCGTGGTGCATATGTCAGGTTCATAGACCTAAGGATCGTGGAGAGTGTGTGGAGGAGTTTATTCGGACCTTGCTGTGTGATCATAGCCTGTGACTGACAGCGGGTTCAAGAGATGGGAGAGTTGAAATGCTTCCACCAATTCACCTCACTGCTTGGACCTCATTGATTTTGGTAAATTGGGTTGAATCATTCTGATTGCAGATTCTATAGTTATGTTTTAATAAATATACCTTCTCGTTTGTATTTCTTGTCTTAATTCTTCTTGGATGTTTTGCCAATTGATTCTTGCATGGCTGCAATGCAGGTAAATATTCATAGCCAGAGCCAGAGCCCCACCCCCCTTTTTACCTATGGCCCTGCCTGCCTTGGGAGGCTACTCATGAGTTTTATACCAGACAAGTAGTAAGACTAACTGAGAGCATTCTGGGAAGAACAATTAGGCAAGGATTTCTCAAACAACTGATAAATCGGCTCCACCTCTTAGTGGGGACGCGTTGCGGGCGAGCCGCCAAGCCTCCCCCCTCAGCTTGGGGGGTGGGACTGCATCTCGCCTTATGCTGGGGAGGCCCAGCCACTCCAGGTAGCCAAGGGGCAAATCAGGCGGCTCAGGGTGGTGGTGGCTGTGGCCAATTTAAACCACAATGTGACGCCAAATTGCCCCTTTTCAGCCTCGCGCCACAGATCTCCTGCCCTCCCACCCGATCCACATCGGTGGGGCTTCCCCTACTGGTGGTTTACTCTTACCAGACTCCCTGCAAGGCGGGCAGAAGTCAGATATAGTCTGTGGATGCCAATGCCTAAGCCAATACCACTCACATTCTATAACCAATAAAGTTGTGGCCTAAATTTTAACATTAACCTAAAATTATGTGTCCTTGTGTCTTTATTCTCATTGGGGTGGCCTGGGGCTTTGACACACAACTGAGATATACTTTTTCTTCTGAGAGAATACTTCACTCTTTCACCTAAAAAGTAGAAGAATTTCCTGTTGTTAAAGTAAGTCCTAAGTTTCAATGGTATTTGTTTCAGTTCTGTGCAGCATATCAGGCTCCAAGTTTATTTAGGCATACTAAAAATAAAATATGCTGATGATAGACTCTTGTTTGATTCCGTGGTAGCAAGTCACAATCTATTTTACTCAAGAACAGTTCCACAAAAGACAGCATAGTACATCGTGGTCAATTATTTTATATTATCATTGTGAGAACAATGTGCAAATTACTTTTGTAAAAAAAAAAAATATCTAGCGTTTCTCAGATAGCAAATCTAAATGGTTAGGGGCAGTAACAAATATTCTGGCTGAATGATGAAGGAAGATTCCAAGATGGTGTTTCTTAGCCAGGATAAATCAATCTGTTTGAAGAAGAAAAAAATGTGTTCAGATTTATAAAGCTTTGTATCTGACATTTTATCCTTCTTGCAAGAATTATGGTGGCCATGTTGACAGGACTGACAGAATAGCAATATTTAATACCAGTTGGGGCTGTTTTCTAACTTGTTTTATCTGGAAGTTTCTTTTATCTGTTTTAAGCTTAACCCTCTCTTTCAAGTGATCCTAGTGCACTGTAATTTCCCGAGGTAACACGGAATTTTGTTGCCATAGTAATCTATTTTGGTTTAGGCTTAAAACTAGAATTCTAGAATCTATGAAAATTGTGATGTTGCTTGTTTGCTTGATTGATAAGTTGTTAGTTTTGTATGAAACTTTCCTTATTGCTTTAATAAAAAATGATAATCAAATTGAACTTTCCTCCAGTAAAGTAAGCCAAGAATGTGCATGTCTGTAGAGTCACAAAACTTACATCTTGGTTGGGACTCCTGCTGCTCCCTGGCTTGCTGGTTTTTCCCCACCTGGCCTGGGAGAGCAGGGCCCTGACTGACTCCAGCTACAAAAGCCGAGGCTACTGTAGATTCCAGATACCATATTGGCTGCGAGTCCTGGAAGACCTGCTCCCTACCTTGCAGGTCTTTTTCATCTGGCCTGGGAGGGCAGCACTCTGTCTTGACACTAGCTACAGAAGTTGACACTGCTGAACAAACTTGGACTGGGGTGTTGTTTGGGAGGTGTTGCTGTTGTTGCTGCTGGTTTTATTTTTTTTTATCTCAGTCTATCAAGGCTCTCCATGAACATTCTGGCAAAGCTGATGGGGAAGTCCCCATTCTTAACCATAAAATGAATATGTACCACTGTCCTATGAAATCATTATTCATGTTTCTTTGTCTTGTTGCTTGTATTTGCTTTGCCCAATCTTTCTATTTGACATGTTAAAACTTTCCATCCTTGAAATGTTCTTCCATTTTAATTTTCCCATTCTTTTGTTGTTACCTGTCCAGCTATAGCTAATAGCACACATAACAACTCTTTGTGTTGCACATCTGAATTCTGATACTCAAATATAGTAAAAAAAGTCAATGCTTGGGAAGGATCTGCAAATTAGCTATTACAGAGAAAGACGACATGACTTTGTTTCATCCCCTTTCCCAAAGAGTTGCAGTGTGTGGGGGGGTGGGTGGGGGGGTGGGGGGTATTGTTATGTATATCCCCACCACAGAGAGTTTAGGAGTTACAGAGCTGAGTTTCATTTTGGATGAGAGAACAATGGAGTCAGTGGTTTGTGTGCCCCCCCCCCAAGTCCGTTTATTTGCCAGTGGTCATGCAGAGCATGCTAGAAGAGACAAGCACTCAGGCAGGCAGCTCTAGTCTCTAAAGTAGCATCTGTTTTCCCCAAAGCAAACAGCTTCCACTCAGAGCTCCTCAAGGCTCTTTCTTCCAACCAGCTGCAAATCACAGAGCTGTGTCTGTCACTAGCAGTGTTTTGACACTCATTAAACTGCTTTTCTCTGCTACATACACACAGATATCAGATCCCATCCACACCCTCGCTGGAAGGCAGGGCTCGCTGGCTAAGTTCGCTTCGAAACCTCATGGAAACTTTCCCATGCTAGCGTGCATGGAAAACACATCAGCTAATCTGCAGCAAAACACCAAATATAAAAGCCAGACATTTGTAAATCAGTGGTACCCAAGTGAAAGGACAAAACTATGAATGAACAAGATCCTTGTTGCTTTCTTCACATCATAGTGCTGAGTGACTGGATAGTGACTGGAGAGATAATTTCTAATTGTGCACCTTTTGGTGGGGTGGCTTGCATATCATCTGAGGGGGTAAGAATTAAGAGCGAGGTAATGTTTTCTGCCAGAGCAAGCATCCCCAAACTTCGGCCCTCCAGGTGTTTTGGACTACAATTCCCATCTTCCCCGACCACTGGTCCTGTTAGCTAAGGATCATGGGAGTTGTAGGCCAAAACATCTGGAGGGCTGCAGTTTGGGGATGCCTATGGCAGAGGGTCACATTTCCTGCTGGGCAGTCTTTCAAGGGGCTCAATCACATGCCAGTAGCAGATGGGGTCAAAGATAAAAGTGAGTGGAGGAACAAAGGGAATTTTTATCTTTGTATATAAGGTTAGTTTCTATATGCAGCTCTCTGTCTTCCATGCAGGCAAACAAGAGGCATTATCAGACTTCAAGGTTACATTCCAACCAGGCAAAAACACTCAAGGCTGGTGAGGGGTGTAGCCTGGAGGCTCCTCCCACCTTCCTTAATTCTTAATGGCAGCTAAGAAAAATGAATATACATACAGTAATAATAGCACAGGATCTACATTCCAGTCATTTCAAACCTACCTACTTATAAACAACTTTCGTCTTCTCTTCCAGCTGTGAAAGCTTCTATAGCAATCAATAACATTTCTCCCGGTTAAAAGGTTCTTTAACTGATTTGGATTGTTTAAATGCCACAGGTGCTTTTTCATTAAGTTGACTGTTGTCCCTGAGATGTGTCAAGTCACACTATCTGCAGAATTATCACCGCAGTGAAGCTTTCTTGAGGTGGCATGTTTACTCCAGATAGTCTCATCACCTACAGGATAGTAAGATACGGGGATTTGGTGTGCAAGCTCCCTCCTTCTCTTTTTCATTAGGTCTCTAATTCTAACTTTTCTTTTCTTTTTTGCAGCAGAGTTGAAGCCTTGCAGAGTTCGGTCCAAAGGCCTGAAAGCTACCAGACAGCTTTGTTTTCAATAGATTTGCATCCGTTTTTGGTAATTTATTTAAAAATAAAACAAGATTCCAGGGGCGTGCCCAGGATCAAAACTAAGGGGGGAGGGCAAGCCATGGTCATTCAGGTTGTGACATTTCAGCACGGAAAAGGCGAATGAAACCAAAATTTTAAGAAAATCATATATAATTATAGCAGTGCTTTATTATGGTAGTTATTACAATTGTTTGCTTTATTTTTTTTAAATTTTTATTCTAGTTACATGTCTTATACTAATATCATTTTTCTTGGGTTTGAAGAAAACTTGTTCAAAACTTTCGTTTCAATCCAGTCCTGATTTTCCTTGAAGAATTTCCGATGGACGCTCATCAAACACAACCCAGTCAGTCTGTCCTCTCCCATTGTACTTCTGAGCCAGGTCTTTACCCTTTAAAATTTAATTTTCTACAGAAATTACTTAACTTACCTTTTTGGAACCAGTTTCTTATATCCATTTAGGCAGCCTCGATGTCTTCTAAATGTAAATAAGAAGGTAAGCTAATAGCGGGTAAGCTCAGTTTAGCGGTGGGGCGGATGGCTCAGTTTAGTGACGCGGAACTCACTAGACCCTTCTAGAAGATTCCCTCTTCTCTCTGCTAGAGCCCACTAGAGACCTCTCCCTCCCTTGAATCCCAATGACTGGCTGACATAGATTCCTCTACCAGTTGCTAGGTGGCTCCAGATACTTCTCAGATTTTACACCATTTCAGTATGGTAAACAACTGATTATTCGCCAGCGCCCTACCTAATTTCGTCTCGTTTCATCACTTTATAACCTTTTTTTTTTTTGCTTCTGGGGGGGCAGCTGCCCTCCCGCCCCTCACTGAGTATGTCCATGCAAGATTCTATATGAGGTAAATAAAGTGTGAAGAGAATGCATACATGAAACATTACCTGTGTAGTAAAATGTAGACAGCGCACAACTATTAGTTTAGAACAAGGTAAATCTATAGAAGTAAAAAATGTCAAAATCACTGAAGGATATAAAATTAATATGACCCACCATCACTGATGTGACCCACCATCCATGCTTCCTTTTAGATTGCCTTATACTCAACATTGGTCTTGCCAGAGTCTGTGTTCAAAGCTTCTTCCTGAAGCCCTGCTTATCAGGACTTCAGTGCGATCCACAGGGCTTTCAAAGAGTCCTTTGTAAACAACAATGTATATGTGTGTATCATCGCGAATAAAAGTCTGCTTGTTATTGAACTGCAAAGCCAAAGAAGCTTGGGAGTCAAATTACAAACTGATATCCATGGCTATAGCTGCATCAAAGCAATGGGCCTGCGAACTGATACTTGGTACATATGAAAGTGAACATAAAAAGTGGGGGCAAGGGAAGTTAAACTCTCATAACTCAGACTCCTAAATCGATTATTTTTGAGAGGTGGGGAGGAAATTCTCTCTGTGTGGGTGAAGCATTGCATGCCAAGATGCAACCCGAGGGGATCTTCACACGCTAGACTTTGAAAATTTGAGCTAATGCCAAAATTGTTGGCAGTGTTCGGCTACTAATACATTCAGTGCTATACTCTGACAAACTCTGTATGGGAGTTGCTAACACATCTTCATATTCTCCTCAGGCCTGCCACTTACACAGATGCATAGAACAAAAAGTATTTCATTAATGAGTCGCTGAATGTTTTGAAGTGTGACTTTATTAGCCCATAGAGGAACTGTTATACATCAGGAAGGACAACTTTTTACATAAAATCTGGTCATTTTTCCGTTCTTTCATTATGTCCTGCCAAATGAGAATAATCCAGAGAAGTTATTCATACTTAAAGTGGATTTCAATGGGATATAAAGAATATTTATCTGTCTATGGATTGCTCCCTATCACCCCACTGGGTTCATCATGGCTCTGCCCACTTTTGGTGGCGAATCTGGCCAATATAATGATGTCACAATGCTGAAAGAAAGTGGGTGCTCTTTGTGAGTACAGATAGAAGCCACTTCCTGTAGTTCTAACTACATGGAATAAACATATCTATACAGTCATACCTTGGAAGTCAAACAGAATCCATTCTGGAAGTCCATTTGACTTTTAAAACGTTTGAAAACCAAAGTGTGGCTTCTGATTGGCTGCAGGAAGCTCCTGCAGCCAATTGGAAGCTGCGGAAACCCCATCGGACGTTCGGCTTCCAAAAATAGTTCACAAGCTGGAACAGTCACTTCTGGGGGTGCAATGTTCGGGAGCCAAAACGTTCAGAAACTAAGCTGTTTGATTTCCAAGGTACAACTGCATAGGAAGTTGTACTAGTAGCTAGGGATGTTAGAGAATACTAACAAAAACAAAAAATGAGTGAAAATTGCTGATATCTGCTTATTCAATCCGTATCTAGAATGGAAATCAAGCCAGCAAATACAATTGTTGTTGTTTTTCCCCCCAATAATTTTTATGGCAAATACAATTGTTTTTTGCTGCGTTCAGTCCCCAAAGGTGCATAATTGATCCTTGTTTTCCCCTATTTGCATTTCATTTCATCTGCACTGAAACAAAAGGGATGGAGCAATGTAATGAAAATAACATGTATTTAATTGCAAGTTACATAAATAACTTGTTACAGGGGACAAAAAGATAAATAATGCAATTTTTGGATGGAAGATGAACTGCGACAGAACAGAAATAGTGTTGCATGTGATGAATATAGGGTAGGAACCCATAGCTTATTTACATTCCTCGTAGCAGCTTAGTTACGTCTCTACTGGTTGGCAGTAGCTGTCTGGGTTTTCAGGCAGGAGTCTTCGCTTGCCCTGCATGAAGATACGAAGGACTGAGTTTTGAATCCTTTGTATGCAAATCATGCAAGCTATGACCTTTCCCTGAAAGCAAGGTGACATCAGAGTGATGGGAGTCAGCCCTATTTCAACCTCTATAAGGCTTGATAGGACATAGGCTCAGAAAGAGATACTCTGTTCTCCATATATTGCCAAGAATGTTCTGTAAGCCATAAAATGGTGTTTAACAGACTAAAGACAATGTATTATCCACATGGTTTAACTTGCTGCTCTGAGCTCAGATGGAAAACTGTTCACAATTTTTATACTTGACTTAATTCACAACCAACAATTTTTTTAAAGGGCCTGGAATTTGACTTTATATTTAATTTCCTGTATTTATGGTACTTACAGCAACTTGGTATGTTCCTTCACATCTGCATTAGCTTGCTTTTCTTCCTCTGTTTTTACTTACGTAGCTCAGCTTCAACATTTCTAAATCTGCTGTGTTTTCATGGACTTCTGAAATAGAAATTTTGCAAATCAATCAGAGTTGGTAAACTGTTTCGTAGGGATGTGAACAAATCTGTACGTTTTCCCAACACAAGCTCTTTAATAGATTTTTGCATATTCTAGCAAGTCTCCTTGATGTGCCTTCCAGTCTGAATTTCATACTTGAAGTGTTACATCTGCTGCTGTTTCCACAAATGTGAACCTCTTTTCATTAAAGGAGATTTCCACTGGATTAACCTTCAGCATTTTGAACGTGTCATTTAATCATTGCTGCTATTTTCTCATAATAGAAAAGAGCAAGCCTTATGACTGTTGGCTTTATAGAAGCAATGCTGTACAAACAATGAGAGATTTGTGCTTATGCTGCAGAAATGTGCAACCGTGTTATTTCAGATACCCAAGGTTTTGGAATTCTCATGGGTACCGTAACTTTCCAAACATTAGGTAAAGGTAAAGGGTCCCCTGACCATTAGGTCCAGTCGTGAACGACTCTGGGGTTGCGGCACTCATCTCGCTTTACTGGCCGAGGGAGCCGGCATACAGCTTCCGGGTCATGTGGCCATCATGACTAAGCTGCTTCTGGCGGACCAGAGCAGCGCATGGAAACGCCGTTTATCTTCCCGCTGGAGCAGTACCTATTTATCTACTTGCACTTTGACGTGCTTTCGAACTGCTAGGTTGGCAGGAGCTGGGACCAAGCAACGGGAGCTCACCCCATTGTTGGGATTCGGACTGCCGACCTTCTAATCAGCAAGCCCTAGGCTCAGTGGTTTAGACCACAGCGCCACCCACTGATAAAAACACATGGCTAATTTTGCACCCATTTTAGTATTTTTAACCTTGGGTTCTGTACAAGGTGCTTCATTAAATAAGCCAGAGATTCTGAACTATGGCAGGATCATTCTTTCCCTAATGGCTGCTGTGGCGGAATAGTGCCTGATGATGATTCCAGTTCATCATGGGTTAACCTATCACTCCCCTGATAGGCAGGTGTTCCCTGGGAGGTGGAGCTAGACGGCGTTATAAATGGAGGGGGAACAACCGTTGAAAGGCAGTTGGGGGTTGGCAGTTGGGGAGTGGAGGGTTAGAGAGGGAGCAGGAGGTTAGGTTTGGGTGGATGGGAAGAAAGGTTATAACCTTTAAGAACCAGAGAAATCCATGTTTTCAAGTTAAATAATAAAGTTAAATGTGCCTAAATGTTCGCAGACTCGGGCAGTGTCTCAGTACCTTCAGAGGTGTGACTAAGAGGCGAGAACAAAGCTTTCCTGTGGAAGAGGAAACTGCTTTTTCTCCTGTCATACAAGGGGCTGGTTAGTGAAGCCAAGGGAGCCACATAGTTGCCTAAGGGAGAGGCAAATTGTAGCAGTAGGGATCCATGGGAGGGAGACCCCACTGGTGGCAATGGGTTTCGAACGCAGAGCCCTGAGGTACCCTGGAGACAAGTCCAATTAGGAGCCTCTGTTGTTAAAGCAGTGAGGGGTGGGAAACGAGGAATCCCTCACAGCTGCATGCGCCAATATTCCTGCTGCCCCCTACAGCCTGTCAAAGACTGCCATGCAGTACTTCTGACATGCTAAAATCTCCCAATGTGACCTGACCCTCCCAAATAAAATCCACTAGGTTCTGCTCACTGATCTTATCATTTAAATCCAGCTTTGTCTCCTACCTTTGTAGGAAATGTTTAAAAGGCTGCATATCATATTTACTGCCTCCACAGCACAGGAGTAAAGCCTCACCTCGGTGCCTTACTTTGTGGTGGATATTTTTGCTTTTTTTGGGGGGGGGGGGGTTCCTGAATAAATCTGTAGCCTTCTTAAACCCAGAGCCTTTTGATCCTATAAAACACATTAAAAAGGGGAGGGTAGGACTACAGGGTAAAGCAAACAGACCACAATGGAAGTTGCATTACGCTACGAAACATAAAACTGCATTTGAGATATTTTTTAATGACCTATGGACCTTCATATCATAGGGGGCATTTATATAAAATAAATGAACTATGACAACTAGAGCAAGTAAAAGGGAAATTTTATGACCAGGATGCATGACCAATAAAATATCCTGAACACAGGTAGAAAGCAACTAGAACCATTCTTGAGCATTCGTCCTTTCACTGGGTCAACTGGTGTTAATAATAATAATAATAATAATAATAATAATAATAATAATAATAATAATATGACAGCACCTTAATTTTCACAATGTAATTCGGCCAAAAAATGTGAGCATCATATTTGAGTAAATGCGGTAATAATAATAATAATAATAATAATAATAATAATAATAATAATAATAATGGAAGCAGCTCTCATATCACACCTACATTTTATTCAAGCTTAGGTTATCAGGGCAAATATAAACACGAAAGTTGCTAGGGTATTAGGCTGATAATTGCTTGCTTACAGTCATTTACTGGCCAGTGAGTTGGCATGGGGACAACCTAGGTTAAATGCAAACATGACATTCGGTTGTCATGCATGATATCACAAATAACACAAGCTTTAAGTACTGGTAAAGTGAGAGACAGTTAAACATCAGGCTGAATCTGACTTATTTGGAGGCCGTATATAGCCTTTTATTATAGGGGAACAGGTTTAAACTGCTTTTGTGGATTTGGTTGATGACTTGTTTTGGGAGATAGGGGGGTATGATCTGGATTTCCCAGCAGTTTTTTTGTGCATGTGTGGCAGCCCATATGGATGCTGCGCTTGCGCGAGCAGCGCCCATACTGATAGCGCACATGCCCTCGGCCACTCTACAACTGGGGGGGGGGAGGCAGTGGGCCATCTTGTCACCCCTCAGGGTGGCATCCGGGGTAGACTGTTCTCTGCCCCCCCCCTCATACGCCCCTGCCCATGGGATTCCACTGTCTGAGGCAGCTTCTTCGGTCGGCCTTTTAGGCAGCCCAGCCCTGTAAACCTGTTAGTCTTTCTGGACTAACTCTGTGATGTGGGCATTGCAGACACCATATTATGGTGGCTCTACTTCTCTCGGTAGTACCATTTTCGTAAAATAGCATTGGGGAGACCTATTGCACAACAGCATGTCAATTGCACTGTGGGGTCTTGCAAGGTCCTTTTCTTTGCTCGTGCTCTTTAACACCTATATGAAGTCACTGGGAGAGGTCATGTTGAGAATTAGGGCAGGGTGGCTTCAGAATATGCACACAATGCCCAGATTCCATCTGAAACACTGTGCAAAGTGTTGGGCCATTGCCTGGAGGTGGTAAAGGGCTGGATGAGGGTCAGTAAACTTTGTCTGAATCCTGACAAGATGAATAAATTGTTGATGGGTAGATCCTCTGCCCAGGATGGTCTGTTGTGAACAGAGATGACATCACTCTTGAAGGAGAATATGTAGCTTCCATATTGTGTACACATTGTCACTGGAGTTTAATGTTGTAAACCCATTATGATTATTTTGACTGAAGGTAAACACTGTGCAGTCTGTATCAGTGTGAGTCAACATATAATTGTTCTGTTTTCCAGTGACTACAGGCTCCACGTGTATATCACTGGGCACAGAGATGTGTGGATGTGACAATTTCAGTTTCCCCTGAGTTTCTATTCCCCCCCCTCAATCTTAAATGTGGTTTTCCATGTTTCCACATTTGTTCTCAATATTATACAGTATATTGAAATTTAGTGTGATTCTAAACACATGGTATACACATTTCATATGCAATTTCTCCTAATAAACACATTTTTGTAAGTAAATGTATCCTAATATAATGCAATTCGTCTGCTATTTTCACTATTTTATACAGTTTCATGTATACTGTACCCAAGTACATGCATGTTTTACACATTACTTGGCTGGAGAACTTCATTGCACAATTCAGTAACATGTGAATTTTGAAGATTGACTGTGTTTCAATCCTCATATTGTCTGGGAAGGTATGAATTAAGTGCATCTGCCTTTCAGTATGAAGAATATCAAATTTCTCCCCATCTTTAGTTGTTGGAACAAGAAAGCTCCATGCTATGGGTGCAGTTTTCTTGGAAATCACTATAGAAATGAGTAGAACCTTTAATAATTATGATGTCAGGCTGTCAGCATGTTAGGATTTTCCCCAGCTACTCACAATGCCACCTTGGGCCTCCCTTACCATGTAATGGAACATCTTTACTATGATAATGATATCATTAAACAGTCCACTTCTGGACAGCAAATCCATATGGAAAATCAGGCTTTATTTCTGTATTCCAAAATGATATTTAGCCCAGAATGATTGTGGAGCAAGTTATTCCTTTCACCCCCTCTGCTTGTGAACATGTGTGAGCCAAAGACTAATACAACATGATATAATCAATCCATTGCAACACTAATGGTTAGAAGACTGCCTCCTTTCCTACAAGCCCTCTTGGGTGTTAAGAGGAGACCCTCTCCAAAGCTCCACTGCCCTTAGAAGCTAGCGGAAGTGTCTTGGGAGAAGAATTTCCCTGCGTTGTAGATCTCCCTCTCCACAGAAGTGTGACTGGCATCTTCCCTGTACAGTTTTTGGCCAATGCAGAAGATACACCTCTTTAGCCTGGTTTTTGACATCAAAGATGCATACGTGTGTGTCAGGGACTGGACTGAGGAGGAATGCTGAACCTTCCAGAGAAGAGGAAGACCATAAAGATTTACAACAGTGGTTTGAAGAAGGTCACGGCTCAGAGATACAAGAGGGGCAAAGCTGGGAAATAATGGGGGAAGAGGAGGGGGAAGAAGCAGAGCTGGAGCAGCTAGCAGACATATTATCAATAGAAAGCATTCCAGACCCCCCCCCCTCCCAGGACCCAGCGAGCAGTGAAAGTGGGAGATCAAAGAGCTAAGAGGCAAATGGCCTTAAGCTAAGATTATGAAACGTCCCCGTTTCCCGGGGACAGTCCCCGGATTTACAAATCAGTCCCCTGACAAAATCCTATCATTCCTACTGAAGTTGAAAAGTGTCCCCAGATTCATTGGGGGAAAAATCTGGTAACCTTACCTTAAGCAGCCACCATAAGGAGGAATGTGCTGTTGACAATTAAGATGGGATGGGAAGGGGTTGGAGATTACTCAGAGCAATACCATTACTGCAAGAGGCAATATTCCTAAGCCCCTCTCCATGAATACTGAATAAAATACTTCGTAAGAGCTTTTCTTATCTACTTATCCCCTGCAGCCTGCCGTGGGGAGGGGGATCGGATTCCCTGAAGCCTGACATTGTAGGTCCAACCATACTTTTGTGATTGTAATGTGTTTTACACTGTTTTTTATTGTTGTATCATCAATTGTTGTAACCCACCCTGGGACCTCAGAGAGGAGTGGGATAATTATAATTCTGTTAACAGCAACAACAATGCATTGTGCGGTACCACCAGACTTCGCTCCTTCCCACATGGCTTCCATGCCAACATTTGCTCTAAGAAGTCCACAACTCACACACCAGGAGCCACCTTGGTTGTACTATCACTAGATCTTTCAGAAATAGACACCATCTCTAGGTGAAAATTTGTCAAACATATCCTTAGCGGAACAGAGGTATGAATTCCAATATAAAAAGCCAGTAAATGGTTAAAGCAGCAACAAGAAATTATGGCCAGTTTAGAAAAAAAGAAAGCAAAATTGTGGGGTGATGTAGTTAGGGTATTAAAAACACCACTTTATTTCTCAGACTTAGTAATTCACTCCCTGGTCCTTCAGATCCTTTATAGATTCTCAAGGATTCCACAAGTGCTATAAACATGTATTTTATTTGCTAGTGGGGGAAAAAAAGCCTCTATAGCTGCAACCTGCTAATTTGTCAAAAGTGGACAGAATTGTCAATATTTGCAATTAGCCCAAGTGTGTACTTTCACAGGTTGTCTTTTTCCAATAAGTCATCTTTTTTCTGGTGCTTGGGGTTTTCTTAAAACTGCTCCATGATTTTCCTTTTCCCTCCTCTTAAAGTGCTAAAATGATATCCGGGGCAAAATTCCATGTGACTTTTATCACATATTTTGCCCTCTAGTGCAAGCTTTCTTTTTCACAAATTGCCAGTGCGGGAGTCCAAAGAGGGAAACTGACACCTGCTCACTCACTTCATTTCTCTTCCAGATTTGGGTGAGGACTTCCCTGCAGTTTTCAGTAAAAGTTGTGTGACTTCCAGCATTTGAATGTTCCAAGTGCTGGCTATAAACTATGAATTGTTAAATGGTTTGGAATCAGGCTGTTTGGAGAACAATATTTTCCTCTGTGAGCTTCCCTGTTAGTTACAGTCACCTCTGGAGACCCCTCTCTAATCATTCCTCTTGTCAGAGATCCATTGGTTGAGACACAGGGCAGGACCTCTTTGGTTGTGGTGCCAAGACAGTGCAATGTCTTCTCTCCAAGCAGCTCAGTTAATTTCTCCAGGCCTTTGGCTTGATAATGAACCCTTTTCTCCCTTCAGTGAGTAGTTTTGCACCTGCTCCAAGGTTTGCTCCAAGGTCATTCAATGTTGCATCACAGAAACTGTGTTTGGTAAACCTCTAGTCATTCCAGTAATGGGGGCATCCAATATATATGAATACAAGTCCGTTCTGTTTCAGACCATGAAGACAAAATGTTTTTCAGAAAGATATACAAGAAAACAATCAAGCAGAGACCTTGTATTTACAGAGAATCTGAGATCAAGGGCAACTCACATTATTTTTCCAGATGTCCAATGTCATACCGACACACATAAATAGTTTATAACCGATTTACTAGATCAGACCTGCAATTGGCCATTGAGAATAAACCTATCTGTCCTTTTAAAGAGGGGGGGGGAATGTTACAAGTGTGTTGAAAGGAGAACATTTTGTTCCTGCTGCTGTTAAAACAAGATCTGGGTTTGTTTCAGTATGTTTGGCAAATTGTAAGCGGGTGGACTTTTTTTTTGTGGGGAGGGAGTTATTAAGATTTTTACATTAGTTCTTGTTTTGCCCGACCACATTTTACCATGATTCTTGTATCGCTTCTATATATTACAGTATGTCTCTTTGCTTTGCTGTTTTGAATTGTGGCAGAGTTTCTTTCTGATGGCTTTTGATATGGCCTATTGGTTTAAACACCACAAATCTATTGATCTATAAACAGCAGGGGCCGCCAAAGTAGTCAAAACTTGACAATGCACAAAATACTGTTTCCTCTACCTGTTCAGCTCCTCTTTGTGCTGACTCAGGTTCCCTTAAATTGAACACACACTGTTAAGCATTCCCACATTTCGATGTATGTCAGGATTGAACACTCATCTTCCCCTTTTTTTTCCTGAACAGAGGAAAGATGCAAAAAGCTCTTCTCTGTGAGCAAATGCAGTGGTGGTTTATGTGGGCCCTGTTCCCAACTGATAGGGTGAGACTGCAGGGCAGCATCCCCATACCATTTTGTGATTCTGTCTCCTCTTCTGTTCTTTTGGGTGTTGCAACCATTTTGTATTGTGCCATGCCAGACTTACAATGATGCAATAACCCCTTCCATGAAGAGCTATTGGGAGATACAGGATTCCACCCACTACACACACACACACACCCTGAAAATCTGTAAGTTCAGCAACTATCTGGAACCAAAACAAAACAAAACCTTGGCACAAGGAAAGCAACTTTGCCAATTGGGCAGATAGTTTTGCCCAGTGCTATTTTTTCTAGAAAGAGGTATTGGAACTCACCATGGATGTCTCCCTAGTTCTCTTATAATGGCAATGGCGCCCACCTGAGAGGTGCCGGAACTGAGTTCTGGTCAGTTCCAGCTGAAAAGAGCCCTGGCTTTGGCAACTTTAAGACAGCCAGACATCTTCTCCAGTAGTATCTGGTTCAGGTGAGTGGTCAACATTGCTTTCTTTCATATACATGCATTTAAGGTTGAGGTATTGGTTATATGTCAGGAAGCTCAATTTGTTTGGGGGCTAGGAAGCGCATGCTCTGAACCGCATTGAAGAATATCTCCCCACTATGCCAAGGTAATATAAATTAAACATTGTTGCTACTTTTTGCTTGGAGATCTATTCCACTATAATTTGCCATGCCCACTGGTTAATGAAAGCTTAAGGGATTTCACTAAATTGTAGATGATTGCAATTTTTGAAATTTGTATGTTTTTATTGCCATGGCAATTAGGATCTGAAAATCCCAGTTGTAATGAGTTTACCTTTGCTGTGTTATTCTCTCAGGCCTATAGTTACACTAAGTCTTGTGCTTAAGTATCTTGCTAAACCTATGAATTAAACTCTTATAGATTTTTGCTCCTTTGTGTATTTTTTAACTTGGTGCATATGATCTCCTGTGAGTCTTCTTCTAAAGGATGTATTTTCCCATTAAGAAAATGATAATATTCATTATGGTTGTTCAGTGCTTGCTTTTATTTCCCTTGCTGGCAGAATTTGCAACATTATTCAGGTATAACTTCCTCTTTCATTGTTGGGTTTCCTGAAACTATCTCCAATTGTAACTCATTAATGGTCTTATGGATTTCAAATTGATGGACTCCATTGATTTTCTTCTCCCATGAAACCACCTATGTCATCTGTATTACATTTATAAATGTTAGCAAAAAAAAAAAATCAATCAAAAGGAAGTTTTCAGATGAAACTGGGTAGGGAAGAAGGCTCACAAAGTAGTACTGCGCTGTTATTTTCTATCCATTGTTGTTCTCAAATTAAAATGTTGGCAAAGCAATGAACAAGCTGCCCTATGGCTGTTTCAATTACTATTGTTTGCAATTGCCATTATGGCGTTTAATATGCAATGCGATTAATAATCTTTGTGTGGGATAAATCCATCCTCACATAACCAATATGTGTAACTCTAATTAATGCACAATGGGTTTAAAACCATGGAGTAATCGGTCTTTCCAGGCTTAGTTAGGTCATACAAGCATACATTGGGAGGAAAGGTTAGCAAAGTCTTTGTTCTTTTTATTTCACCATGTGAACCATCGTGTAAGGATATCTAAGCTGAATGCTCCAAGGTTAGACCATGTGGCTTTAGCAAGTCATCTCTTGTTTCTACACACACACACAAATAAAAACATTTGCAATTTTTGAAAATCAGTTGTGCTGCCTGCCTTTTCCTGCTACTGTATGGAAAAGCACGTGAATATGACATTTTAAGAATTTATAAATAAACTATTTTCAACTTACAAACATGTGGTCTCTTTCTATGCAAAGGCAAGTGGGAAACTTTGGAAGTGGTTTAGAAGGGGATAAACAGTCTCCACCCCCATTGTTCTGCCTTGTGGCGGTTCCCTCACTGCGAGAAGCAAAGCTACAGGGAGCCACTCTGGGCGGCTTCCAACAAAGATTACAATAGATTAAAATGTCACACATTAAAAACTTCCCTAAACAGGGCTGCCTTCAGATTCTTTCTAAATGTCAGGTAGTTGTTTATCTCTTTGAAATCTGATGGGAGGGCATTTCACAGGGCGGGCGCTACTACTGAGAAGGCCCTCTACCTGGTTCCCTGTAGCTTTGCTTCTCACAGTGAGGGAACCGCCAGAAGGTCCTTCGAGCTGGATCTCAGTGTCTGGGCAGAACGATGGGGGTGGAGACGCTCCTTCAGGTATACTGGGCTAAGACCATTTCGGGTTTTAAAGGTCAGCACCAACACTTTGAATTGTGCTTGGAAACGTACAGGGAGCCAATGTAGGTCTTTCAGGACTGGTGTTATATGGTCTCGGTGGCCACTCCCAGTCACCAGTCTAGCTGCTGCATTCTGGATTAGTTGTAGTTTCCGGGTCACCTTCAAAGGTAGCCCCACGTAGAGCGCATTGCAGTAGTCCAAGCGAGAGATAACTAGAGCATGCACCACTCTGGAGAGACAGTCAGTGGGCAGGTAGGGACTCAGCCTGCGTACCAGATGGAGCTGATAAACAGCTGCCCTGGACGCAGAATTGACCTGTGCCTCCATGGACAACTGTGAGTCTAAAATGACTCCCATGCTGTGCACCTGGTCCTTCAGGGGCACAGTTGTCCCATTCAGGACCAGGGAGTCCTCCACACCAGCCCACTTCCTGTCCCCCGAGAACAGTACTTCTCTCTTGTCAGGATTCAACCTCAATCCATTAGCCACCATCCATCCTCCAACCGCCTCTGGGCACTCCAGGATGTGTAGCCTGAGGAGAATTTTGAAGTCCAGACAGAGAGGCCTGGAGAGCTGCTTTTGGGCCTCGGGCCTAGAATTCCCAATCCCTGGAATATAGGATTAAAACGTGTTTCAGTTATACTCGAGTCACATTAGACTATCCTGACCAACTTTTGAGCTATTTCTTCAGCTGTTGATGCCTTATATCTCAGGTAGTGGGCTTTATACGCAGGGGATGAATTTGGGAACCAGTTGCTCAAGTTGTACTTCAACTTCATTTGCTACAGCTTGTACTGTAAAAACTCTGTCCACAACAAAGGCAGAGAAATCCCAGGAGATCAGAATGAGTAAAAAGCCTCATTCTGGTGCTCTGGTGAAATGGAACATTGAAACGAGGATTCTGCAAAGGCTTGAAGAGTACCAGATCACTCAATGGGTGTGAGAGTGAAAGGGAAGTGATAGGGTCTATTTGTCTTCTTCTATCCCTTCCTTTATCTCAAATCTTTGGAAGAAAATGAAACAAAGTACACACTTTCCCCTTTTGTTGAAAACACAGACTCAGCGGGGTTTTTTTGTGCCAGTTTCTATTTTCAATTTGAATTATGTTCTCTTCTGAAGGCTCAGCATAGATTACAGTAACAAAACCAAACAAACATCATTGCCAATATTTAATGCTTTAAAAAAAATCTCATCTGAAATCTTCCAATACCAAGTGAACACCACAATCATTCATTTCTTTCCAGAATGCATCCTCTGCTCACTTCCAGTACTTTTCATATTCATTTTTCTTTTATATTTATTTATTCAACCAATTGAGCCTTTCCCTTACTCTGACTGTGCCCACTATTAAGGATGTGCCTTCAGACCTGCACTGATGGAGTAGATGCTGAGAGCAACCACCAGCATGAAAGTTACTATAACTACTGGAGATAATAACAGGGTGGATATAAGGCAGGCACGCCCAACTTCCAAGAGACTGTGATCCACTCCCACTATAAATAAACTGGCAGTGATCTACCCATTGGATCAACCAGAGTTGTTGAGCTTTTTGGGGGGAGGCTTCATCAAAGCTGTTGAGGTTTTTTTTGGGGGGGGGTATCAGCAAAGCTTTGGGGGGGGGGAGGATGATGTAGTATTGCTGAGGGTTTTTTTTGGGGGGGGGATGAGCCAAAGTTGTTGAGCTTTTTATTTTTTGGTTGTTTCCCTGGGGCGATTGATCAGGATCCCACAACCACAGACACCCTGTGACCGACCAATGGAGATGTTGTTGTTTTATCACTTAGACCTTGTGGGAAGGACTGGTTTATGTCTGGATAAAAGCTGGGTCCACTCAGATGATGAACCATACAAAGTTCCTGCTAAAATGTCCTACTCTAATTGCGTGAAAACATTTATGCATTCCATGCTTCATAGTGCTGCGCAGAATGTCTTATTTTTTTTAGGACACCCATATGTAAAATGAGAGTCGTCATAGTGATCCATAGCTAAAAGTAGAAGTCAGCAAATGTGTCCTCTTTTTTGCTCTTCAAACTATGGCAACCCTAGTTAAAACTCCTGGTACAAGCTAGCTTCTTGGTGGGGAAGCAGGATATAATTGCAGTTAAGTACATTTTAAAAAGTGGGAGTGAATAGGGCTGGAATCCTATGCCCATATACCTGGGAGTAAATCCCATTGAATTTATTGGGACTTATTTTTGAGGAGACACGACTAGGGTTGTGCTGTGAATGCGCAAACATATTCGACAGATTAAAACTAGTAGAAATACTTCAGTAGCAAACATTTCAGCCCTGAATCCTTTTCTTGCAAGAACAACCTGTGACAGCAGGCATTTACTTTTCTAACATGTCACGAAAAAGCAATGTGCGATATGGCACAGGTGTTTTGCTCTTTAGAGGGAAACAAGTCAAATATCCCACTGGGTGTGCCTTAGCTCTTTGGAAACCCGTCTCAGCTTCTAGCAAAATTGTGAGATTGAAGAGGTGTTGCCTTTAGAACTGGTTAATGCGCACGGACTGATGAAAATCTTGAAGGAGACAGGGGCTAGGTGAAGAAAGGTGACTGTCAAATGAGTTTACACAGACATGAATAATTTAAATTTTGCAAGCAACCTTTGTTCACAACATGCAGCTTACAGTCTCAATATATCTGAAATGTCAAGGCTTTTTCTCTGAGTTAACAGATGATAAAGGTCCAAAGTAAAGTGTTAGTTCTTAGTATAAATTAGCTGAGTGGGAGGCTTCTTTGCCAAGAAACAGGAACATGTACATTTTTGGGGGTGGGGGAGGAACAAGGCAAATAGATCATGTCCTTATTAAAAATGCCTTATCCCATTTTTTTTTTAAAAAAATATAGTTCAGTTTCTGGAAAAAATGAATGGAAACTTTTAGGACTGAAATCTGACCAAAACCATATGTACATTGAAAAAAAAGGAAAGACAACATGTTAGAAATTATTATTTTTAAAATTTAATAGACATTGGAAATCTTCCTGTAAAGGCAACACTGAAGTCTAATGGGTCACTCTATCTAACATTACCTTTATTTTGGTGTGCTGGTTTAACTTTGCTGTCTACAGGAAGGAAAAAGGAAGAGGACAGAATTATGGGGCCTGAGCAAGCAGTTGCTAGGGCGAGAGTAGGGATGGGTGAATCTGCCAGTTTGGTTCCTCTCTTTCACACTTTTCCCGAGATTAAGTTCAGTCCTCCATGTTTCCACATAACTTTGCAATTAAGAAAAAAGTCATCATGAAAATTTCATCAAGATTCCAGTGCGAATTTCTTCTAATATACAGTTCTGTGTGCAAGTTTTCTTTAAGTAAAAAGGAATTTTCCCTAGTATTTCCCCTAGTATAATACAATTGGGGGTGTTACTTTCATGAATGCAGGCATGTCTTTGTGTACTTTACTTTGGTATATGCAAAGTATAAGCCAGTGTGGTGTAGTGGTTAAAAGCAGCAGACTCGTAATCTAGTGAACAGGGTTCGATTCCCCTCTCCTCCACATGCAACTGCTGGGTGACCTTGGGCTAGTCACACTTCTCTGAAGTCTCTCAGCCTCACTCACCTCACAGAGTGTTTGTTGTGGGGGAGGAAGGGAAAGGAGAATGTTAGCCGCTTTGAGACTCCTTCGGGTAGTGATAAAGCAGGATATCAAATCCAAACTCTTCTTCTTCTAATGAGTTTTATGTACAGTCATACCTCGACATCTGAACGCTTCGACTTCCGAAGGTTTGACTCCTTCAGGTAGTGATAAAGCAGGATATCAAATCCAAACTCTTCTTCTTCTTCCCTTCATTTTTGTACATGTCACTTAGCCAGAGAACTTCACTGCAAAATTCAGAGAAGTGGGAATTTTGAAGAATAGCTGTGTTTTTATTTGCATAGTGTTTCAGAAAGCATGAATTGGGTAGATTTCTCCCGCTTTCCTATGTGAGAGCATGGAGCCTTGTACCAGTCCGTCCCATCTCAGATATGTAGGGCATGCCCCCCCTCTTCCTCCAGCATAGTGTATTAGGGAAGGTGTAGTTCATTCAGGGCCTCCCATAATATACTGTGTCCTGTTTTGTGCAGGGAGTGGAATGGGACAGAGGGGGGGGGCATAGACTCTCTTCTGTTTCTTCTGTCACTATAGCTGCTCCTGCCAAGGCAAGGGAAGGGAAAGTGAATGTTGTTGGGTTGGTTGGTTTGTTTGTTTTTTGGAGGATGAGTTAGGGATGTCTTGGAGAACCAACAAAGATTAGAAGAGGCATAGAACTTTCTCTCTAGGCTCAGGTATATTCATACAATCACAGAGAGGGAGTTTAAGAAAACCTCATTTCACATTCCAAATCCCTGCGATGTTTGTGTGAGGCTTAAGCAAACTCCTGTGGCAGCTCTAGTTAATACCAATAGGAACAGGAAAAGACTTGCCATGCTCTTGGGAGCACACTGTATTATTACAGTGGCATGACATCAGTGTTGCCATGGTGTGTCATCGTGTAGCGGAGGGTTGGGGAATCCATGGCCCTCAAAATGCTGTTGAACACTAACGTCAATCAGCCCCATCCTGCACTGCCAATGACCAGGGGTGATGGGGGGTTCAGCAACATCTTGAGGGCCCCAGGCTCCCCACCAGCAAGACCATAGGATTGTATTGCTCAGATATGGATGAGTTGCTAATGTCTGTGGCGGAAAGTGCTATTTTCTTGTTTCATTAGAGGTGGAAATTTAGATGATGATGTAAATATGCAATTTGCAGAGAGATACCATTTGCTGACAACAGAAAAATTGGGCTAATTGCTTCTACAAGATTGTTGGCCCACATAATAGGTGACCCACTTCTCATTCTTTCTCTCAAACAGACACATTAACCTCACATTCTCTCTCATCACCGTACTTGCAAATGTACCTTGCGTGATGAAAGCCAAATAACTTGTTTTATCATTCATGAGTGCTTTGGTGTGTTTAATATTTTTCACTTGGAGCTATAGAGGGAGATAGTAAGAATTAAGCCACTGAGCTGGAAAATCAGAAGGCATACGTGGAATATAATCCTACTGCCCAGTGTAGCTTCGGTTATCAACTTGCAATTGTAAAAACCACTACAATGTGATTGATGTTGCATAGGAGGCAAGCATTTGATGACCATCAATGGAAAACCTAGGAGCTGGATCCTGATATCTCATCTCTATCTATAAAATACAATTACTATCTGAAAATGTATTAACAATGGGTCAACTGTGTGCCTGTTCAGTGATTTATGTTAGCTTTGTAAGGGTGTGTGTGTGGGTGTGTGATTCTCTACACATATAACTAAACAGAAGGTGAAATCAAAATACAATAAAGAAGCATTGGAAAAAAATCAGAAAAAGCAGCAAGTTGTAAATGGGCTGTTGTAGGAGATGTAATCTGCAAAACATCCTTGATGAATGTCAGATAAAAAAATTGAAATGACTTATATTGCTTTCTAGGAACAAGCAAGCAGGACAGGAACATCCTCCTCTTAACCTTGCAGGACCTGCAGCCATGAATCATAAAGCCACTGGCCGAAGCTTGAACATCTACTACTGGAATGGGGAACATTTTCCCTTGTGAAAACCCTTTCAGGGACCACATGCCTCTGGTGGGGATGGCAAGAGGCTAAAATGGGTAAAGCAACAAATGAAATTCTACTATAGGTTACATTCAAGCCGCATGATTGTCAGAGGTTTATTTTAACACACATGGCCACACATGTATTTCTCCATCTTCCATCCGGGCAAGGAAGAGGCATTATCACTGTTCAAGAACTCACATTCCAGACAGGCAAAAGGGCTGGTGAAAGGAGAGAGACTTAAGTGAGACTGGAGAGCTGCATTTTGCTTTGGGGACCAAGGTTCTCCACCCCTGGTCTAGCAAATCCACAAGTCCTACCCAGTCCTGATAGGATTGCCAGAAATTGTTCCGGTTGATGCATATTTTAGAAGTTCCATCAGTCAGCACGTTGGTCAAGTTGCTCATCACAAAAATGCAAACAGGTTGAGGCACGTATTACCATAACTGGTCCTCAGCACATGTTGTGTAATTAAAATAGGAGCTCTGTCCAGAATAAACAGAAAGCTTGTGATGGGCATGTTTGGGGCATAATCTTTGTTTTCATGATTTATGTCACATTTTAAAAAAGAAAAAAGAAATTATGTTGGGTAAACTTTGCATGAATGGCTGCTCACAGATGATGGATTCACTGCTTTGATGGGCCAAATTAAATTATGCACCCTCTGTTGATACAATACAGTCTGCAACACCTTTGTATCTTTTTGATATAGAGTTGTCATTCAGGGCAACTCCCACCGTGTTTAATTCAAATCATTAGAAAACTGTGATGATACTGTGACTGAAATGAGAGCCCTCATTTGCTCCTGCTTTGTTCTGCAAACACAATGAATGGCTCTGACTTCCTGTTTCAGGCCACATTTTAGAAACTAGCAACCTAGAGTCCTCAATGATCAGAATCTTTTGCTTTGTTCATTCACTTCATATTGAAGTTTCACTTCCACTGAGTTTCTTCCCCCAGTTAATGGAGATTTGCTCCCTCCCTCCTGCCCCAAATTTGGGAGACTTCAGCCATTCCATGCGAATGAGTACACAATTACAGTGGTACCTCGAGTTACAAGCGCCTGAGGTTACAAACGCTTCAGGTTACAAACTCCGCTAACCTGGAAGAGTTACTTTGAGTTGAGAACTTTGCCCCAGGATGAGAATGGAAATCGTGTGTCAGCGGTGCAGCAGCAGCAAGAGGCCCCATAATAATAATAATAATAATAATAATAATAATAATAATAATAATAAATATATTTATTCTCCAACCACTCTGGGCAGCTTCCAACAGGACATTAAAATACAATAATCTATTAAACATTAAAAGCTTCCCTAAGCAGGGCTGCCTTCAGATGTCTTCTAAAAATCTGGTAGTTGTTTTTCTCTTTGACATCTGGTGAGAGGGCGTTCCACAGGGTGGGTGCCACTACTGAGAAGGCCCTGTAACTTGGCTTCTAGCAGCGAGGGAACTAGAGCACGCCTCTAGTTAAGAACACTTTCAGATTTAGAAAGGACCTCCGGAACGAATTAAGTTTGTAACTAGAGGTACCACTGTAATTTACATTCATCTGTACATTCCCCCCCCCCCAAAAAAAACCTTATATTTTTGTTACATGCTTCTTAGTTCTCTTTCAGGTCACTTGGGGTGATGTTACTGAGTTACTTTTGAAACAGTCGAAAGGCTTTCTAAGCTCTCAGCAGGGGGACTGATACGCTACTCCAACTCGCAGCATAACATCCTGCTGAACAAACCCCAGGAAGAAGACTCTAAAGTCATCCCCTCCCTCCCTTACTGAACAGTATTTCATTACACTTGTATGGTATATGTTGGCAAGTGCTGGCTTTTAGAGCTGGTAATGTGATGTAACAAGGCACAAGGCTTTTAAGTAATCATAGACAACTTCTCAATAAAATAGAAAGTCATTGTTAAAAACCTTCCACAATAGCTGGGTGACGGATGGGATGTCAAAGAACCCATTAGATGTTACCTGAAATGTATGTGTATTGCTCTTTAGCAAAAAAATGGATAACTGCTTCAAAACCAATTACTTTTCATTCAATCTCCTTGATTAAACTTTGACCAACTAGCCTAGCTTTTAAGGCACTGGGTCTCTGTGTGTCGGCCCCTCCCCCACCATTCTTCTTCAGAACTGTTTGCCTGCAATTTCAGGAGACCATTATACCCTGTTGTGCAGTGTTGTCCTAGACTACTATCAAAAGGCAGGGTAGCTGGGGATAAAAGGTTCTATTTTACTTAAGACTGTGAGGTTCGGGAGAATGGCATGCTGCGTTCACGGGGAGTAAAGTTAAGCACCTGCATAAATCTTAGACAGATTGGAAGTTTGCATTAAAAGCCTAGGAGGCACAAGTGATGGCAACGAGGCGGGCGGGAGGAGAATAAACAGAGAAGCTTTACAGATTCAGGTGTATAATATAGCAGGGACGGAAAAGCAGCTTGATATAAGACAAGCTGAACCTATCATAAATATGACAATGTTCTCATACAGCAGAAGTATGATTTTAATATATATTGATACAGAAACGCAATATGTGAAAAACAATACTCTGTTGCATCTTGAAAACATGTTCATATTTGAAGCCGTTTGGCAAAACATTAGGTTCCACTTTAGCAGCGTTGGGGTTTTCAAATTTGCATGGTGTGCACTTTGTAAATTCCTTATAAACACACATATAAATAAATTGAAGTGATGGCCAGCCTTAGACCTTAGACTGTTTCCCAGCCAAGGAACATATTTCGCTTCCTCTTGTTTTGAACACCAAAAGCTAGGCACCTGTCATTTCACAAGAATGGTTCACATTTTGCCGGTAGGATTGATCCTTGGCATGCAAACTGATAAGCATGATTGCCTTTTTGTATTTTTAATGCTGTATACAGACATTTTTTAAATAAAAAAATACATCTAATAGTGGAAAACATGTTACCTCATGAAATTCAAGACAACCATTGTCTTTTTACAAACTTCTGTGTATTGCAGCTACAGTGAGGGAGGAAAGTATTTGATCCCCTGCTAACTCTGCCCGTTTGCTCTCTGACGGGTGGGAATTGATCATGGCCAAGATTTGCCAAATGTGCCTTCCTCTTAGCTTGTTTCTCCCTTTTGTCCCGAGTTTGTGCTTCTTCAGAGTCCATGACACCTTTGGTAGAGGTTATTCTCCAACTGGAGTGCTCACAGTCCAGTGTTTCCCAATTATCTGTGCTTATATGGCATTTTTTTTAAAGATTTGCCTTGAGAGAGTCTTTTAAGCTTGCAGCACCCATAACTAACTACAGTTCACAGGATCACTTGGGGGGGGGGGGAATGCTTGCTAGAAGTGATATAATGCTTTAATTGTATGGTGTAGCCTTAAAGCCTGAATGAGACTCGTACCCTAGGATGTTTTTATGAAGGTCAATAAAGAAATGTTTTAAATAAAGTGATAAGCTAAAACCATAAATTAGCCATGCATTCTAGGCCATTCCCTCATTTTCAGTCTGGCAAAGGAAAGTAAATATAGAGCGGAACTGAAAGCTGGGAAAGAAGTAGAATTTCCTACACTCATGTTGACCTGCTTAATACAACATTGGAAGTAAAAACTGTTATTACCTCTATATCCTGCAAATCAATCCATGCTGTAAGCATGATTGTAGAGACTATTGAGTGACTGTCAAGTCCCTTGGCTATGAGAAGGCTGAATAGTAGCTTTTAGCATGTCTGTCATTTCCACAGGGATATGCCTGTCAAAAGAATACCATCTGAAGAAAAGCACAGTGTGTCACGGCTTAAAAGGATGGTGCCATACCGAGAGAAACTGGAAAGTTCACAAGTCATATTAAGAAGCTAAATGGAACTCCCTCTTTAGCTCTGTGACTCACAGGGAGAAGTCAGACCAGAAAGCACAAGGCTAGCTGCCATTAATAAAACTCCTGGATCTTCCATTGCATTATGAAAGAAGGATAGAACATTCTGCGGCAAGCTCAAATCTCAGTTGGAAGTTCACCCTGATCTTGAGTTCTCAAACATCTGGAATCCAGTGGTCATTTGCTTTTTGACAAGGCAAGTGGGGTAGTAGCAGGGAAGCCATATTCCATAGACATATTCCAACAGACGTGTTACCTTAGAAACTCCCAGAAAATTCCTCCGAGGCTGCTTTTTCCTTCATTGGTTTTGTTTGTTTGTTTGGATGTAGTCTTGCATCAGTGCTCTTAGAACTAAGGTAATGAGAAATCTGGGTTCAAATTCACACTCAGCCGTGAAGCTCACTGGGTGACTGTCATCATCTCACTTAGGCCTCTCACCATCTCCCAATCTAGGTGGTTGCTAAGATGTTAAAATGGGGAAGAGAAGAGCCATCTATACTATTCTGAGATCTAAGAAAGGCAGGGAGGGAGGTTCCCAATGAAGTGCTTTTGCTGGTGCAAGGTTTCAAGATAAATTGAATTTATCTCCCTCTCTGATACCTGTGCACCCCTGCGTCTCCCCCAAATCTGCCAAAAAGGCTTGATGGAAGCCCCAGAACACATTGGGAGGGTGGTGCATGTGGATAGAAGAGGGGTGATAAGTTCCACTGAGCAGCCAAAAGCCCTCAAGCTAGTCAACTCACTTTATTGAATACTACCCAATGAAGGGAAATGCAAACTCCGAACCAGGTGGCCATGGGTGCCACCAGCTTTATTTCCTGCAGTTTACAGTCAAACCTCGGTTGTTGAACGTAATCTGTTCCGGAAGACCATTCGACTTCTGAAACGTTCAACAACCAAGGCGCGGCTTCCGATTGGTTGCAAGAGCTTCCTGCGCTCAAGCAGAAGCCACATTGGGCATTCGGGTTCCGAAAAATGTTCAAAAACAGGAGCATTTACTTCCGGGTTTTCAGCATTCGGAAGCCAAAACATATGATAACAGAGGCGTTCGGGAACCATGGTTTGACTGTATTTATTTCTTGAAACTATTCCTTAACTACTCTCCATCAAAAGATTCTAGGCTGCTGAACAAAAGAGGGAATGTCTCTATGCCCCAATGCCCCTTGATCCCTATTGCAGACATAGCAGCATGAGGCTAGGGTCAAGAGGAACAGTGGGGAAATGAGTTTCCCTTTTCAATTCAGGGCCCTAAAATAAAAAAGAAAGTGTTTTCACACACCCTGCTACTGCACCCCGCTGTCGCTGCCCCATAAGTTTATTCAAGAAAGTATGAAAGAACCTACAATGTAATAAACAAAAGTTACCTTTTACAACATGGTAGAGCCAGAAGTTTAAAAAGATAGTAACCTTCAGTCTCAGCCTACTTTAATCAACCAAATTTATTAATGACTGCAGCCCTGATCTACTGATTAAGTTGATTAATCAGTAGATGGGGAGTGCAAACCTGAATCAATTTAATCTGCAGGTTAAGGCTACAAACTTCAAAGTAGTTCAAGTTTGCAGCCCTACTTTCTGCATTACACAATTGGCTCAGAAACGCCCTTAACAGAGTGGCCCTGAGGACACAGCCACATGGAGAGTATAGCTTATGAGATGGCATAGCCACAATGACAGGTACTGCTTTCTAGGTTTATTTTTAACTGAGGTAGCACAAATTATCTGACCCAAAAATATCCACAAGGTTCCCCCGAATGGCAAGATGAAAAATGATACAATGATACATCGAGTCATTAGCCAAGGATGTACAACACTGCATATTTCCAACTTGGACTTAATGCTGTCTCACAGAAATGCTAGCAAGCCTTACAGTGATGCTGTTTCTATTCTTGGGTAGAAGAAAATAAAGCAACATTCCATCTCCGATTTGATCAGACTTAGCATTATATTATTTTTATGATGGATAACTTTACACATAAATATTAAAATAAAGTTGTTTCTGGCTTTATGCAGTGTGTGTGAAAGAACTCTCAGTAAGAGCTTTTGTGGGGGAAAATGTAATGCATTTGTCTCCTTAATCATATTTCAGTGATGGATGATCAACTCTGATTTCCTTTAAAATGTTTTAAAACTCTGAAGCCTATGAAGAAGAAAAAACACCCAACAATAATGGTAGAACAAAATGTGCAGATAAGAAAATGATGGAGTGTTCCCTAGTAGTTCAGCTACACAGGGTGCGGCTGTTGATAATATAGAAGCCCTCTCCTTGTTTTTGCAGCATGTGCTCATAATATACCAGGGAAAGACCGTGTGACCTCATCTGCCCCTTGCTAGGTTCCATAGCATAAGAGAACATACCAGACAGCTTAGGTGAGTCCTTATGAGTTTTATGTACAGTCATACCTCGACATCCGAACACTTCGACTTCCGAAGGTTTCGACTTCCGAAGTCGACAACCCCGGAAGTCTTTTTGCTGCGCGTGGTCAGCGCATGCGCAGAAGCGCGGAATCACACTTTGCGCATGCACCGACCGCACGCTTCGAAATCCGAAAACCTTGACTTACGAAGACGGCCGTGGAACGGATCATCTTCGTAAGTCGAGGCACCACTGTATGCCGTTGTTGAGCACCCGCCCAATGCATGTAAGAACACGGATGAACTGAACTATCAAGAGATAATGTAGGTAACCTCACTTTGAAACACATGAATATGATTGCAGTGACTGATCCAAAAGCAGCATTGTTCCACCTTGGCCACGCAGCTGCTGTGACCAAGAGACTCATTGCTCGGTTTTGATCAGTGCAACAGCACGCTTTCTAGGAAAATAACCAAATTATGGCCAGCGTTACAAATTTGCTGGGCACTTATCTACACCCTGTGTGCCCTTCAATACTGTTTTGAAAACAAAGGTGGCTCAAAATGCTGCAGCAGAACAATTTCTAGTGCTCAGCCCCTCCCTAATGAAATAACATTAATCCCACACTAAAATCACACTGGTTAGGGGTGCCATACACCCGGAATTTCCCGTACATTGCCAGAATGCTGCCCGGGGAAAATCCAAACGTATGGCAACTTTTGTTGGCAGTGTTGTTTTTGGTGATTGTCCTTAAAAATAACTACTTTGGGGAAAACTAAAAAAAAAAAAAAAAAGCCCAACAACCTTTGAGTTCGGATTTTTACTTTTTGAAATATGGAAACCCTATAGGCTTCTGATTAATTTCCAAGCTGGGTTCAAGCTGCTGATTAGTGTTCATCCAGATCTAAACGGATTGGTATCAGGATATCTGATGGATTGCCTGTTCCTTGAACCTGCCCACCAACTACAGTCATATTTTTAGTCCTGTTCTGTGTTCTGCCACCAAAGGCTCCTTTTCAGCTCTAGAATTATATGATTCTAGATGTTGGATTTATTTCTAAATAAACAAACTATTTCCAGCTGTCAAGAAATTACTGACCATTCTAAGTGGCTTGCATACTATAGGAAAGAATGACATACATGCAAACAAACACCTTGAAGAAGAATCTGGTAAGTTGGATACATGTGTTCTCTTCTACCTCAGTGCTGTTTCAAAAAAACAGACTTCTATCAGATTAAATCAGATAAAAGGATACCAGAGAAGCAACGAACATTCTGCTGGTACTTAAAATGAGGATACTTATGCATTCCTTTAGTGTAAAAGACCCCCTTACTTTTTTATTTTTTTCTCTGTTCAGGGTGTTCTAATATTGCACTGATTGCTTCTCAGTACAATTATGTTTATAATTAAAAAACATCCCAAGGCAAAATATGAATAGATTCTCAAAATTCAATTCAGAAACAATCTGGAGTTAGCCTGCTATATTATTGGATGTGCCAAAATTTAATCGAGACACCAGATTAGATCTGGATCATTTCTCTAGACATCCCTTGACAGACAGGGTATTGCTCAAAAACTTCAATTCCCTGGTATGAAGCAATGAGATGATTACTTACACCAGGGTCTGGAATTTCCTGACTCTGCCATGCTCACAGATCTAAAGTTGGCTCACCCTATTGCAGGCTGGGAAGACTACATTGTCCCTGAGACCCAGAAGGATGAAAATAAGGTGAGAGCCATGTGTAAGGATGCTGAGGACTCTGGGAACTATATTTCATGGTTAGCATACATATCACAGGAGCCCTGGAGGCTTCAGAAAAGAACAAGGTTTTCACATTATCTCCCATCTATGCACACCACCTCTCGTGTGGAATGCTAGCTGAGATAAGGATAGGAAACAAGCAAGCTACTTTATATTGAGTCAGATCATTGGTCCATCTACTGCAATATTTTCTCTACATACTGGCAGTAGCTCACCAGAGTTTCAGGCAGCAAATTCTTCCAGCGCTACCTGGAAATGCCAAAGGTTGAAGCTGGGGCCTTCTGCATGCAGAGCAGTTCTACCTATGAGTACAGCACTTCCACAGAAAAAAGTCTACTTCCACGCTCTAACTCACACCAATTATGTAAAATCTTTTCTGGTCTGCTCTGCATCACCATAGTTTTCATGATGATCAAACTGGGAAAACAAAAGTTAGAACTAACAAGGAATTGCCTCCAAATACTGATTTGAAACCATTATTATTGTTGCTGAAGTGTGTTTGCAAACCAAGGGTTTGAGGCAATCCTTGCTATTACTGACCATAATCTAATTACAAACAAACTCAGACCCAGCTGTCAGGAAACAATTGTCACGCTGGCTTGAAAAACTTAAAAACCGAATTTTAAACATCTTTATCACCTGAAAAATCTAGAGCCTTGCCACTGGTTTGACAGGTAGGCCAAATTCTGAACAGGAAACATCAATAGTTGATACTTCCATGGCATTTTCAATCCATCATACCGTGTTAACAATATTAGCCTTATTGAAATGAATCTGGCTAGTTATGATGTTTCAGATGAGCAGCTTATATAAGAAAAATAACATTTGGGATAAGGCCACACATAAAAAACCCATTATACACACACACACACACACACACACACACACACACACACACACACACACTGGTAAGTGCACACACATAAAAGTCAAAGATGGAAATAAGACAAATAGGTCTGGGATTTGAAGAAATACAGAAGCTGCACTAAAAATGAATTAAAGGAGCTACCACAATAGGTGGAGGGAATAAGTATGATTCTGTGAATAAATCAATTATGACAGGATTAATGTTGTTCCAACTTCCAGTTGGCTATCTTCCATATCTATATTTCTTAGGGAGAAAAATAAAAAACTTTTCCCAAACAGCAAGCAATAAACCTAGATGCACACACACACACACACACACACACACACACACACACACACACACACGTTGTTCAAGAGAAGCAAAAGATGACAAAGTCTTAGGCTGCATTCCTAACACTTACCAAAAAGTATATCCCATTGAACTGAGTAAGGCTGCACTCTCAATAGACATACACAGAATTGTGTTAGGATTTTTTAAAAAATAAATAAATTCCAAGACATACAAGCAACAGCAAGGAGACAAAAGGAGACTGTCAGAGCATCACACCTCCTTCCCAAAGCTCTGGAAGCTTCTTCCCAGCTTAGGGAGGTAGGTGCGATGCTCTGGCAGGGTTCAAGAACCCTCTCACCTCCCTCCCCAAGCCAGGCAAGAGCTTCCTGGCTTAGGGAAAGAGGCAGGAGGGTTGAGTACCAGCACTTTTTTTTTCCTAGGGAAAAAAAATGGGCCTTCCAATTCACTTACACGGGGGAGCTTGGGAATGGGATGCAGGCTGGACAGTCATGCCTTCAGTTCCTGCAGGCGGAGATTTGGTCACTCTAGTGTCTGCTGTTAATTCAAGCTGAGGGTTGCTTCCTCCCTGCATGGGTTTTAAATGGGTTTTAATCTTAACTAAAGTGGCTTTTGTTCAAACCCAGCCTTTGTGCCTTTGTCTTTATTCTGCCATCAGTTTGCAAGATCCATAATTTTTTGGGGGGTCAAGGACAGGACATTTGTTGTACCCAGCTCATTGGATGATGCTGGAAACAGGCCTCAAATCCTGTAAAACTCCAGGAGTTGTGAAGCCCACATGGATGAAAATATGGAAATAATACTGTCAGAGCGACAAACTATTTGAGCTGGAAGAAACAGGGGGTGCAGAACATTTTGCTGCTGTTTCTCCAAGTTAAATTCCCCCCTCTATACTTAAAATATATTACCAATTTTCCAAGGCACTTGGTAAATGGTATACACTTAGACATAATTTACAGTCTGCACAAAATGCCACTCTCAGCTTGATCTAATTTACAAATAGCACATGCCTATGGTGCCTGTCTTCTTACTTGTCTGCCACCCACAAAATGCTTCCACTATCAGTGGAATGGGTTTGGTGCCCTACAAGTTATATTTCTCATAGGTTATTAAGAGGGGGGGGGAACATTAACATATACTAAAAATGAACCATGAGTATGAAATGCTTCTGACAGCATTGGGAATGGAGCTGGGGGAAAAGAGATACTCGGAGAATTGGTCTCTGCCTATGAAACTAGGCAAATTTCAAGGGTTTGATGCAAATACATAAACATCATGGTGGTAAGACGAGCCCTTTTAGATAGGACCAAACACCCACCTGGTCCAGGATCCATTTCTCACAGTAGCCGTCAAGAAGCCTACAGGCTTGGAAGCAAAACCTGGCTACACCGGCACTCATCCCACATGTGATATCGAGCAACAGGTATAGAAATATATACTGAACATGATACTGGTAGTAGTACATACAGTAATTCTTTGTTGATGTATTGCCAAAATAAACTTGAAATGAGCCTTGAAGCACAGCCTTGAAGCATGCCTAAAACACCTGCGTAACATTAGGAAATCTCCCCAGAATTCGTGGGGGTGGACTTAGCATTGGCTGTGGGGCAGCTTTTGTCTCCCTCTCACATTAAGAACACTGATGGGTAGCTCTTAGGGGCTGCCAATTGGTGGCCACCATTCTTCCATAATGTCCTGGATGCCACATCATTCTGGGTAGGATGTGTGTATATTGGGGTGGGGTAGGTGGGTGCTGTAACGGATTAGCCCTAGTATGGAAGATTTATTACACCCTGGTCTAGAAAGAGTTAATCCATTTCCAACTTAACGGACAGCGCATCTTTTGGAGATGCACCAAAAAAATGCAACGAAACTCCGATGCTGTCAATAAATTATGAGACGAAGGGGTCCAGGGGGTGGAGCAATCCCCGACTCAACTCCTTTCGCCTTAAAATGAACCCCTCACTACTTCTGGGCTTCTTAGTAAAAAAAAGGTAAAGGGACCCCTGACCATTAGGTCCAGTCGTGACCGACTCTGGGGTTGCGCGCTCATCTCGCATTATTGGCCGAGGGAGCCGGCGTATAGCTTCCAGGTCATGTGGCCAGCATGACAAAGCCGCTTCTGGTAAACCAGAGCAGCACATGGAAACGCCGTTTACCTTCCCGCTGTAGCGGTTCCTATTTATCTACTTGCATTTTGACGTGCTTTCGAACTGCTAGGTTGGCAGGAGCTGGGACCAAGCAATGGGATTCATAAGGTTACAAACTTAGTTACAGTTGTACACTAACTCTGTCAAACTTTAACTCCAAGTTAACCTAAGCCTAACCTAAACCACCACTAACCTCACTTCTCCTTCCCTCCTTTTCCCCCACACTCCCGTCTCCCTCTCCAAATGGCTATCCCCTCCTCTTTTGAACCGGGAACCGTCCCACCTCCAAAAGATGCACTGTCCATTAAGTTGGAGATGGATTAACTCTTTCTAATCCAGGGTGTAATAAATCTTCCATACTAGGGCTAATCCGTTACAGCTGCCACCAAAAACTGACCTTCTGAGGTACATATGCCCCAATGCCTTCTGTTATCTCCCTCCCTCCCTCCCTCCCTCCCTCCCTCCCTCCCTCCTTCCCTCCTTCCTTCCCTCCTTCCTTCCTTCCTTCCTTCCTTCCTTCCTTCCTTCCTTCCTTCCTTCCTTCCTTCCTTCCTTCCTGTCTTTTGTTTGTTTGTGTCATTTTTTTTTCATTTTTTGGATTCTGTTTTTTTCCTTTTTTTAAAAAAATGTCTAAAATAGGTTCATTCTTTTTAGTGAATCTCCTCTGAGTAGGATTAAGTTGAATGCCACCCATGATCATGATTATGCAGCTGTGAGAGCTGTGGATCTTTTTCAAAGATCTACCCTGGAAATTTCATATAGGTGAGTCTAAAATTTTATAACAGAAATAAAGATAACAGTTATGTTAAGAGAAGAGAGAGTGACCTTTCTCTTCCACTTTCAGTAATTGGTAATTTGTCCCTAATTGCTCATTTGGCTTATTTCCTGTGGTGTTGTTTCTTTTGATTATGTTGTCTGTGAGTTTCTTAGATGTCAAATTTATTTAATCAAACTAGGCAATATACTTGCATCAGATAATCAAAAGGTTGTTCTATGAAGCCAGCTTCCCTTCTGTGAAGGCAGCTGCTTGTTATGGATCTAAATGCAGTTCTAGTTTTCCTTTGGAGAAGAAACATAGTTATGGTTTGGTGGACACTAGGAAACAAATTTGCAAGTATTAACAATAGATGTGTTTAAATGGAAATCATACAGATTTTATGATACCTGACCATTCAAATAAGCCAGTGGTTGGTGCCAAACTCAACATAAAAAGGCAAAAGTTCAGCCCAAATCTGTTGGTGGGTGTTGTCCAGTACTGAAAAAGCAAGATAGAAACAATTTATTAATATTGCACATGTGGAAGCAATAGGGTGAATAAAAACTGACTCTTCTTGAAATTAAAAAAAAAAGTCCAGTGCAAAAATCTGGTTCAAAAGTTTTACTAATAGAACTTCCAAAACAGAGACTCAAAACAATTATATTAAATCCAAAGAGTTGCGTAAAATCATGGGCTTCTCTAAGCACAGGAGCAGCATCATAGAAATATGAAATTACTTTATCCAGAACTGAAAACAAAACTCTGTCTCTCTCCACATAGCCTGCACTCCAAACTGCAGCTGTATTATTCTAAAGCAGGCATCCCCAACCTTTGGCCCTCCAAATGTTTTGGACTACAATTCCCATCATCCCTGACCACTGGTCCTGTAGGCTAGGGTTCATGGGAGTTCTAGGCCAAAACAACTGGAGGGCCACAGGTTGGGGGTGCCTGTGCTAGAGAAAGTCACTGACATAATCCTTTCTCTTCAGCTGCTTGAGAGAGACAACAAAGGCCAACTCACACAAAATGAAGATTTGCAATTGAATACCTTTCTCATTTGATCGAAGTTAAACACCATGTGATAGAGTAGCAGAGATATGTTATCAGTCAATCATTAAGTTGCTAGGCACCCAGAGAGCTCCAGTATAGCTCAATGGAATTGTCCTATACCATATTGGCACTAAGATAGGCTGGACCAGCAAATAAGCTGCACATTTAAAATTTAAGGAGGGGGGGGAGAAAAAAAGACAATACCCAGGCTACTTCCTGGGTGGGGAGCCACGCTGCTTTGCTGGTGGCCTTTCCCCCCTTCCCCCTTCTTTCCAGTGGCTTGGAGGAGGCTTGGGAGCGACAGGCAGGCTGTCCGCTGTTGCCCTGTGCTCCCGGGGTGCTTCGGGGGGGGGGGGAGCTGCACCACTTTCCCAGTGGCATAAGGTCACGAATATAAGCCACACTTTAACTTTTCACCGGTTGGAATTTGGAAAAAAAGAGTGTGGCTTATATTCAGGCCAATACGGTATTAAACCTTTAGCAATACACATACCGAGTTATTTTCCATTTCAATGTACAATCGAACAATTATACTTTACAATGCTTGTTTGTAGTATCTTCGAACAAAACCCACCCTCTACCAGCCCTCATGGGCTAGGATTCCACAACAGGGAAAAGGAGATGCAAACATTCCCTTCTCTAGGTTGATGTGCAATATACAGATTTTCTTTCTTCACCCACAGAAGAGACATTTTGCTTGTTATTTCATAAAAAAAACACACAAATGCACAAACCATTCTGCTTTAGAAATTGACAACTTTACATTTGCATGAAGGTCAGAAGAACCAGTTTTTTTTTTTAAATGGGCATATGGCATGCAATGCTTTCCCCATGCAGATATTTGAAAGAAGAACATACATGTCAACAAGCACCGTTACCAATTAGGTTAATATTAGGACATAAATCACCTTCCCAACCTCCTTTTTCCACCTCCCATTTTTGGCATCAGAAGCCCAGATGGAGTGTCTAGTGCGTGACAACATTGTTTGTTTTGCCTCTTTTTAAATGGAACCGATTTTTCCATTGGTATTATAAAGTGCCACCAAAATGATTTACAGAGATAATAACATATTGTGCAGGCGGGCTTCAATTCAAAATTGTCTTTTGAAATATCCTCCCAAAATACCCTGCATATAAAGCATAGCTCTCTAATAGCCAGATGTCAGCTGTAAATCCCCATTTCTGGAGGAAATAATTATGACATGATCTGGAGTAATAGGCGACTACATTACTTATTAAGAGCTAAAGTCATCAAAAATGTATGAAATTTGATATTCACGTACACCCTTGCCCAGGAAAAAGAAGAAGTAGAAACCTACTTTCTGAAGCTTAGCTTTACACTCTTCCTTTAATAAATCCTTTCGATCTTCGTATAAATGCAACATTTTTTTTCCACCCATTTGAGCAGCTTAGAGTCAATAAAGCTGTCTGCTTTTTCTATATTTTTGTATACATCCCTTGTCATCAGCTAAACTTTAACATAGGCCATATTTAAAACTGGGAAAGTGCTGAAACACTATAACTCCTAGTATACTGAGATGTGTTTCTTAGTTGGTTTTAATTACCTATAAACAGCTTTTCCAAACATCAATAGCTAATCTGCTGTTGTAGGTTCAGTTCCTCGAAAAGGAACAGACCATGTTCACATCTGCGCCATACACATTTAATGTGCATTTGAAGTAGGTGGCTCCCAGCAAAGAATCCTGGGAATTGTAGTTTATTAAGGGTGCTGAGAATCGTAGCTCTGGGTGGAGTAGGCTGCAGTTCCCAGGATTCTTCAGGGGAAGAATGTGCTTTGAATGCACTTTAGATGTAGGTGTAGATGTGACCTATGTTGTTGATGCTGCCATGAATGGCAGTGGCCCAAGAGATCTTTGTATAGGATTGGACATCTGCATCAGGAAAGCCTACACTTGAGTAGCTGCTATTGCATAGACAGCATGCAGGACTTTCCTCGAGCCGGGTGTCAGAGGGGGAGGAGAGCCAGGAGGTTTGGGACTCTCTTGCTGTCTCTTGTCTGAATCTGCACTCACACTATGACTCTTAGCCTCTAACCCTGACCTGGAAGGTCCTCCATCTCCTGACCCCCCCCCCTTGATCGCTCAACATCCCCTGCTACTAGCACCCCTCCAACTCATCCCTTCTTCAGACCACTCTTTAGTGTCCCATCACCATGATCCAGGATCTAAGTCATCATCTTTTGTGTCTTCCCGGCGGCTCCCACTACTCTTGCTCATCCAACCAGTCCCTGACATTATGTGACAAAGCATGAGGTCCAAGGCATCTATGTGCCTGATGCAGAAACTTTCAGTGGATCCAGGAGTAACTGCATCCTTGGTGGAGGGGACGGAGCCATAGCAAAGTCATGAGCATTGATATTTTTCCAGTAAATACCATTGACAAGGGCCTTTGGGAATACTGAGCTGAAAATTAACAATTAGCAAATATTCTCTGAAGTAAGGACAACAACCCCTATCCCACATACTAAGTCCCATTGAATTCAATGAGATTTACTTTGGCGTAGACATGTTTAGTATTGCACTGTAAATTTACAGTTAAACAAGGACTTGGGATTCTTTGATTGTTACACATGTTCATTGACTTCAAATGTATTTAAAGAATTTCACATGGACTGGCAGTGGGCCATCAAATCAATGTAATTCTGATTAAAAGGGCAATACGTGTTTTAATGGCCTGTTGCATATTGAAACATCTCAGTTACAATTATGAAAAGTAGAAAGCCTTCCCAATGGCAAACCTTTGCAGATAAAGTGAATTATCAGTCTGCAAACATTTGCCACATTCCTCCACTGTATTTGCTGGTGTCACAATAATGGTAGGGAAGGAACTGAATTAGACTAGTAGCCCTTCATACTCAAATCCATACAATGATAATCCCCCATAAGCAAAAGCTCATTCTATTCATCAGTCTAGAGATTCATAGATTCTCAAGCTCCGACAGCTTTGTACACTCAGCAAATGCAGTTTAAAGAGCATGCATGTGGTTTAGAGGTGCCAGAGTGAGCGTTGATTATTCTACAAACACCTTTGAAGGTTTGATGAAATGTCAAAATCTCTGAATGTGCATAGTTCAAAAAGGTGGGGTTATTATTTTGGAGGCTGTGAGTAATGCTTGCTAAAAGCACCGCTAGGCTACTTTTTTCACTAAGTGTTTAGGAAATTGTGATGATGTATAAGTGGCTAAGAAATGGCAACACTCATGAAAGGCCAGGAGCAGCTTAGCAAGTCGGTGGGGTGAGGTGGGGAGGACACACTTTTATTATTAGGCATTTTAATCCAATTCATGTTTTCAGGACAGGAGATCATCTCCAATTGAGGAAAATTTCCCAGGTCTCCAATCATTAAAAAACCTGTGGGTCTTGTCCTTCTGTCTTCCTGTAAGCTCAATAAATTTCTCAGTCCTTAAGGGAAATGGCTATATCTCATTGCTAGAGCATCTGCTTTGCATGCAGAAGGTCCAATTTTCAATCCCTGGCATCTCCAGCTAGGACTAGCAACCATCCCTTGTCTGAAAATGCTGGAGAGCTTCTGCCAGTCAATGTAAACAATGCCAAGCTAAATGGACCAATGGTCTGACTCAGTATAAGGTAGCTCCCTATGCTTCTTCTCCCAATCACAGAGAAGCAAAAGATGCACAGTTCCCCATGACACCACCACCATCATTATTCCCTTGTCCTTCAGGATGGGGGAGAGTTTCTTCCACTCACCTTAAGAGAGAAAGCTTTGTGAGACTTCTTTCTAAGAGTGGAAGAGAAAAGACATCAATGTTCATGAGTGGCCAATCAGTGGATACCCTCAAAGAGACCTGTGACAGTGTGACACCCTGTGCCTGCAGCATCCTGCTGACCCACCAGAGAAGTATAAACTTAGCAAGTCTCCTTTAAGGGACTGAATATTCTTTTGCTTGTGACTGGTTGGCTTTTGTTGCAGCTTTTTCTCCCCATCTGCTCCATACTTCTCCTCTTTCCTGGG